>NW_020175181.1:103397-197806 GCF_003031525.2 Neophocaena asiaeorientalis asiaeorientalis | reverse complement strand
CAGCAGTCTCTGCGCCTTTTGTGTCCCCGGGACCCTGGCTCTAACATAAGGCTTCCTTCTCCAGCCCACCTGCAGGGCTTTGCACAACCAGCAACACACAAGCATTGGGTCTGGAGCAAAAAACCCTGGGTTTTTAGGAGATTGGGATTGACATATATACACTAATATGTATAAAATGGATAACTAATAAGAACCTGCTGTATAAAAAAATAAATAAAATAAAATTCAAAAATTCAGAAAAAACAAAAACCCTGGGTTTGAGATCAGGCTCTGCCATTTACCAGCTGTGTGGCCTCGGGCAAGCTAAACTCTTGGCACCTCAGTTATCTCGTCTGTAAACTGGGGATAATAATACTTGATGGTCCTTATCTCATTGGGCTGTCATGAGAATCCAATGCATCACGCACGTGCAAACGCTTTGCAAAGGGCTCCACCAATGGGAGGGATTATTGGCGCTGTTTTCATACCGCACTCAACCCAAACAGAACACTCACCCAAGCCTGGAAACATGTTCTGAGGGCTGCCGCTTTACTCGTATGGTCACTGTCTGGTGAGCTCACTGTGTGCCAGGCCCTGTTCTAGGGACATGGGCTACACAAACAAATATGAACCCCCACCAACCTCAAGCTTACATTCTAGGCGGGGGGCTCCCCCACACCCCAATCTGCTCAGTTCACACTCTGGCCTTTCTCCTGCACCTGCAGACCTAGCCTGAGAAGTCAGACAACATAGATCAGGCTGCTGGGGATTCTCTTCCTAAGTGCCTCGCAGTCACCTGATGGCCTGGCAGAAGCCCTTGGGTGGGAAAACAAGGTCATTCTGATACTTGCTGGAACACTCAGAGCATTGTAGCAAGAGAGCACGGTCATTAAGTCTAATCGCCCATTTTACAGTTGAGGAAATTGGGGTCCAGAAAGGTTTAACTGCCTCACCCTCGGTTATGCAGCTGGTCCCACAGTTATTCATTTGGTCAACAAACATTTATTGAGCTCCTACTCTGTGCCTCCCACTGGACACCAGGGACAAGGCTCTGTCTCAGTTTTGGCATATGAAAGCAAGTAGGTGAATTTCAGGTGGTGAAGAGTGCTGGGCAGAAAACTAGGCCTCCAGATAGGGAGGGGGAGTGACTAGGGATTACGGAGGTCAGGGGAGGCCTCGTGAGGTGTCAGATTTGAGCTGAGGAATCAAGCAGAGGCCTTGAAGGACTCCAGAAATCCCCTCCCTACACTTAAAAGGCAAAGGAATGCCTCTCCATCCCAGCCCCCTGGGAAAAAGAAATGGCATCAGAAGAGAAAAATGGGGCTTGCCCCCTCCTGGGGGCAAGCAAGTCTCTCTGAGCCTAACGCTGAGTGACTCCTGGCGTGAAGAGGGAGGTGGCCCTCTCTGTTACCCAGAGCTCAGGGTACCTGGGGTTGCTTTTGTTTTTTCAATAGACTATTTTTTAGAGGAGTTTGAGGTTCACAGCAAAGCTGAGCAGGAAGTACAGAGAGTTCCCATTTACCCATGGTCCCCCGTGTACCCCCGCCTCACACATGCACAGCCTCCCCACCATCCACGTTCGCCACCAGTGTGGTCCATCTGTTACAATCCATGAACCTACACTGACATGTTATCACCCAGAGTCCACAGATTACCTTAGGCTTTACTCTCAGTGTTGTACACTCAATGGGTTTTGACACCTGTATTCATCATAATAATGTCACACAGAATAGTTTCACTGCCTTAAAAATGCCCTGTGCTCTACTTACTCACTCCGCCCTCCCTCCAAACCCCTGGCAACCACTGATCTTTTTACTGTCTCCGTCGTTTTGCCTTTTCCAGGATGTCGTAGGGTTGGAATTGTACGGTAGGGAGCCTTTTGAGATTGGCTTCTTTCCCTTAGTAATTTGCATTTAGATTTCCTCCATGTCTTTTCATGGCTTGATAGCTCATTTCTTCTTCTTTTTTTTAAATTTTATTTATTTATTTTTGGCTGCATTGGGTCTTCGTTGCTGCACGCGGGCTTTCTCTAGTTGCGGCGAGGAGGGGGCTACGCTTCATTGTGGCGCGTGGGCTCCTCATTGCGGTGGCTTCTCGTTGCGGAGCACGGGCTCTAGGTGCTGGCTTCAGTAGTTGTGGCACGCGGGCTCTAGAGCGCAAGCTCAGTAGTTGTGGCGCACGGGCGTAGTTGCTCTGCGGCATGTGGGGTCCTCCCGGACCAGGGTTTGAACCCGTGTCTCCTGCATTGGCAGGCGGATTCTTAACCACTGTGCCACCAGGGAAGCTCCTCATTTCTTCTTAATGCTGAGTAAAGTTCTGTCCGGATATAGGGGCTACTTTTGTTTCAGTTTTTGTTTTTTAGCTGGGCTTCTATCTAGCTTTTCCTGCAGCAGTCTCAGCCTGCCAGCCTCTCATTCCCCAGTGGTGGAGGTGGAGCAGGGGTATGGCTGCCTGGTGCTTGCAGCAGGTCCAGCTGGAAAGCATGGGGCCTCTCCGGGCCCCAAGGCTGCACCACCCCCGGTCCCCAACAGGTGGCCACACCACCCAGCTCTGGCCGGCCTCTAGTTGGTAATGACTGAGAGGGACAGGGGCATCTTGGGAGACTGTGTGAGGGAACAAGGTAGAAGTGGTGGCTGTCCCCCATTGGCCACCTCTCTTTCTCTCTCCCTCTTCCCAGGCAACTCAGACAGCCGAGCTACATTTCTTGGTTTGGGGGAGGGGGAGACCTGGAGCATTTTGCCATTCGTGTTCTTCAGGGAAAGAAGTTCTGGTGCCTTGCCCTCATACGATACTGTCTTCTAGAAGACTAGAAACTTCCATTGTGTTCACAATGGGATCTGATCCCCCAAGTAGGTAGTTATCTGGGCAAATGACCCCATTTGCATGGGGAGAGCCTCCCTGGGGTAAGGAGAAAGGGTGCTGGTATATTGTGCTCTTGGAGCTGGCAGCGTAAATGGGGAAATATTTCTGGAGAAAGAGGCTGCTCCTTTTGTTAGCAAGATTGAACCACAACACCTGGGAATGGATACAGAAAAGGTATGTATATACCACACAATGAAATATTATTCAGCCTTCTAAAGGAATGAAATTCTGATAAATGCTACAGTACAAATGAACCCTGAACACGTTTTGCCAAGTGAAATAAGCCAGACACCAAAGGACAAATATTGTGTCATTTCACTTATATTATGTATCTGGAATAGCTAAATTCATAGAGACAGAAAGTAGCATGGTGGTTGCCAGGGGCTGGGTGGAGGGAAGGGGAGTTAGTGTTTAATGGGATCAGAGCTTCAGTTTGGGATGACGAAAAAGTTCCAGAGACGGATGGTGGCGATGGTTGCACAGCTTTGTGAATGTACTTAATGCCACTGAACTGTACACTTAAAAATGGTTAAAAGGGTAAATTTTATGTTAGATACATTTTACTACCATAAGAAACCTTAAAAAAAAAAGACTGAACCAGGATCGTAAAGTCCACAGAGCCCATCATGTTCTTTCACCATTGTTCACACTACCCCCCACTATGACAATCCAACATGGAACCCTACGGCTCCCACCCATGGAACCCTGCGGCTCAAGAACGGAGCTCTCACTACCTCAAACGAGCCTTGAACCTCAAGTGAAAGGACTTGAGTTGAGCCTAATTGCTGAGCCTCATCTTCCTCAGATATAAAATGGGGAAAGAATACTTGCCCTTTCCTATGTCACAGAACTGTCACAGGATCAGCGAGGTTATGGATGTGAAAGTACGTGTAAATTCTGAAGCACTCAGTACAGATAAGGAATCATAAACAATATCAGCCTTATTGCTTTCCTAGGTCATTGGCTCCATCTGGGGACAACTCTAATGGCTGGAAAGTTCAGGCAGAATTGTGAAGTAGCAAAGGTTGCTCTTGGTATCACCTCTCCTCTTACATACGTCTTAGGATGTGCCTCTCCATTTAGCAGTTTCATCTTCCACCCAACCCCTTGATATCGTGAGCGATGCTCACCTCCTGCCTATATCTTTTCCCTTGGGAACTGTGTTAGGAAAACCCACTTTTCCTGTGTGTCTCCTTTGCTCTCGCACTTCTATCACACTCACAGCCCTTCTGACGCCAGATGTGTGGAGTTCGTTCCCACCTCCCAACACCAAGCGATTCTGTGACACCAGCTGGGTGTCTTACAATTTAATTTGGAGTTTAATCCAATTCTGACACTGTCTACCTGGAGATAGCGTCCGATGCCACAGGTTAAGGGCTTAGTCCCACAAGAGTGGCCCCTGCACGCTTCAGATGCCGATTGCAAGTCCAGGTTGCCACCTGTGCTGCTGACTGATTGGCTGTAAATCGGAGGTTTGACTAATTTGCTGCAATGGCTCACAGACCTCAGGAACACTTTATTTACTGTTTACCGGTTTATTATAAAAGGATATAATTAGGGACAGCCAGATGGAAGAGATGCATGGGCAGGGTGTGTGGGGTTGGTGGGTGGTGAGGAACTTCCTGCCCTCTCCGTGCACGCTGTTCTCCCCACGTGTCCACCAACCTGGAAGCTCTCTGAGCCCCATACTTTTGGGATTTTTATGGAGGCTTCATCACATAATGATCGATCATTAACTCCATTTTCCCTCTCCTCTCTCTGGAGAATACGAGGTGGGGCTGAAAATTTCCAAGTTTCTAATCGTGGCTTGGTCTTTCCAGTGACCAGCCCCCATCCAAGAACCCACCAAGGGCCACCTCATTACATCAAAAGACACTGCTATCACTCAGGAAATTGCAAAGGATTTCTGTGTCAAAAACTGGGTCAAAGACCAATATGAGAACAAAAGATGCTCCCAGGGCTCTCATCACTTAGGGAATTATAAGGGTTTTAAGACTCTGTGCCAGGAACTGGGAAATAGATATAAATATTTTTTCTCTTATCTCACAGGATTCAGGATGCCACCTCCTCCAGAAAGTCTTTCCAGATGCTTTCTCTGTCTCCCTCATCTGAGCCAGATGGGGTTTTGGGAGCTGTGTGATGCAATGAATGTATAAGTGAAATTATAAAGACCTAGGTTGAATTCTGCTGCCATCACTTACTTTGCACGTGACCTTGGCAAACAACCTCTCTGAGCCTCAACATCTCTCTGTAAATTAGTGGCGATGAGTTACTTAACAGGACAGTAATGAAGATTAAATGGTATAAACAACAGTGCTAGAATATGAAGGATGCTCAAGAAATAACAGTTTCCTTCCTCTGAACTTTCATAGCCCTTTATCTGAGCTTTCAGCCTTGTGTTATAGGTATTTGTGTCATTCATTCATTCAACAAACATTTAACTGAATATGAAGGCAAGAAGTGTTATGACTAAAACTAAAGATGAAGGAGGGTGGTTAGGAAAGATTTCACTGATAAGGCATTATTTAGGGAGAAAATTGAAGGAGTGAGTCCTATAAATGTCAGAGAAGGATTTTGGGGCAAGAGCAGAGTCCCCGAGGCAGGAACATGCTGGTGGGTTTGAGGAGCAGCAAGGAAAGAACAGCCAACGTAGCCAGATCAGAATGAGCGAGAGAGGGAGGGAGGAAGAACAGAGAAGTAGCAGGGACCACATCACATGGGGCCTTTGTAGACTGTGGCAAGGACTCTTTTAGTTCCCTGCTGAGATGGGAAGCCGTTGGAGCCTGTTGAGCAGAAGAGTGGAAGAACTGACATAGGCTTTAAAAGGAACCCTTTGTCTGCTGTGTTCTATGCCATTGACTGCATGGTAGCAAGGGTAGAAATAGGGAGATTGGTTGCAGGCTATTGCAGTCATCCAAGCAAGAGATACTAGTGGCTTGGACCAGGAAGGCAAATGGACGTAGAGAAAATGGTCAGATTTTGAATATATATTGATTTGAAAGTAGAGCCAAGACTACTTGCTGGACAGTAAGCGAAGGATCTAAGCCAAGGTGTTTGCCTGGGGAAATGTGAAGATGGTGTTTTCATCACCAAGATAAGGAACCTACCAGGAAAAGCAGGTTTGGGTGGGGCGAAGTGGGAATTATAAATTTGTTTTTGTATTTATCTGGTTATTATTATTTACCATGGTCTTCATTTGTTTCTAATAATCCAAATTTCCTTCTTATATTACTTTCCTTCAGCCGGAGAACTTTAGCATTTTCTGTACTGAAGATCTGCTAATGGTGACATTTTTTAGTTTTTCTTTATCTGGAAATATCTTTATTTTACCTTCATTTTTGAAGAATAGTTTTGCCGGGTGCAGAATTCCGGGTCGAAAGTTTTTACTTTCAGTTACTTTAGGGATGTTGGTCCACTGGTTTCTTCATTGTTCCTTTTCTCCCCAGGCCCCCCACCTTTTTTTCAGTTTTATTAAGGTATAACTGATAAAACTGTAAGATATCTAAAGTACACAACATAATGATTTGATGTAGGATCCATGGTGAAAGGATTGCCCCCATCTAAGTTGATTAGTACATCCATCACCTCCCATATTTACCTTTTTTGGGGGTGGGGTGAGAACATTAAAATTTTCCTCTTAGAAAATTCCAATTATACAATACAGTGTTATCAACTTTAGTCACCATGTTACACATTAGATCCTCAGGCTTTATCTTATACCTGAAAGTTTGTACCCTTTTACCAACCTCTGCCTATTTTTCTGACCTATAGCCCGTGGCAACCACTCTTCTGCTCTCTGTTTCTATGATTTTGATTCCCTCCCACCGCCTTTCTTTAAGATTGCACGTATAAGTGATACCATCAAGTATTTGTCATTCTCTGTCTGACTTATTTCACTTAGCACAATGCCCTCCAGGTTCATCCATATTGTTGCAAATGACAGGATTTCCTTCTTTTTTAAGGCTGAGCGATATACTATTGTATACATATACCACACTTCCTTTATCCATTCATCTTTTGACAGACACTTAGGTTATTTCTATACCTTGGCTATTGTAAATAATGCTGCAATGAACATGGGGGTACAGATATCTCTTTGCGATAATGGTTTCATTTCCTTTGGATATATATCCATAAGTGGGATTGCTGGATCGTATGGTAGTTCTATTTTTAATTTCTTGAAGAACCTCCATACTGTAGCAACTGTACCACTTTACATTCCCACCAACAGTGCACAGGGTTCCCTTTTCTCCACATCTTCATCGGCATTTCTCTCTCTCTCTTTTTTGATAATTTCCCTGATAGATTAGTGGTGTTGAGCACCTTTTCATGGACCTGTTGACCATCTGTATACCTTCTTTGGAAACATGTCTATTCAGGTCATTTGCTCATTTTTAAATTGGGTTATATGTTTGTTTGCTCTTGAGTTGTATAAAATTTTGTGTATATATATTTTTTATTGGAGTATAGTTGCATTACAGTGTTGTGTTAATTTCTGCTGTATAGCAAAGTGAATCAGCTATACATATATCCCCCTTTTTTGGATTTCCTTCCCATTCAGGTCACCACAGAGCACTGAGTAGAGTTCCCTGTGCTATACAGTAGGTTCTCATTAGTTATCTATTTTATACATAGTAATGTATATATGTCAATCCCAATCACCCAATTCATCCCATGCCCCCACCCGCCTTGATATCTATACAAATTTTGTGTATATTTTGGATGTTAACCCCTTATTGGATATTGGCCTCCATTATTTCTGATGAGAAGTCAGGATCATTTGAGTTGGTTATTTTTCCCCCTATATGTAATGTATCCTTTTTCTCTGGCTACTTTCAAAATTTTCTCTTCATCTTTGGTTTTTAGCAGTTTAACTACAGCATGCCTTGAGGAAGTTTTCTTTGTATTTATCTTGCTTGGGGTATACTGGGCTTCTTGAATCTGTAAATGTATATTTTTCACCAAATTTGGGGGAGATTTTTCTTTTTTTTTTCTCTCCAGTAGTCTCTCCCCTTTCCTTCTGGGATTCCAGTTACATATGTTAAACTTTTTTTTTTTTTGCGGTACGCTGACCTCTCACTGTTGCGGCCTCTCCCGTTGCGGAGCACAGGCTCCGGATGCGCAGGCTCAGTGGCCATGGCTCACGGGCCCAGCCGCTCCGCGGCATGTGGGATCTTCCCGGACCGGGGCACGAACCCGTGTCCCCTGCATCGGCAGGCGGACTCTCAACCACTGCGCCACCAGGGAAGCTGATGTTAAACATTTTGGTAGTGTTTCTTAAGCCTCTGAGGCTCTGTTCATTTTTTTTTTTTTCAATCTTTTTTCCTCTTTGTTCTTCAGATTGGATGCTTTCTACTGGTCTAATATCAAGGTCATTGACTCTTTCCTCTGTTATCCCCATTTTGTTGTTGAGCCTAGTCAGTAAATTTTTTATTTCAAATATCTTTTTCAGTTCTAGAGTTTCCATTTAGTTTTTTAAAAATAGAGTTTATTTCTCTGCTGTTTTCTATCTTTTCATCGTTTACAAACATATGATGGCTTCCCTCATGAAGCATAGTTATAACAGCTTACTTTAAAATTATGATCTGCTGATCTAACATCTGGGTCATCTCAGTTTCTGTTGATTGTCTTTTGAGTATAGGTCACATTTTCCACTTTTTTCATGTGTTGAGAAATTGGGGGCTATGCTGGGCATTGTGATTAATTTGTGTACACTCTGGATTCTGTTCTGCAGCTCCCCCAAAATGCTGGACTGTTTGCTTTAGCAGGCAGTCAACTTGATTGTATCAAACTATAAACTGTCTCTTGGGCCACAGTTCAAAACTCAGCTCAGTTCTTTTATTCTTATCTGGGCCTCTTAAGCCTGCCTCATGTATTACATTTCAGGAATTGGCCAGAGACCTGGACACAGTTTATACATAAAATGTGTGGTTCTTCTTCTCTGGGTCTCTCTTTTCCTGGATTCCTCCCCTCACTTTCTAAAGGCTGTGGCTGCCTTAAACTCTCTCCTTTGATTCTTCAGGCCAGAAGGACTGCAGGTTTTCTATCATTTTATCTGCCCATTGTGACTCTACTGTGGCCTGCTTCAGGCAAAACAAAAACAAAAACGAAACAGGAAACACACCCTGTGCATTTGCTTTTTCCAAGTGTTGATTCCTCTCCAGAAACTGCTTGCTTCTGTTCACTCTCCAAGGCCTTCAGGTAACTGGTAGTTTTTAAGAGTTCATAGTTATTATCTACAGGAGTCTGTCTCATAGGAGCTTACTGAGCTTTCCTGGAAACAGAACTGTCAGTAGTTTTGGTTTGGACGCGTTAAGTTGCAGATGTCCATTAGATATCCAAGTGGAAATGTTCACTAGCCAGTTAGATATGCACCTAGAGTCCTGGAGAGAAATCATTCAACATTTGAAAGAATATAGATGGTGTATGAAGTTATGGGTGTGGGTAAAATCAACCAAGATGTGAATATACCTGTAGAAGAGGAACAGGCCCAGAACCAAACCCAGGTGTACTCCAGGGTTTCAAGATCAGCGTGATGAGGAAGAAATTAGCAAAGCAGATCAGGAAAGAGTGGACCACAAAGGAAGAGAAGGACCAAGAAAGAGTTATCCTGAAATCCGAGAAAAGAAAGGATTTCCAAAAAAGGCAGGATAGTCAACTGTATCAAATGCTGCTGGTAGATTACGATGAAGATGAAAAACTGACTGCTGGATTTAGCGACAAGAAAGTCATTGGTAAACCTAAGAATAACTGTGTTGTTCAACTAGTGGAATCAGAACTCTCTGAAAGGAAGTGAGGAATTGAAGTCCAGGAGAATGGAGAAATCCATCAGGGACTTTTACCATCAAAGAAGGAAGAAAAATGTGATTGAAGCTGGAGGGGGTTATGAAGTCAAGAAGTTTTGTTTTGATTTTTGACATCAGGAAAAATTATACCATGTTGGTTTGCTAAAGTAGGAAGTAATTGAGAGGGGCTCATTGGTGTGTTGAGAGAGAGGGGACAGGATCCTGTGCACATGTGGAGAGTTGGTCTTAGATAAAGTCATGAGCAGTTCATTCATAGCAACTGGAGGCAAGAAGAGAAGCTGTTGGGTATTGGATGTGATGGGGGTGGGAAAGACTATTATGAGAGGACCCAGAATAGGGGGAAGTCAAAAGAGGCAACGGGCCAAAAAGAAATCCCCTTTATTTCTTAAACCAGTTTGTGTTGGATTTTGTGTTGCTTAGGACCAAAATCATCCTAAATGATCAATATGGTTGTTATGAATCTTTCAAAAATGAATTTTCATAGACCAGAACATTATTATTTATAAGAAATGACTACAAAGTAATGAATTTTCATATAATAGACCAGAAGTTCTGAGTCCAAATGGGTATTTGCCATTCTTTCACTTACTTCTGGGAGCCACTTCCAAAGAATATCGTCACACCGTAAAATATCTTTTGACTCTATTCTGTTTTGAATTACTTTAAAAATCTGTGTTACATGTTTTGAATACCCTCAAAGATGACAAATCATGGTCTTTTGTTGGTGGATTAGGTGTTGGATATATACATAAGCTAGCTGGAGTTGAGTCTGGCAAATATCTTTTATTTTATTTTATTTTTTCGGCCACACTGCCTGGCGTGCAGGATCTTAGTTCCCTGACCAGGGATTGAACCCGCATCCCCTGGATTGGGAGTGCAGAATCTTAACCACTGGACTGCCAAGGAAATCCCTAGCAAATACCTTTTTAGATCAAAACCTGTTCCACAGAAAGTCCAGTGCAACCTGGAGCCTTAGTATGGGAAAGAAAAGAGTCACTGTCCACAGTTTGTTCTTTTGGAGTAACAAGTCATCTTTTGGATCCTTCTTGGTTAGCCTGACCATTCGACCTTGTGGAATATTTTCAACAGACGCCATACGCTGATGTCAAGGAAAATAGCCAATGTGAGCTTCATTTCTGATGTGCAGGAAGTTAAATTTTCTCCTTTGAGACAGGTTAATCCTCAGATGTCTGTGGGGCAAGAGAGCCACAGGAGGGTCTCCTCTTCTCACTTACCTTTCACAGTGAGTCTGTATCTTTTTTTCTTTTTCTCTTTCTCCCTCTCTCCCTCGCCCCCTTTCTCATGCTCGCTGCCCCTCCTCCCCTTCTTTATTGAACTCTAATTGACCTACAACACTATGTTAGTTCCAGGTGCACAAAATAGTGATTTGTTATTTCTATACATTACAAAATAATCACTGCAATAAGTCCAGTTACCACTTGTCAGCATACAAAGATATTACAATATTGTTGACTATATTCCCTGAGCTGTTCATTGCATCCATATGACTCATTTATTTTATAACTAACCACCCTCACCTATTTCACCTATCCACCCTTTCCCACCTGCTCTGGCAACCATCTGTTTGTTTTCTGTGTCTATGAGTCTGTTTTGTTTATTCATTTGTTTTGGTTATTAGGGTCTACATATAAGTGAACTCACACAGTGTATATCTTTCTGTGTCTGATTTATTTGACTCCAGGTCCATCCATGGTGTCACAAATGGCAAAATTTTATTTTTTATGGCTGAATAGTATTCCACTGTATATATATACACCACATATATACATATGTATACATCCATTCATCTATCAGTGGACACTTAGGTTGCTTCCACATCTTGGCTATTGTAAATAATGTTGCTATGAACATTAGGGTCTTTGTTTTCTTTGGAAAAATACCCAGAAGTGGAATTGCTGGATCCTATGGTAGCTCTATTTTTAATTTTTTGAGGACCCTCCATACAGTTTTCCGTAGTGGCTGTACCAATTTACATTCCCACCAACAGTGCACAAGTGTTCCTTTCTCTCCACATCTTTGCCAACACTTATTATTTTTGTTTTTTGTTGGTGTTGTTGTTTTGTGGTACGCGGGCCTCTCACTACTGTGGCCTCTCCCGTTGCGGAGCACAGGCTCCGGACGTGCAGGCCCAGCGGCATGGCCCACGGGCCCCGCCGCTCCGCAGCATGCGAGATCCTCCCAGACCGGGGCACGAACCCGCGTCCCCTGCATCGGCAGGCGGACTCTCAACCACTGCGCCACCAGGGAAGCCCTGTTTTTGTTTTTGATAATAGCCATTCTGACAGATGTGAGGTGATATCTCATTGTGGTTTTGACTTGCATTTCCCTGGTGGTTAGTGATGTTGCACATCTTTTTATGTGTCTGTTGGCCATCTGTATTTCTTTGAAGAAATGTCTAAATATTCAGGTTCTCTGCCCACTTTTTAATCTGTTTGTTTGGGTTTTTTTTGAGTTGTATGAGTTCTTTGTATATTTTGGATATTAACCCCTTATCAGATATATCATTTGCAAATATCTTCTCCCACTCACTAGATTGCCTTTTTGTTTTGTTGATAATTTCCTTTGCTGTACAAAAGCTTTTAGTTTGATGTGGTCCCATTGGTTTATTTTTGCTTTTGTTTGCCTTGCCTGAGGAGACAGGTCCAAAAAAATATTGCTGTGACTGATGTCAAAGAGTGTACTCCCCGTGTTTTCTTCTAGGATTTGTATAGTTTCAGGTCATATATTTAAGTCTTTAATCCATTTTGAATTTATTTTTGTATATGATGTGAGAAAGTAGTCCAGTATGATTCTTTTGCATGTAGCTGTCCAGTTTTCCCAACATCATTTATTAAGGAGGCTATCTTTTCTCTCTCTTCTAAAAATTTATTTATTTATTTATTTGGCTGTGTCGGGTCCTAGTTGTGACATGCGGGATCTTCTGTAGTTGTGGCACGTGGGCTTCTCTCTAGTTTTGGCGTGCGGGCTCAGTAGTTGCAGCGCGCAGGCTCTGTAGTTGTGGTGCATGGGCTCCAGAGCACGCGGGCTCAGTGGTTGTGGCACATGGGCTTAGTTGCCCCACAGAATGTGGGATCTTAGTTCCCTGACCAGGGATCAAACATGCATCCCCTGCATTGGAAGGTGGATTCTTAACCACTGGACCACCAAGGAAGTCCCTATCTTTTCTCCATTATATACTCTTGTCTCCTCTGTCTTAGATTAATTGGCTATAAAAGTGTGGGTTTATTTCTGGGCTCTCTATTCTGTTCCATTGATCTGTCTGTTTTTGTGCCAGTACCATACTGTTTTGATTACTGTAGCTTCATAGTATAGTTTGAAATCAGAGAGCATGATACCTCCAACTTTGTTCTTCTTTCTCAAGACTGTTATGGCTATTTAAGGTCTTTTGTGTTTCCATACAAATTTTAGAATTATTTGTTCTAGTTCTGTGAAAAATGCCATTAGATTTTTGATAGGGATTGCATTGAATGTGTATATTACCTTGGATAGTATGGCCATTTTAACAATATTAATTCTTCCAATCTGTGAACACGGTATATCTTTTCATTTGTTTGCATCATCTTCAATTTCTTTCATCAATGTCTTAGAGCCTTTTTTGAGTACAGGTCTTTTACCTCCTTGGTTAGATTTATTCCTAGGTGTTTTATTCTTTTTGATGGAATTGTAAAATGGAATTGTTTTCTTAATTTCTCTTTTTGATAGTTCATTGTTAGTGTATAGAAACACAACAGATTTATGTATATTAATTTTGTATCCTGCAACTTTACTGAATTCATTTATTCTAATAGATTTTGGTGGTGTCTTTAGGATTTTCTATATATAGTATCACATCATTTGCAAACAGTGACAGTTTTACTTCTTCCTTTCCAATTTTGATTCTTTTTATATCTTTTTCTTGTCTGATGTGGCTGGACTATGGCTTGGACTACCAATACTATGCTGAATAAAAGTAGTGAGAGTTGGTATACTTGTTCTTGATCTTAGAGGAAATTGTTTCAGCTTTTCACCATTGAGTATAATGTTAGCTGTGGGTTTCTCATATATGGCCTTTATTATGTTGAGGTATGTTCCCTTTATGCCCACTTTTGGAGAGTTTTTTTTTTTTTAAATCATAGATGCGTGCTGAATCAAAAGCTTTTTCTGCATCTACTGAGATGATCATATGGTTTTTATTCTTCAATTTGTTAATGTGATGTGTCATGTTGATTGATTTGTGGATATTGAAACATCCTTGCATCCCAGAGATAAATCCCACTTAATCATGGTGTATGAGCCTTTTAGTGTATTGTTGAATCAGTTTGTTACTATCTTATTGAGGACTTTTGCATCTATGTTCATCAGTGATTTGGCCTGTAGTTTTCTCTCTTTTTTTTTTTTTTTGTAGTGTCTTTGTCCAGTTTTGGTGTCAGGGTGATGCTGGCCTAGTGGAATGAGTTTGGAAGCATTCCTTCCTCTGCAATTTTTGGAAAGAATTTTAGAAGGATAGGTGTTAGCTCTTCTTTAAATGTTTGGTAGAATTCACCTGTGAAGCCATCTTGTCCTGGATTTTTGTTTGTTGGGTTTTTAAAAAAATTTTATTACTGATTCAATTTCATTACTGGTAATTGATCTGTTCACAGTTTCTATTTTTTCTATATTCAGTTTGGGGACATTGTACATTTCTAGGAATTTATCCATTTCATCTAGGTTGTCCATTTTACTGGTGTATAATTGTTTGTAGTAATCTCTTATGATCCTTTGTATTTCTGTGATGTCAATTGTAACTTCTCTTTCATTTCTGATTTTATTTATTTGGGCCCTCTCTCTTTTTCTTGATGAAGCTGGCAAAAGCTTTAGCCATTTTTAGAAATCTTTTCCAAGAACCAGCTCTTAGTTTCATTGATTTTTTAAATTGTTTTTTAGTATCTATTTCATTTATTTCTGCTGTAAACTTTCTGCTTTTTTTCCTTCTACTAACTTTTGGTTTGTTCTTTTTCTAGTACCTTTAGGTGTAAGGTGAGATGGTTTATTTGAGATTTCTCTTGTTTCCTGAGGTAGGCCTGTATCACTATAAACTTCTATCTTAGAATTGTTTTTCCTGCTTTCCATAGATTTTGGATCATTGTGCTTCCATTTTCACTTGTCTCCAGGTATTTTTTTTTAATTTTCTTTTTGATATTTTCAGTGATGCATTGGTTGTTTAGTAGCATGTTGTTTGACCTACACGTGTTTGTGTTTTTTGCAGTTTTATTCTTGTAGTTGATTTCTAGTCTCATATCATTGTGGTCAGTAAAGATGCTTGATACTATTTCAGTCTTCTTAAATTTATTGAGGCTTGTGACTTCTCTGGTGGTGCAGTGGTTAAGAATCATCCTGCCAATGCAGGGGACATGGGTTTGAGCCCTGGTCTGGGAAGATCCCACATACCGCGGAGCAACTAAGCCCACAACTACTGAGCCTGTGCTCTAGAGCCTGTGAGCCACAATGACTGAGCCTGAGTGCCACAACTACTGAGGCCTGTGTGCCTGGAGCCCATGCTCCGCAACAAGAGAATCCACTGCAAGGAGAAGCCCGTGTACTGCAGCAAAGAGTAGTCCCCCCTCACCACAACTAGAGAAAGCCTGTGTGCAGTAACAAAGACCCAGTGCAGCCAAAAATAAATAAATAAATTGATTAATTAAAAAAATTTTTTTATTTAATTTATTGAGACGTGTTTTGTGGCCTACCATATGATCTATCCTGGAGAATATTCAGTGTGCACTTGAAAAGGATACATATTCTGCTGCTTTTGGATGGAATGTTTATATATATATATGGAGTCCGTCTGATCTGTGTCATTTAAGATCAGTGTTTCCTTACTGATTTTCTGCCTGAATGATTTCTCTATCGATGTCAGTGGGGTTTTAAAGTCCCCTAGTATTATTGTCTTACTGTTAGTTTCTACCTTTATGTTTGTTAATATTTTCTTTATGTATTTAGGTACTCCTATATTCGGTACATATATATTTACAATTGTTATATCTTTTTGTTGGATTGATCACTTGATCATTATGTAATGTCCTTCTTTGTCTCTTGTTGCAGTCTTTGTTTTAAGTTCCATCTCGTCTGATTGTATTGCTACCCCAGCTTTCTGTTTCCATTTGCATGGAATACCTTTTTCCATACTCTTACTTTCATTCTGTGTGTACCTTTAGATCTGAAGTGAGTCTCTTATAGGCAGAATATATATATGGGTCTTGTGTTTTCTTTTTTTTATCCAATCAGCCACTCTGTGTGTTTTGATTGGAACATTTAGTCCATTTACATTTAAAATAATTATTGATAGTTATGTACTTATTGCCATTTTGTTAATTGTTTTCTGGTTGTTTTCATAGTTCCTTTTTTTTCCTTTCTTGTTTTGCTCTCTTCCCTTGTGATTTGATGACTATCTTTAGTGTTATTTTTAAAATTTCTTTCTCTCTTTTGTGACTATATCTATTATAGATTTTTGGTTTGTGGTTACCATGTGGTTTATAATAACTATAACTATATATACGTATAAAAATATATAACATATATGATTAAGTTGATGATCTCTTAAATTTGTACACATTCTACCAAACCCTGCATTTTTATTCCCCTGCCACATTTAATGTTTCTGACATCATATTTTACATCTTTCTGTTTTGTGTATCCCTTAACTGCTTATTGTGGATACAGATGATTTTACTACTTCTGTCTTTTAACCTTCCTACCAGCTTTATAAGTGGCTGATCTACTACTTTTACTGTATATTTACCTTTACCAGTGATATGTTTTCCTTTCTTTATTTTCAAATTTCTAGTTGTGGTCTTTTCTGCTTAGAGAAGTTCCTTTAACAGTTCTTGTAAAGCTGGTTTAGTGGTGCTGAACAATTTTAGCTTTTGCTTGTTTATAAAACTATTTATCTCTCCTTCAAATCTGAATGATAGCCTTGCCTGGTAGAATATTCTTGGTCATAGGATTTTGTTCTTTTCATCACTTTAAATATATCATGCCACTTCCTTCTAGCCTGCAAAGCTTCTGCTAAAAAGTCAGCTGGTAGTCTTGTGGGAGTTCCCTTGTATGTATGTAACTAGTTGCTTTTCCCTTGCTACTTTTAAGATTCTCTCTTTATCTTTAATTTTTGTCATTTTAATCACAAATGTATCTGGCTTCAATCTCTTTGGGTTGATCTTGTTTGGGACTCTGTGCTTCCTGGACCTAGGTGTCTGTTTCTTTCCCCAGGTTAGGGACGTTTTCAGCTATTATCTCTTCAAATATAGTCTCTGCCCCTTCCTCTCTCTCTTCTTCTTCTGGGACCCCTACAGTGCAAATGTTAGTATGCTTGATGTTGTCCCAGAAGTCTCTTAAACTACCTTCATTTTTTTAAATTCCTTTTTTTTCCTGATGAGCTTGGGTGAGTTCCACTACTCTGTCTTCCAGTTTGCTGGTCTGTTCCTGTGTATCATCTAATCTGTTGATTCCTTCTCGTGTATTTTTATTTCAGTTATTGTATTCTTTAGTTCTGTTCGGTTCTTCTTTATATTTTCTAACTCTTTGTTAAACTTCCCACTGTGTTCATCCATTCTTCTCCCAAGTTCATTGAGCATCTTTATGATACTTACCTTGAATGCTTTATCAGGTAGATTATCTCCACTTAGCTTAGTTCTTCTTCTGGGGTTTTATCTTGTTCCTTCATTTTGCAGATATTCCTCTGTTACCTCATGTTGCCTAATTCTCTGTTTTTATTTCTATGTATTAGGTAGGTTGGTTACATTTCACAATCTTGGAGAAGTGGCCTTATGTAGGAGACATCCTATGGGACACAGCAGCACACTTACTTCCTTTGGTCACCAGAGCTATATGCTCTAGGGATGCCCCATATATGGGCTGCATGTGTCCTCCTGTTGTGGCAGGTGGACTACCACGGGCACACTGGTAGATGGGGCTCACCACCAGCCCTGTTGGCTGCCAGGCCCTACTTTGTGCAGAGGCTGCCTGCTTGCTGGTGGGTAGGGCCGTATCTTGGTACAGCTGGCTTTGGGGCCCAGGAGATCCTGGGGCTGGGGCTGGTCCACTGGTGGGTGGATCCAGGTCACCACTAACCTGGCTGCTCTGCCTGTGGTGGGGGGGAGGGTCTCAGGACTGGTACTGACTGGCTGGTGGGTGGTAAGCCCCTGGTGCTAATAGGCTAGAGAGAGGACTCCAGCATGGCACTTGCCAGCACCGGTGTGTTTGTGGTAGAATGAGTTCCCCAAAATGGCTGCCACCAGCATCTTTGCCTTCGGGGGAGTCCCGTTTGCCTCCTGCCTCTCTGGGAGGACCTCTAAGATGAGCAAGTGGGTTTAACCCAGGCTCCTTTCAAATTACTGCCTCTGTGCTGGGTCTCAGAGCAGGTGAGATTTTGTGTACCCTTTAACAGCAGAGTCTCTGTTTCCTACAGCCCTCTGGCTCTCCTGTATGCAAGCCCCCAGCCTTCAAAGCCATATGTTCTGGGGGTGCATCTTCCCAGTGCAGGACCCCTAGGGCTGGGGAGCCCAATGTGTGGCTCAGACCCCTCACTCTTTGGGGAGAACCTCTGCAACTATGATTATCTCTCATTTGTGGGTCACCTACTCAAGAGTATGGGTCTTGACTACACCACATCTCACCCTTCCTACCTGTCTTGTTGTGGTTCCTTCATTATACCTTTAGTTGTGAAAAATCTCTTCTGCTGGTCTTCAGTTCATTCTCCTCGATTGTTTCTCTGTACATAGTTGTGATTTTGATGTGCCAGTGGGAGGAGGTGAGCTTAGGGTCTTCCTATTCTGCCATCTTGGCCACACCCTCAAGTCTGCATCTTTAGCTAAGATAAAGTCACTAGCAGACATTTGGACTGCCAATTTTCCTGAAAACTTTGAATTCTCCTAAAGAAACTACTCAGGTGGTATTTGGAAGTGTGGAATAAGAACTAGAATAGGGGTCAGAAGCTACTGGCTCATTTTGACTTTCATTTACTAGCCATGCAACCTTGGATGAGAAACTCACTTGAGCCCCAATTTCTCCATCTGTAAATAGCAGTGATTCATATTTGACCCAACAAGATTAAAAGGGGAAAGGTTTATGAAAGCACCTAGCAATGTGTAATAAAGGAGTCATCTTGCTCGGGTTCAAATCCTGGCTCCAGGCAAGTTACTTAGCTACACTGTGCCTCAGTTTCTATGTAAAACAGACATAATAATAGTATCCACCTCATAGATGTTTATATCAATCAGAGTAGTGCAGAAAACAGCAGAGAAACAGTGTCTGCCTTCCTCCCATGTTCCAAAATTGAAGCAAGTCCTTCTAATTGGTGGAACCAGAGCATCAGCTGCAAGCTGCTTTCTAGCTTCTGCAGTAGGAAGGTACACAGGAGGATGCTACGGGAGCTGAGGAAGCCAATCCACACGCACCTCCCAGGTTATCACCAGGATGAAGTGAAATGATGTATATGAGGGCTTAGTAAGTGCTCAAAAGACATCAGCCATCGTTACTTTCAGCGCATAGCTAATGCTTGAAATATATTTGTTTATTCATTCATAATGGACCAGAATATAATCTACTCTGTTTGTACAAATAGCATGTATCATGGACCCAGGTTTTCCCACAGCAGACTGAAGGTCTGAGTCTCCCTATTTCAATCAATATCATTCAGGCTTTAGACACAGGTGTCTAGTCTACTGTGGACCGTTGCTGCCCTTCTTTGAGAAAACTACTAAGCGATTTGAGATAATATATGTAGAATGTTCTATCTCTGGAGGGATACTTAAGAAACTGATGACAGTGGTTTCAATGGTGTGTGCAGGGCTGGGGGTAGGGGTGGGAATTGGTTGAGTGGGGAAGAGGAGGGAGGGAGACTTGCATTTCACTTGCAGTGAGAAGGGTCTACATTCTGTCATTCCTTTGAATTTTTTAATATGTCCATATATTACCTATTCCAAAAATTGTAGAAAATTTAAGTCTTTGAAGCATTCACTGATTTATTATTGGCATTCAACTTCAAAACAAACCCATCCTACGTTCAAGCTACATGAGTCATAGCATCCTGGTTTTTAATGCCCATTCAGGGCACTCATCATAAATCAGAGTGGGTAGAACTGGATTGTTGACAGAAGTTGTTCCAATGTAAGGCAAAAGGCATTGTATAACTCTGCCCCAGCTCCAGTTCTTGTGAAATGGTGTCTAAACAATCTGCTCCAGGCCTTAGGTGAGCGCCAACAGGGTACTTCTGCTCCACAAATACTGATGGCCAGAAGGGTTGTCTTCCAGAAGGGTCCTTGAGGAACAGCTGTTCCTGGTAGGCAGCTACTGTGAGGAGAATAGCTCAGCATAGCTTTGCCATAGACCACACCATTGTTCTTTCCCCCCACCCCACCTTTGGTCAGTTCCTTCAGTCTGCAGATAATAGTAAATAAATCTATTCAACAGGTTAAGTAATTCAGGAAACTGGGAAGGGGGGATACGGATTATGCGGCTAATTCCTTGCCATAATTCAGGCACTTAGGCAATCTTGGGCGAGAGGCCTCAAAGTGCTGAGATGGAAGGGTCAAGGGAACAGACCTGATTACTGGGCAGACTCCAGAGGCTCAGTGGGTGCAGAAGCTCTGGCTTAATCCTGAGGTGTGGTAAGGAGTGTGGTCAATGAAAGCACTGAAACGGTGGCTGGCATTATGGAGAGGTATGTCTACAAGTGGCAGGACACTCAGGGGAACAATCTCATCGGAGAAGATTGACAGCATCTTCCTGACGGAAGTCTGGGATCAGCCTGTGCATTCTGCCACTGGCTTCTTGACCAGTGTATGGCTGTTAGCGTAACTGATGCCATCTTGGGCCTTATACAATTTCTCCTGTCCTTTTGCTGACACTACTCAGGAAAAGTACTGTGCAGTGAATCACTTCTCTGTCATCAAGAGCTGTGTAGTTAATAGATATTGCTTAATAATCATTTGGACCTGGTAACCTCTATGCTCTGTTAGTCCCCAAACAATGATGAAGACCTTTGCTGACATATTCCTGGCACCCACGAGACTAGTTACCCATCATAAATCTTAGGAATGCGGGTCCTGTTTCCAAGCGCCTATCCGCCTACCCCGGTTAACTATAAAATTGTCCCAATGGCCCCTTGGCGGCACAGAGGGTAGCAGCAGGTGCAGCTGGATTGTTGTCTGCCTGGTCCAGATGCCCCCTGTGAGTAAGTTACCCTGCAATAAACTGACCCATGGATTGTATGGAGCTGCCGGCCTCAATTTTCGGTCTCAAGATGCCTTCTCAGTTTTGTGGGCACTTTTGTTCCGTCTGTCCTTGAACAACTGGGAACAGAGTCCATCAGAGGTTGGTCTAGGAGGTTGGCTTTTATTCACCAATTTCACATCATAATTCAGTACACACATATGATACATACACTCATGCATTATTGAAACTACACTTTAAAGAAACAGTGTGTAGTAATTAGTTGTGATGCACTCTGATTTTTTTCTTTTAATTCTAGTTACAACCAACCAAATTGACGTCATAACCCACCAATGGGTTCGAACCAGTAGTTTGGAAAACACCACCCTAACCACATAAGCTAATCAGCTCTGGTCTGTCTGATTCTCAGGGGGTGGGGAGCCACACAAAGATTCCCAAGAAGTCTCTTGCACAACTGATTATCTTGGCATATCTATCCATTCCCAGAGATTTGCATATACGAACTTCAGAGCGCACTTGTGTGAATGTACACGTTGTCCTCCTTGACCTGACCTCAGACAGACTCACTTTCCTGACATCAGAGCCACAGTGCTGAGTGCACCTCTTCATTCCTTGCTTCTCTGATATTTGAACCCAGCACTGCATCTTTCCCACTCAGTCCCCATGGGAGGTCCCCGAAGTCAAAATATTTGAATTACAGAGTGTCGAGGATGAAAGAGACCTTAAGAATCATTTAATACAGCCACCCTTTTGGTGCACCTCAGTAGTCTCCAGTATCTGCTTGCATTCCTCCAGAGACAGTGAGCTCACTACTGACTGGGGCAGCCCCTTCCATCTTTAGACAATATTGGCTAAACCAAAATCTGTCTTCCTATGCTTCCATTTATTACTTTTTGTGTCAAAATTAGTCAACGTGTCTTCTAGGAACAGTGCCTGGCACATAGCAAGCACTAGATAGATATTTGTTACTAGTGACTAGCAGTGGTCGTATTAGTGCTATTAACAGTAGTAACTAATCTAACCCTTTTCTCACATGACTGCCCTTCATGTGTTCAAAAGAAGGCATCACGTTGCCTGGGTCTTCTCTTTTCTCTGCTAAACACCTGCAGTTCCATCAATCCTTCTTGCTGTAGTTTGCTTTCCTGCCCCTTCGCATCCAGCTTACTGTTCTCCTGATGCGGGCGGGTCTCTGACATGTTGATACTTCTATGAAAACACCAGCCTTCAGAATTGGCCACCGGACTCCTCGTGTAGGGTACCAGGGCAGAGAACAGAGACTCTCACCTCCTGTGACCTGAGCACTTGGTGGCTAATAATGCTGCCCAGGATTACTAATAGCCCACATCAGAGCAGAGGGAGGCCTGCACCCACAAATAATGGAGGAGTGGGAGGGGTGGCATCCCTCCCTCCAGAGCACAGTCCCTTGGGGGAAATGCACCAGCTGGAGTCCTGGAAAGAATGAGGCCTGCAGGAGTGTGGCGAGCCCACCCAGGAAGAAGTAAACATCCTGTGGCTGCACCAGGGAGTCTCAGACCCAAATAACTTCAGGGAGGTGAATGAGTGGTGGGACTGTCATGCATTTGGGAGGTACACACTCCCCCTAAGGGAGGATGCGCTTACCCTGCTCCGGCCGGTTATTACCACGCAGGAATGTGGGCCCTCATGTTTCAAGATCATCCACATTTTCCAAAAAGCCAGAAATACGAAGTTTTAAATATAGAATCATCCCACTTTTAAAAAGTCAACTAGTTCAACGTTTTCATTCAAACTATTGTATGAGGCAACAGTGTCCAGGCTAGACCAAAGCCCTGTGACCCTCAGTTCTTCTTTTGGACCTCTGTTCTCTACCTGCAGAGCAGGGGGCCTTGGAGGGGGGTGCTGGGGCTGGGTGGAGCCTGGTGACTTCCTCTTACTTCAGTGTCACCGGACAGTTCTCAAGTCACACACTGCAGCCAGGGCTAAACTTGGAAAAACGGCTCTGCTATCTGAGCAGCCAGAGGGAGCTTGCTGGAGCCTCACTAGTGTTTTCTGGGCAGGTGGAGAGAGCGTTTGAGGCTGCGATGCGGTGGAAGAAGGTTTTGAATGGAATCCAACCCCGTCCCCCTCAAGGGGCGGGAACATTACCACCTGGTCAACATTACCTGCTTTGTGGGGGAGGGAATCAGGCTTTCCTTGGCCTCTGGCTTCCTGAGTGACCTCATCTGTCCTTCCCAATGACCATTTGCTTAACTATTTGTGAAGTAGTGAACATAAAAATGCTTTTGTGTGGTTCAAATGTAAAGCATGCAAGACAGTGTTAAAACGTAGTTGCTTATCCTAAAATTTTCCACTCATTATGGGATCCACAGAACCATAGATTTTTAGAGCAAAAAGGGGCCTTTCAACCAACGAGCCAGCCAAATGAGGTAAACTGAGGCAGAGAGTAATTTGCCTAAAATCTTGCTGCTGGTTCACTAATTCCTTTATTTCACGTCATCCTCCCTGCCTGTGCTTTGGAAAAATGAGCCCCAGCTGCCCCTCACCCCATCCTACCACTCACACACATCACAGCTGGCCTGATCCACTTACCTTTGCGATAGTATCATATTTTGTGCAAAGTGGAAAATTTGCATAAAATATTAATAAATTTTAAGATACGATTTTATTTTAAAAGATTAATAAAAGTATTAATGAAGCCTTCATTTATATGTAACACATAAAATAATGCAAGTCCCCCAAAGTTTTATAAATTCTTCACAAATTGCATAATTTGAAACCTGGCAGGCCAAGTGAATTATAAACTGTTTATGCTACTACCACATGGTGCTACAAATTTAGCTAGTAAACAGAAACTACTACCAGACACTGTCAGGATTGGTTTTAATTTGCATGAGCTTTAAAATGTGCAGGTTTTCAAAATGCATTTTTCACATGAAATGAAGTGCCTGGTACTCCACTGAACACATTTTATTGTTTTCCCAACTGGATGAAACCTGCTCTGGTCTGAGAGTTCTTGGTGATGTGGGAGACATTGCTGGCTGCCTTCCCAGTAGCCATTCCTGCTTTCTACCTTGTGAGTAGAATCCCAATTTTGCTTAGATATTGATCAACAGTATGCTCAAGGAAGGTGGTACCAGCCCTAAGAGATGAGTCATGCTTGCTCTAGTCTAGACATGGTAATCCCATCTCCCTTGCCAGTGATTGACCCAGTTCTGCCCACTGAGACCCAAGGAAGAGTCAGCTAGAGATCTCTGGGAATGATTTCTCTTGACAAAACATAGACATACACCAAAAGAGCCGTGCCTGCCTTTGGACATTGGGATGCTTGGAGATGTGGCAGCCATTTTGCAACCACGAGGGAAAGCAAAGAGAATCATAGAGAATACCTATATGCTAGGCTGAAACATGTGTTTTATGGTAACAATAAAGGGACAAAGAAGAAAAGGGAATAGACACAGAAATGTGGGGCATATAGGGCCAAACCTCCCAACAAGACAGGACCAAGTCAGGATTACATTGGGCTGCCTCTCTTAGCCCCTGAGCTATTTCTCCTGCACTAGAGATGTGAAAGAAACATATGTTCTTGGAGTGGGAGCAGAGGGCACTCAGAAGGTGTGGGGTTGCGGGGGACCCAGAGTGTCCTGTGCACCCTGAGGGGAGTGTGTGGGATACTCCTGCATATGCCGTGTGCATGTGTGCATGTGTGCTCCTGCATATGCCGTGTGCATGTGTGCTCTGGAGAGGACACGAGAGGTTCCCTGTGCCCCATAGGTATGTATGGAGTTGTGGGATAATGTGGAAACTCTCCTTCCCTTGGAAATTAAACCATTCATCAATTCACTCAGTCATTTTACTAATTTACAAAATGCTGACTTTGGGCCACACCCTGTGTTGCTTCTTTGGGGGATGCAAAAAAGCAGAACACAGGCTTGCTGCCTTTTTGGAGTTTGCAGTCCTGGATAGGGAGAGAAATCATGCTTGCAAATTATTAAGAACCAAGATAGTACAAATCAAATAGCAGGTGAAGGGCCGAGGCAACCAAGGGAAATGGTCTCTGGGGACTGGGGAGTCAGGAAAGGCTTCGTGGTGGTAAGGGCAAGAAGAGGAAGGAGTCTGATACGGAGGTTTGGTAACTGGAAGACAGGGAGAACGGAAATTCTCAGTTTGCGATGTCAGAAGAAGGAGGCTTCATCTTCCTTCTTCCTTGCACCAATGGGAGAAGCTTAAATTCTAGGTCTTAATCTACATTCTAATTCTTTGCTTCATTCGTGTCAATAAATTTTTATTGAGCAGCTACTATGTGCCAGCGTGGTTGGCAGTTGGGGCTATAGAGAGGCAGATCCCTCCAGGAGCTCTGTATCTGTGTTGAGACAGCCAAAGGCAGGGGATAAGTGCTGTTCCAGGGAGAGACACCAGGTGCCACCAGGCCTGGCCAGAGGAGGGACACCGAGGAGGGCAGGGGGTATGGCAAGGTAGTTTTCAGGGGCACAGATGGCAATTTATCTTGGGCCTCTAGGGAATCTGCTAGGCCGGGGTGGCTGCTGGCCTGCTGATGAACCTATCCCCCACTCAACTTTTCAGTAGGGTCCAGTCCCTGTGACCAAGAGCTCACCCCATCTCTTTGTGTGGATGGTACCCGTGGTCCATCTGATCATTTTGGTCTCTCATCCCAGAGGAAGGAGATTGAATAGGGAAAGACGCTGTTTTGCCACCCTGAACAGATTCTCTTTGCCTTGAGTTATGTGGACAGCTGTAAGTTGACACCTATTTTCCTGGGGTGAGGAAGGGTGTGACGGCAGTGTGGGCCGTCCTGTGCACATATTCCTCTGTAGGCAGAGCTTGAAGGGTGCTGGGAAGAGGTGGGCAGTTGTGAGCTGCCTCAAGGGCCTGCTCCCTGATCACTGGGGACCAGCAATGCTAACATCTCTACTGGATGGAGGTGGCTCCATATGAGGTCACCTGGTAGGAGAGGACACCAGGGGCCTTGGGAAGGAAACTCCCCGAGTGTGGCATTCCATGTGCACAGTGCAAAGACCTGAGGCCGTGTGGAGTGGCCAAGCTGACAAGGCAGGAACCACTGGGGCACAGCTTCTTCTTTGGCCATTGTCAGGGGTCTTCTCTGCTCAGCCAGGCCTGTTCCTGCCCAAGATCACTGTGTTGGAGGGACGGGAGGAACTGGGAGGTGGCAAAAGTAGCCCAATGCCTGGGGATGAGGTGTGAGACAGGTGGTGAGGTAGTTTTGAGGTGAGAAGGTAGCTGCTGGCCTTTGTTGGTTTTGGGGCATCTCCAGCCACAGGGAAGTGTTTGACCTTCCCAGGATGGGTCATGACTTGTCCATCCTCATTTCCATTCAACAAATACCTTTTGTGTAGGACCCAAAGGGACACAAAAGCAGTTCCTGCCTTAGGGAAGTTTGCCACCTATAATAGACAGCCAATTTGGATGCTGAAAGAGAGTTGCAAAATATGCTAGAGCTTCAAAGGAGGGTGAGATCACAGCTGGTAGGAGGTGACTGGAAACAAGCTCCAATAGTAAGCATTCCTGCCTCGCTGCCTTGCATCGAGCACCTCATACTCCTGGCTTCGTTTCATCCTCGCTTGGCTGAAGTATGGACCAGCCCTTCCTTTTATAGATTGGGAAACAGGCTCAGAAGACAGGAAGTGACTTGCCCAGGGGCAAACAGCTTCAAAATGGCTAAGCAGAGATTAAGGTCAGAAGTCTCTGGCTCCAAAGCACATAGTCATATGCATTTTGCCTGGCTGCCAGATGAGACAGATGGGGTTTGAGCTGAATCTGGAGGGTAGGAAGGAACTTGTTAGATGGAAACAGGAGGAAGGTATTTCAGGCTGAAGTTACACCCTGAACAGAGATGTGGGGGTCAGTGTGGTGCCAGAAATGTGTGGTTTGCTCAAAGGGAGTCTTTCAGGGGAAGGGGGGAAGGGAAGGCTTAGGTTCATCGTGGAAGGCTTGAGGGCCAGGGCCAGGGGCTTGTGTCCCTACCAGAAGGGAATCCCTGATGGAGGGAGGAGGTCCAATGATAAAGAGAAGGGAAGAAGCAAACCAAGACCGAGGAGAAAGGAGGGCAGCGGGACACGTGAGCTAGAGGTGAGGGGAAGCGGGGAGGAGTCGCCTTCCTCGTGTGGGCAGTGGAGTTTCCTGGAGAAGAGCTGCCCAGAGAAGCACTGTCTTGGGCTGAAGGTTCAGCAGGCAGCTGTCAGGGAGGAGCCCAGCAGTACCCACCACCCTGGGGCGGAGAGCGAGAGGCCGGGTGCAAGGCCGATGAGAAGAGGGAGGAGGGGGCTTGTGAACGGTCAGAGTGAGAAAGGACCCTCTGTTGGCTGGGTTGGGGGAATGAGGAAGGGAGAGAGTCTGGTGAGAAGCACAGTCAATTCTCAGATATTCTCCTCAGCCCCAGCCCTGGCTGTGAAGTGCTGTGAGTCTGTAAGTCCATGTATCTCGCCCAGGCCTGAAGTCACCCTTGGGGGAGCAGGTCCCCACGGGGTGATATCTGCTTTCACAGGTCCCATGAGGCATATTGGACCTGTAGTGCTGGCTCTGCCCTGGGCCAGGCTCTGTGCCCTGGACCCGGATGCAAGCAGCCACGCCCATGCCTCCCCATCTCTGGGAATCCCCACCCCATCCCGTCAGACCTGCCGACCCTCTATCAGTCTGCTCATGGCTCTCCTCCATGCCTTTGCCCAAGCTCTCCCGATGAGCACACATCACTTCTTCCAGACCTGGCTCAAGGCTTGCCTACTCCAGGTAGCTTTCCCGCAGGGTCCCACCCTTCGTTCTCTGCTTGGCGGCTCTGTGTACCCTTACATGCTCTTTCCTTTTACTTACACAGTCTCTAGGCTTCATTTTTTGTGTATGTTCATCTTATCTCCCCAAAGAGATGATGAGATCTTTAAGGGTAGGGATTACATCTTACATCTTTTCTGTCTCCCACATAATACCTAAGATTGGCTCATAGAAGGCCCAGCATTCACAGAACATCAAATGAATGGGAATTCCCTTCCACCCACACGTGGACCCTGTGGCTCTAGGAATGTGACCACAAAACATACCCAGAGGATGTGGTGAGATGCAGGTGGGGAGCAGGGCCAGGCAGGAGCTGAAGCACGCCTCCACCATGATGTTTCTCTGGAGTGATGCGTAGCTGGAAGGGACCTTGGTGATGATCCAACCTTCTTCCTCCATTGACCGGTAAACAAAAGTCTCAGGTGGGGCATAGGTGTCCCCAGGGGCACAGAGCTGAGGCAAGACTCCAAGGTACAGCATGAAGACCAGCAACAGCCCCCTCTGCTAGAACCCAATTTCCCAGGTCTCAGATCCGTGTCTTCTCAGCAGCATCCCCATGTTAGAAACACTCTTCTCTCCATGACATAAACCTTCTACTTCTCTGGCTAGTTTTTCTTTGTCTCCTTTGTAGGTTTTTCCATCTCTAGCTGCTCACTAAATACCAGCGTTCCTTAGGACGCAGTCATTAGATGTTTCTCTTCCCCCACCCCGCACTCCGTCCTCTCTCCCTAGGCAGACTCATCCCACCACACCTGGAACGGCCATCTGACTTCCGCATAACTCTGGCCCAGAATTCCCTTCAGAGTTTTCGATCCCTTTATCTGCTGCCTCTTTGGCATCTCCTGAGTGTCCATACCTGAACATATGACCTCCCTCAGCATTCTCCAAAAACCTCCTCCCTGCCTAGTGGTCCCTACTCAGTGCGTGAACCACTGTCCATGCCAGTGCACAGGGCAGAAATTGAGGCATTGTTTTTTCTCCCCTCTTACACATAATCCATTGGCTTTACTTCCTGAACAGCTCTCTACCCACTTCTCTCCATCCCCACCACCATCCGCTGGCTTCAAGCCTCCTCCACCTCCTGCTCATAGGGTAACAGCCTCCTGTCTGGGCCCCTCCTTGTCTCCCTATGGTCCCTACTCCACACAGCCATCAGTCCCCTTTTTAAAATATTAGGCAGATCCTGTCACTTTCCCATTTGCGACCCTTTATTAGCTCCTTGTTTCTCTTAGGGTAAAGGCCCAGACGTGACCAAGGCCTACAGGGTAAAGACCCAGATAGGACCAAGGCCTACAAGGCTTGAATAGCTCCTCCTACCTCCCCTGCCTCAGCCTCCCTTCCCTCTGCATGGTCACCACCCTGGCTCTTCCCAGGATCCCACTAATCACAGAGCCTTGAAATCAGCCTGGGAGAGGTCCCCTGGCCGCATGTGTTCATATTATCATCTTATGTGCATTTGTAAAACGAATTCACGTTTCCCTCTCTACCTGCCTAGAATATAAGCTCCGTGAGGTCAAGGGCCTCACGGCGCATGTAGAAGTAGCTCAAGAAGCACATGCTGGCTCTTAGGCCACTCTCAGGGATGATGCTTCTGAGTTCTGGTCACCGGGCTGTGGGGTAGACGAAAACCCAGGTGACCCAATGCTGCACGGGCTGGACGTATGGCACGTGAAGAAAGCACCTTTATTCTCTTATCAGCCCCTGCAGATGTTTCTTTGGGTCCATTCTTCCCTGCCGGGAAGCCCCAGGCAGCTCCCACTGATTTTCTGGTCACTCTCATGTAATAAGATATCCAGCCCTGTGGGAGAGATATCAAAATGCCCAGCTTCCTTCCAGTCAGCCTGGGAAAGTTGTGGGATGGGGGAAGTGGTCCGCTTCTGTCTCCATCTCCTTTCCCCATTCTGGGAGAGCTTGGTGCTCTTGGGTGGAAGGCGGAGGAGGGCAGGGAAGGGCCTGCTGGACTTTTTACAACTGTATCTCCCCGTGGTGCCCTGCCTTCAGGTACCAGATTCTCTGGTGGAGGAGTCTGTGGTCACTTTGGAGCCTCTCCTAGCACTGAGGTTATTTTCCCTGTGGTTTTCTGCCACAGGCCACACCTCCTCAGCCTGGTCACGCAGGGTCCCTCTGGCTCCACCAGTCCTATGGGAAAAATACAGTATTTTATTGGTTGTTTGTTTTTTCTTATTCTTTTCACAAAAAAGAGCTCTCACAATATATACCTTTATCTTCTTAGTTTCTTTACTCAACGTTATACCCTGAAAAGCTTTGTCGGTTGGTGTGGGCCACCCCATTCTTTTTCATTACTGTGTAGTATTCCATAGCGTGGCCATAGCACAACTTATTCAACCACTTCCCTAGTGATGGACAGTTACAGACTTTCCAATATTTCAAACAACAGATGCTTTGTTCAAAAGAGCTGGGAAGCTACAGGGGTCGATGCTGGCAAGTCCCAGTACACAAGAGGGGCTCTGACAAGGCTCACATGGTAACGAGAAGGCGTGCAAGTCGGGGTGGTAGGGGAGCTCTGCGCCAGCAGTCGGGAGCCCGGGGCTTGAGCCCACTCACCTTCTCTGGGCCTCTGTTTTCCCTCCTCTGAAATAAAAGGGTTGGGATGCTCCAGGTTCTCAGTCTGGGGGTTACTCATCTAAACCACCTGGGAAACTCTAAACAACATGACTAACAAGAGCACAATGCAATAACACCAAAAAGAACAGTGCCTGGGTCACACTCCTAGAGATTCTGATTCTATTGGCCTAGGACAGGGCTCTTAGTCATTTTTTAAAGTGCCCCAGGCAACTCTAATATGCAACAAGTTTTGAGAACCACTGTTCTAGACCAGGGCTGCTTAAATCCTACTGTGCACACAGAGTATCTGGGGACCTCCTTAAAATCTGCTTCCTGATTCAGTAGGTCCTGGGTGAGCCTGAGGGCCCAGATTTCTCACAGGCTCCCAGATGCTGCCAGGGTTGCTGGTCCTGGACTGTATTTTTTTTGAGTGAAAACTAGATCCTCTAAGCCCTCTTTCCATCCTAATGTCCTTTTCGACCATCCTATGTACACACTGACCTTCAGCCAACTATTGCCAGGCTAAGTGAGGCTGGTATGTAGAGTATGCCTGAAAACTTGGATGCAAAACACAGTGGTTCCCCAGGACCATGCATGGCAGCTGGGGAAGCCCAGGGGCTTGACTCCAGCCGTGGGTGTATCGAGCCCAGAAGACAGTCGGCAGAGGGTTGGCAGGGCTTGTGAGGTCCAGCTGCAGATCCAGTGCTTCCGTCTCGGCCATAATTTAGGCAACAGTTGGCCTGGGGGCCTCCAAGAGAAGGCAGCTGTTTCCAGTCAGGCCGCCTGAGCCAAGCTGCAAGGGATTCAGAGCAGGCGGTGTCACCTAGAAGGAGGCCTGCCTCTAGGCAACTGCATTAGACACCTGGAAGGGGGTTCCCCTAACAAGACATAAGCTTGGTCTTTTCGTCCCAGTGTCCCTTCTGTTTACAGTATTTCTGGGCATCTTTATCAATCCGAGGCCAGTTAGAATTAGACCATCTAATTGTTTCATCTGCAAAGTCATGCATTTATTTTACATTTTATATCGTTTCTGTTTCAAAGTCCTTTCAAAGTATTCCACTAGGTGCTATAGTTTAGACAGTGGGGCTATCTCCCATTCTCCTTTTTGCTTGCAAACCGGGTCTCTGATTTCAGGTTTGAGAGGACTGCTGTTATATCAGCATTGAGACTGACTCCTGAATCTTGTTGGAAAGTAATTTCTAGTCTGTCTCTAAAAATCTCCCTTTTGATTCATCTTTTCTCTGCTTACTACACCGAATCAAGATGTAATCAATTTTTATGTTCTTTAATTTTTTAAATAGACTTTATTTTTCAGAGCAGTTTGAGATTCACAGCAAAATTGAGAAGAAAGTCCAGAGAGTTCCCATACATCCCCTGGACCCCACATGCACAGCTTCCGCCACCATCAGCATGGTACCCAGCGTGGTACGTCCAGTACAGTCCCTGAACCAACACTGACACAGAATGCTCGTCCAGAGTCCACAGTTTACATTAGGATTCATCCTTGGTGTTGTACAATCTGGGGTTTAGACAAATGTGGAATAACATGTATCCGCCGTCATAATATCATACAGAATAGTTTCACTGCGCTAGAAATCCTCTGTGCTCTGCCTATTCACCCCTCTCTCCCCCGACACCCCTGGCAACCAGTGATCTTTTCACTGTCTCCATGGTTTTGCCTTCTCCAGGATGTCACATTGTTAGAATCACACAGTATGTAGCCTTTTCATGTTGGCTGCTTTCACTTAGTGATATGCATTTAAGGTTCCTCCATGTCTTTTTGTGGCTTGATCATTCAGTTCTGTTTAGCACTGAATAATATTCCATGGTATGGATGTACCACAGTTTATTTCTCAGTCCACCTACTGAAGGACACCTTGTTTGCTTCCAAGTTTGGGCAATTGTGAATAAAGCTGCTATAAACATCCATGCGCTGTCTTCTGTGTAGACATAAATCTTTAATTCTTGTGAGTAAATATCAAGGGCTGTGATTGCTGGATTGTAGGGCAAGAGTATGAATAGTTTTGTAGGAAGCTGTACCATCTTGAACTCCCACCAGCAATGAATAAGAGTTCCTGTTGCTCCACATTCTCACCAGCTCTTGGTGCTGTCAGTGTTTGTATTTTGGCTAGAATAAGTGTGTGGTGGATTTTAGTTTGCATTTCCCTAAACATATGATGTGAAGCATCTTTTTATATGCTCATTTCCCATTTGTATGTCTTCTGGTGAGGCATCCATTCAGGTCTTTTGTCCAACTTTTAAATTACATTGCTCATATTCTTATGGTTGAGTTTTAAGAATTTCTTTATGTATTTAAGATGACAGTCCTACATCAGATATGTCTTTTGCAGATATTTTCTCCTGTCTGTGGCTTGTCTTCTCGTTCTCTTGATTCCAATCAATTTTGACAGGGGAGGTCCCAGAAATCACTTTTAGTAAATTCTGACCTGTTTTCTGGGCTCTCTCGATGCCTGCTGGTTTAGCATGCATGCTGGGATTCCTTGAGTCTTACCCTGGATTGGTCTATTTTGCTTTTTTCATTGCTAATTTAGCCTTTAATCTTCATACCAACGTGCGAATTTGTTGGTAGAGATCTGGCAAGCCTGACTTATAGGCTCCTGGGAGATTCCAAATTCTTCAGAAAGGAGGTGTCTGTCCTGTCAAGATTTGGAGAAATCTTGGGCAATAGTTCTTGGGTGTGCTGAGATCAGGGTTTAAACTCTATGGCAGGTGGCATGTGTGAGTCTCAGACAGGATGTATTTTTAAAGGAAACTGATGTTTTGGAGTGTCAAGGGGCTTGTTAAGAAAAAGGCAAGAAATCCAGACAAGGGGAAGGAAGAGGTAGAGGGGTTGGGGTCAGAGCTGTGTGAGTGGTAGAGAGTGTATGATGAAGAGCAGGCGGGTATTAGAAGTGGGGGGTTCGCGAGAGAGGCGGTTTTATCCCAGATGGTTTTACATTTTGAGTCATCAAGTTCCTTGTTGACCCTTGACCAAAACAATTTGAAGAACTGGAATTCTGCTTAGAAGCGTCAGGGTACCAATCAGTAAACACTGCTCATTGGGCCTGAGGAATTTTATTCTGGTCTTGTTCTAAGGTACCTCTCAAATGAGCAGTTCTACTTAAATCAAGTGTTTCCCCCTCGTACATTGTTGGTAGAAATGTAAATTGGTGAAGTCACTGTGGAAAACACTATGGAGGTTTCCCAAAAAACTAAAAATAGAATTACCATATGACCCAGCAATTTCACTCCTGGATATATATCTGAAAAAAAAAAAAAACCCCTAATTCAAAAAGATACATGCACTCCAGGGGCTTCCCTGGCGGCGCAGTGGTTAAGAATCTGCCTGCCAGTGCAGGGGACACAGGTTCGAGCCTTGGTCCAGGAAGATCCCACATGCCGCGGAGCAACTAAGCCCGTGCGCCATGACTACTGAGCCTGCGCTCTAGAGCCGCGAGCCACAACTGCTGAGCCCACGTGCAACTACTGAAGCCCACGTGCCTAGAGCCCGTGCTCCGCAACAAGAGAAGCCACCGCAATGAGAAGCCTGCGCACCTCAACAAAGAGTAGCCCTTGCTCACCGCGACTAGAGGAAGGCCATGTGCAGCAACGAAGACCCAACACAGCCAAAAATAAACAAATAAATAAATAAATGTATTTTTTAGAAAAGATACATGCACTCCAATGTTCATAGCAGCATTATTTACAATTGCCAAGGTATGGAAGTGACTTAAGTGTTCACCAACAGATGAATGAATAAAGGTGTGGTATGTACGTAATGGAATACTACTAAACCATTAAAAAGAATGAAATTTTGGGCTTCCCTGGTGGCTCAGTGGTTGAGAGTCCGCCTGCCGATGCAGGGGACACGGGTTCGTGCCCCGGTCCGGGAAGATCCCACATGCCACGGAGCAGCTAGGCCCGTGAGCCATGGCCGCTGAGCCTGCGTGTCTGGAGCCTGTGCTTCGCAACGGGAGAGGCCACACACAGTGAGAGGCCTGTGTACTGCAAAAAAAAAAAAAAAGATGAAATTTTGCCATTTGTAGCAACATGAATGGACTTGGAGGGCATTATGCTAAATGAAATAAGTCAGACAGAGAAAGACAATTACTGTATGATGTCACTTATATGTGGAATCTAAAAAATACAGTAAACTAGTGAATATAACAAAAAAGAAGCAGACTCACAGATATAGAGAACAAACTAGTGCTTACCAGTGGGGAGAGGGAGGGAGGGAAGGTCAATATAGGGGTAGGGGAATAAGAAGTACAAAACTATGAGGTATAAAATAAGCTATAAGGATGAAGTGTACAACATGGAGAAGATAGCCAATATCTTATAATAACTACAGATGGAATATCATCTTTAAAAACTGTGAATCCCTATATTGTATACCTGTAACTTATATAATATTGTGCAGTGACTATACTTCAATTAAAGAAAAAAATTAAGTGTTCCCCAAAGTGTCCATTGAAGGCCCAAGTCATCCTTGGTGAAGTTCTGCTAGAGGGGACACAGGTTGGATTGAGAAGACTCCTGGCTACTGTCAGCTGAAAGTTACAGTCAACTGAAGTTGCTTTTATAATCTTCTGTCTCGGGCCCCTGACCTAATGGTCAGCTGCCTCTGAACACAGACCCAACTACCAGAGTCCCTGGCAGGTAGAATATATCAGAGAGAGAGAATGCTCTCTTCGAATCAAAATCAAGGTCTCAGGACAAACAGCCAGGATGGGAGGACATTTTTTCTGGCTTTATTGGTGACTTACAGCAAAGTTTGCTCTCAGAGGGTGCTGATCTGCAGAGAACTGCCACCTCCCTGTTCTGTGAGGCTGGTTCAGCCAGCTTACAGGAAGGAGGCCTGTGGTCCTCCTCCTCTCGACAAAATAACACTCAAGGACACAGGACAGAACAAAGGGACAGGTGGAAGCGAATCACTAAGGACGCAGCTCTAAAGGGGAACCCTAGCCAAATATAAACACCCAGTATTCAACAAGTGAGTAAAACAGCCAAGGAGCCTAAAGGAGAGCGGAGTTGAGGTCCCGCGTAAACGGACTTGTTGATACGGACGATGGTCCACGGGCAGTGAGGCTCGAGGGCACCACACCTGGACAAGAGCCACGGTCCACAGTGACAGGCAGGTCAGGCTGGAGCTGAGTCATGGCACCAAGATTGCAGTCAGAAAAATCAAACAAAACCCAAGAGAAAATTAGTCAAGGCTGCTTCTTTATAAACTTGCAGCCACAGGGAACCGTCTGCATTCACTTTCGTTTCCACAGTGGTTCAAAGGTGTCTGAAAGGAGAATAAGTTTCATAGGGGAAGAAAGAGGAAATGCTGGCAGTCTGATTGGCAAGCATTTTCTTCGGGGGGATTTTGGAAACGGGGGAGACTCTGATAGACCTTCAAATCTATTTGCCAGTCCTTGATTGGTTCGCTATCCATCAGTTATAAGACTGGGAAATTTTCAGATTTTCCTGGGGTTTTTTTAGGAGGATTATTTTGAGAGATTTCTCAAGCATAGGAGGACACCTGGGCCAGACAGAGACCAAGCAGGGCTCCCTTCCTTTGTGTGGTGATGTATTGTTCTTGGTCCCAAGAGTGCAATTCTTGTGACACAGTTTCCTCCTGTGTGCAAAGCTGCAATGGGACTTTGCAGAGACTGCGCAGGCGGTTCCAATAGGCCCATGTTTGGATGGCTGACAAAATTAAGTAAGTGATGTAACACAGCTACAGAGAGCGCAGGAGCAGTTAATCTGCCGTGAGGTAGCACTGGCTTCTGTTCACCAGGGGCTCCGGAGGATGACTGCAGCCAGGCTGGGTATTTTCATCAATGTAGCAGTTGTTGAGCATCTGCTGACATCAGACCCTGTGCTAAGTACTAAGGACACAGCAGAGAACCATTTGGCCCTTGCCCTACTGGAGTTTGCAATCAGAAAGACAGGATAGACCTTGAACAAGCAATTCCAAGTGTGTTGAATATTGGAGGAGAAGCAAGGCCAGGGAACCGTGAGACAGGGCCTGACACTCGCTGGGCCAGATAAAGCATTTTAGGAAGAAATATTTATGCTGAGCCTGGAAGGGGAGTTAGTGAGGCCAAGGGGTGGGAAGGGGATTGGTGTGGCCTGAGAGTTCCAGGCAGAGGGAACAGGCTCTGAGGTGGCAAAAAGGATGACACGTTCAAGGAAGTGAAAGGAGCCCAGCAAGCCTGGGGTCCGAGCAAAAGGGTAGAGGAGGGCTTAAGGCTAGAGGGAGGAGGGGGACATGCAGGGCCTTAGAAAGCACGCCAAGATGGTTAGACTTCGTCAAAAGGGCAGTGGGAAGCTGTCAAAGGCTTTTATACGAGGGTGTGACATCAGATTTGCACTTCGAAAAGATCCTTCAGGCTGTTGTGTGAAAAAAAAAACAAACAAACAAGATTGGAACAAGCAAGATGGGACATGGAGCAGATATTACAGCCATTCAGGGGAGCAGAGATGGTGACATGGGCCCGGGGTGGGGCGGTGAAGACAGAGAACGATGAGTGAGCTCATGAGGTGATTGAGGGTCTAGAATTGATGAGACTCAGCAATGAATGATCTGTTGGGGCTGAGGAGATGAAGCTTTCAAGAATCATTCTTGGGTCTGTCTACAACCACTGCTGCCACTTCCTGTAGGAGTGCAAATGAGTGCAGGAAGAGCATACGTCCCGTTCTTAACTCCTTGAGTTTGAAGTCCTATGAAGTATCAAAGTAGAGATGCTGAGTCAATGAATCAATAAGTTTATGGGGTTTGAAGGTTGAAAGAGAGGGCTGGCTGGAAATGGAAAGGTAGGAGTCAGTGATGCACAGATTTTAAATGAAGCCGTGTGTGTGTGTGTGTGTGTGTGTGTGTGTGTGTGTGTGGTTGGGGGGTGAGATCACCTTGGGAGACAGAGAAAGAGGAAGGTCCAGGCCAGAGTGTTGAGGAGCTCCAGAAGCAGAGGGGGAGCTGGCAAAGGAGGCTGAAAAGGAAGAACTGGAGAGAAGAAAGCAGGAAACTACAGACATGCAGGCCTAGGACAGCACTTTCTGAGAAGAAGGGTAGCAGTCAGCCGTTAAACGCTGCTGAGATGTCAGGTAGGACGAGGTCTGAGGGCCTCACCGTCCAGTGGATTGAACAAATTGTTGATCTTAGAGTACGTCTGCTAGAGTGACGGGAGCAGAAGCCGCGGTGGAGGGCAGGGGAGATGAGCGAGGGGAAAGGGTTTTAAAAGGTCACCCCCTCGGGGATGGGTGAGGGGTTGTGGTGGCCAGCCTGCAGGGGCTGGTCCAGGAATCCAGGCGAGAGATGCTACAGGTCAAGAGCCTGGAGCCTTGGTCTGCTTAAGAAAACCTGGATCTCAATGTCTGCAGAGAGGAACAATTGGAAACTTGGCTCCAGGTGGCTCCCAGAGCAAAGATGAAAGAGAGTGGGGCGTAGGAGGAGGCATCCGGGGTTTCCATGGAGACCACCCTGAGCTTCCGGCTGCTCTCTGGAGAGCCTGGGATTAAGGCCTACAGCCCTGGGTGTTCCTGGTCATACGTGTTTGGCCCCTAAGAGGCCTATAAGGGTCAATCAAGGAACAAACGGAAATGAACAAAAGTAAGGAAGTATTGTGTCTTGGGTTGAGGACTGGCCTTTGGGGCAGAAAAAACAGTGTTAAAAATCTGGTCTCACCACCTGCTCTCCGTGTGATCTTGGGCAAGCTTCTAAACATTTCTGTGGTTTCTTAGAGACTGTCTTCAGAGATGTTACAGTATGAAAATGTACGGGGATTAGAATGGAGAAAATTAGGAATTTGAAAATTCTTTTTCCTCAGGTTTTCTCTTCTGGGTTCTAACAGGTTATAACCCTGCAGTTATAAAGAAGGTCCTTCCAGAATCAGGGAGAGAAGAAAGGAGTACAGGCTGGCCTGCCTCAGCCAGCAGTGCTCCGAAGAGAGGCACACAGGCGCCCCCTGGGAAACAGAGCCTGAGGTGACAAAGCTCCGCGGGGCTGTGCTTAATCCAGGCCTGGCTACGCTGATGACTGGAGCCCGGCGCAGATCTGCCTGCCCAGCCCCGCCTGGCCCAGCAGGCCCATCTGCATTGGCGCCCTGGGACAGAAGGCCGGCCCCCTCCCACTCCCAGCCCACTTGCACGGCCCTCTCCCCAGGTGATGCCCATCACAGGTAAACAGGGAGCCGGCCAAGCAAGCACACTTGTGTATCGTCATCATTACTAAGGCTATTAACACCACGTGCAGCGTGTGTGAGGGTGGATGACGGCCCAGCTCCACAGCAAGCTGGTGACGCCAGGCCACAGCCGTCTCCTGCCCCACAGCCCAAGGCCCAGAGGCCCCAGTCTGGATCAGCAGTGCGGATGGAGAGACGTCGACAGCCGGTAAGCTGCCCCGATTTGGTGGTAGAGAGGCGCTCTTCCGTCTCTGGATCCGTGGTCTGGGAGAAGCCCTCCTAGCAGGTGGTCCACTCTGAACACAGGCCAGGGAAGCATGTGGGGTCAGGCCATGAGGGGCTGCAGGAACCAGGATCCTCCCGGCATGGTCCTAAGCACGCGAGGTTCCCAGGAAAGGCCAGGAGACTGTGGTTATTCCCTTTGGATTTGAGGAACAGATCATAACTCTCAAAGGATGCAAAAGAAATGGAATAAGGGAAAGCTTAGCCACATGGCACAGTTCCCTCGGGAGCACCCCCCTCAGTGGGCAGAGGACTCTCACACCACTTCTCTCCCCAGGGCACTCGCCCGGCCCTGCCCTGGGGATCTCAGCTCTGGAAGATCCAGGGAAGAGCTTTTCCTGCGTTCCAGTGCCTACTGGCCCTGCTGGCCGACCTGTCTCCATGGGAACCCTCTTCCCAGAATGGAGATGCGGGCCCTGGTTTTTATGTTGGTATCTGCTAGTGCAGGGTCTGTGTCGAGTGTCTCTGACTTGAACCTGACCACTCCTGGGCTGTGGTAGAGAGGGCAAGCACTCCGGGTTCTACCCTGAGCAGCTGAGCAATTGGGCAAGTTACTAATCCTTTCTGGGTTTTCATTTCTTATCAGTAAAACTGGCCTAAAAATTCCATTGCTGCAAGTGGTCGGGGTGATCCAGCCCTACATGATGAATGGGGAAAGAGCCCTGGACTTGAATCAGGGAATCCAAGACCTATAGCTCAGGCCCTTAGTCACAGACTGGCCCTCCGGCTTCCTCTGCCTCGGTCTCCCCCTCTGTACAATGGGGGTGGAGGGGACTGACTAGACGGCCGCTAAGGTTCAGGTGCTCTCTGACCAGTTCTGACCTAATCCCTGCTGCTTTCCTGCCTCTGGGTGGGATCCTCCCGGGGAGGGGAAAGGAGGTCACAGCCGGGCGTCCACCAACTGGGATGGAGCAGAGCGTCCCTGTTTGGTTCTCTGGTCCCCCTGAGATGGCCTCCACAGGTTAGTGGGTACCCGGAGCCCGGGCCGTGAGGTGGTCAGGCTGGGTGGCCCGCTCAGACTCAGCGCCCAGGAGGGAATGGTCGTACTGCCAGACTCTCCAGCCCAGAGGCTGCCCTCCACCAACGCACTATCAGACTCCTTCCCGGGTTTCCCTCCGGAAGGGTGTTTAAGACCATTTCATCGGGCTCATCTCTCAGTCACGCCTGGGAGAAACTCACAGCTGCGGAGGTAGAAGACTTGGGTCAGAAGCTCCTCTTTACAACTTACTGGTTGGGTGACCTCAGTCAAGGCTTTTAAGCCTCATGAATGTAGCTGATATTAAATGAGATAATTCATTTATGAGTTTGATTAGAACATGCCTGGCACCCAGTAGGTGCTTAGCAAATGCTGTTCAAGTCTTCACCTGGGTGTAGGTGCACTAAGGTGTACAGATGGGGAAACGCATTGACGACACCCCCCAAGCCCTGCTCGGGGCGGGGGAGGGTGGGAAGGGGCCTGGGGGCTGTCTGGCTGATCATCTCAGGCTGCAGATCGCCCCACCTGCTCAGACTCTGTGTTGTGCAAATACCGCCATCTTCCGTGTGCTGGGAGGCATAAAGGTTGGGAAGCACTGGGGGGTCTGGGGGGCTCAGAGTCTGGAGATGGTGGATGAGAGAGGGGAGAGAGGGACCAACAAGCAGAACAGCGTGTGATTTGGAGGATCTCAGGGCTCATGCCGTGGGGGCTACATGCTCCCCACCTGTAAATGGTGGCCAGTTGGTGACGGTGCCCTTCTCTGCACAAAGGTTTGTGCGGGAGAGAGGTACCCTATATGCTTGAAGTAGGCAGCTCGTCTCACCCCTTCCCCAACTGCTGTTGTCCAGTTCTTCACACTGCATGTGACAACATGGAATTCATGCCATCAGTCTCACAGGCCGGGAAACCAAGATGCACGGAAGAGGAAAAGCCTGCAGGTGGTAACGGGCACCATGGCTGTTCTGGAACTGTAGCCCACACATCCTGGTGCTCAATGACTGGGCCTCTCCAGGCGCCAGAATCTGGCCCTTTCCCCATCTACTCCCTGACCTCGGAGGGAAGCTCCAGCATTTTACCCAGGGTTCCTGTGGGTTTCCTCTCTGGAGAGGCTGCCAGGTCAGTCTGACTTTGTCAGCATCCATGGCCCGTTCTGGCATCAAGCCACGTCCCAGGGACCTTTGGCTCGTCCAGAACAGCAGAGATGAAGCCCTCTTCATCCCTCAGTGCTGGGCAGGCCTGGCTCAACTGGAATCCATCATTAAACTTCATGCCCAACCCCCAGCCTAGGCCAATTAATTCAGAAGGTCCAAGGGTAAAGCCCAGGCACAGGTATTTTTCTTGAAAGCTCTCCAGGTGATTCCAATGTGCAAGCCAGGCTTGAGAACCAAGGAGCTGGGAGAATAATCGTGTGACCTTGGGGAAGACCATGGGCTGTGAGCTTCAATGTTGCTTCTCCATTATTTTTTCCCATCGTGCTTCATGGTATTAGAGCATCCTGCCTGTCTCTTTCTCCTCAGTGTTCTGTCCTAAAACATGATGTGTATCCCTTTCATCTTTTCTGTTCTGTTGAGCTGATCTTTTTATAGTAGTCTTGGTCTCTTTCCTTTTTATTCTGACTTTCGTTCATTTATTTATTCATCCAACATTGAATGAATGCCTGCTATGACAGGCAATGTGCCAGCCACGGGGGACATAGCAAAGAACAAGGAGGACAGGTCTCGTGGAGTGTATGTTCTACTGGGATTTGCCCTGTCCTTTTTTTTTTATTACTAATGCTGTGATATTTGAAAATTGTATTTTTTCTAGACATGCATTGCTGGTCCCTTCTTCATTTTGTCTCTTACTTTTTCATTCCTTAATTAAACTCTTATCATTGGTATATTGATTATAAGAAAATCCACTGCCCCAGGGAAGCTAAATCTGCTCAGTTACTTGCACTGGACAGTTGTTTGCCCATGTGTGTGTGTGTGTGTGTGTGTGTGTACATCCAGGCTTGTGTTTTGTATCCACAGGAACATCTAGGTAACATTCAGGTTTGGAGATGCCTAATCCAAGCCTCTTTTCCCTTCTGTGGCTGGGAAGGGCTTGGAGAACACAGGCTTGGTTAAACCAGTTGTCTCTGCCTTTGGAGAAGAGTTAGCCAACGAATGAGGATTTGTTGAGGGCCTCGTATGTGCAGGACACCGAGCTAGGTGCTCCGGTGGGGAGGGGTTCCAGGGGTGCCAAGACGACAGGAAGAGAAAGGCCCAACTTCTCCCTCAGGAGGCCTACCAGGATCCTGCGACTTAGTTCCATGCAGGAATGAGTGACACGAGGCCGTCATGGTGAGGGCCAGTAGGTGCTTCAGAAAAGCTGAAACTGGGGCAGACAATTCTCAGGACATGAGTGGCATCCGTGCAGATTATTCTGAAATTGACACCCCTGGTTCCACCCCTGCCACAGTTCTGGTGTGTACCCTTCCTCTTCTAGCCATGGGTCTTTTGTAAGATAGGCACCAGTGGGTACTTGTCCTAAATGACAGGCACACATTCTACCACATTGGCAGAGCTCACCCAGGAGCCAGGGATTAGGTTTTCCTTTGTTGAAAGAAGAGAACAATTTTATTTACTACTGCTCACAACCATTAAAAAGACCCACAGGCATCACTTCTAGCTCCCAGTACATGGGCATTTGGTGTAGCTGCATCCTTCACCAGAGGGAAAAGCAAATCTGTTTCCTTTTTCTCAAAGTCTAAGGATTTCCTTATGGATCTGATCTACTACTCTCTGAGGTAGTGGTTTTCTTTTTTTCTTTTTCTTTTTCACTGTGACCCATGTTTAGAAATACATATTGTATCACCACATGTAGCTGAAATGAAAGTTTCTCAAAACATTACTTTAAATTCATGGGATAATAATGGGTTGTTACCCCCAGTTTGAAGAATACTCTTCTAACGCCAGTGCCCCTTTAATCCGCAGAGGCCCTGTGGCCAAGGCTTGGTCTAGCCCCGCCTTGTGGTTTCTTGGACAACAGCACACTCTCAGCTTTTTCAGTCACTAAGATGCCTTCTGACCAAGGCACGGACTGCCATCCCTAAAAGATTTGAATTCATGGGCCTGTGCCTTTCGCAAAAGGAACACCTGCTGATTGTTGCTAAAGTCTGAAGTGAAGCATCTTACCTTCTCTAGGACGTGTTCTCGTAGGACATTTTAGTAGCAAAAATCAGAGAAGCTTATAAGCTTTCGGAGTTTGCCTCTGGCTTTTGACAAGTCCTTTGTCCATTGTTTTCACAGCTGCGAATATATCACATAGGTCTTCAGTGCTAATTAAGCTAACACCTAACGAGCACACCAGAGGCTGACAAGAATGCCCAAAAAATGTTATTCCCCCACTGCCTCACAGGTGATGAGAATTCCTTGATGCACTGACAGGACTCAAAGATTTTTTTATCTAAGAGAGACTTCAGTCTGTACTATATAAAAATGCTTCACACAGGTTAAATATGTGTTTAAGTCATTTCTCAATTTTTCTAAATGGAAAAGAGGTGAGAAGTTGGTATGTGTGCCAGTCCAGCTGGGCCATAATGGTCATGTAGAGAAGCAGTAAGAGACGGAAAGGAATACACAGACTGCAGAGCTAGGCTATTTCTGCCCATTTCCCATCACGCTTCCCACCCCACCTCCAACTGGCTTAAGCATGAGTGGGGACCTATGAACACCCATTCAGTCCAAGTAGGTTCAGGGATGCTCCTCAAAGCTGTTGGTGGCCTGGAGCTGAGTGGACTCCTGACATCCTTGTAGCAGGACAGCAGCTTTGGGTCTCTCATTGAGCTTTGTGGGAAGTTTGGTGAAGATACCAAGCGTCAGATGCTCAGAAGCATCTATGTCCAAATGGCCCCTGCACATACGCCTTGGGTTTACTTCTTCTTCCTTCTCTGCCTTGTGTGCCGCCCTCTGCCAGGCTCCAGGACCAGCCGATGGTCAGCTGGTCAAGTTGTATCAGTGCCTCCACACTCTTGGTGTGACCTGAGACCTCCGTGCAGCCCTGAGGCTGAGCCTTAGGCCCAGCTAAACCAGTGGTCACCCACAAGCCACATTTTTCTGAGCAGGTGAAAAACGAAAACACCACTTAATATCTGGAAGCCAGAAACAAGGGGCCGCCCACTTAGTCTTCGCTTTATACTTAAGAGAACCCAACTATGATTTTAAACATTTGAGAAAAGTGTCAGCAGATCAAGATCTGAGGTTGGGTGATAGAAACCAGCTCCAGACTCCTAGCTAGATCTCAGAAGTCAGGCTCTCAGCCTTGCTGCCATAAGGGTCACCAAAATGCAAGGATGATTTAAATATATTTGTTCTATTAACTAAAGGCCATTGTTCCTTGATACTTGTGGGAAAAAAATTCAACTTTACCCCCTCAAGGCTTGTCACCCAGGCTTTAAACTCCAGCGCCATCTGCCCAGTTTGGACCCAGCCCAGCATTCTGACTTCGTTTGCCCAAAGGAAACTTCTAGTTCTATCAGATGAGTTCCATGGCTCACCTGTCTGGCTAACATCTGTCAATTCAACATGCAGACACAATAAATGTGTGGCACACACTTCAGCCCAACACTCCCAGCCACCCCGGCTCTAGGCGCAGGGCTCGGAAAAAACCTCTCTGTGCCATGGAGACTAGGGAACCCAGAGGCACTCCTGAGACACTGTGGGAACACATTGCCCACTAGAGATCTCACATTCGGAGATGGCTGGTTTATAGTTGTTACAGAGTACTTTCACTTCTTTCATGGCGTTTAGTTCCGTAGCTTACAGCGGAAAAGCTGAGGCTAACCTAAGGGATGCCCCCCAAGCTCTGATGGCTGTGGCCGACCTGGGATTCCAGCCCAGTGCCAGCAATTTCCAGTCCCCCGACGCTAGCAATTTCTGGGCACTCACCATCCTGGAAGGCCATGCGAAGGGGGCTGTGTGGTCCTGGTCTTCTGGTGCCTTTGTCTAGAACATGCCACCCATCTTTGACCCATCTACCTTGAGAAGTCGTCTACCTAAATGTTAATATTTATCATTTACAGCTGGTCACTGCCCTGTCAAAGGTGAAGACAGTAAAATTTATGACAGGCGTCCTATCAGACAACAGAGGAGCATAAAAGGAGAAGGAAGAGTGATAGCCCATCGGTCCGCGGACGTCTGGAGGGTTCCAGCATGGGGCTGCGGCCACGCACTTTCCTCCTGGGGCTGCTGCTGCTGCTGCTGGGGCGAGGTAAGTCTGCCTTTTGCTCGGAGGGCAACCAGTGGGTCAGCCCTGCTGGTGTCCCATGTTGCTTCGGCACAGAGCTTGGGAGAGGAATTTTCAGTGAGCACAAAACGCACAGGTGAGAATAGGCAGGCTGCAGTGCTGAGCTTAAGTGCCCACAGCTGTGGGCGATGGGCAGGTCTTAGGACAGGTGAGAAGTGTGGGCGGGCAACAGCCCCGTGGTGGGGAAGCAAAAAGCCATAGGTGTAGGAGTCGTGAAGACGCGGATTCTAGTGCTCTGTGCTGCGTGGCCTTGGGCAAGTCCTACCTCCCTGGACCTTGATTCTTAACATGGAAAAGTACCACTATGACCACTAATGGTAAGCACATTTTGATCATTACATGGGCCTTGTTCGTTTTTGCTGAAAGGGCAGAGGAAGGCAGATTTGAGGATGATGAATTCTACAGGATTGCACCGCGTTCTTCAGTACTACTGACTCTGACTGAAACGAGTGGGCTCCAAGCCAGGGCTTTGGATTTCTTCTGAGCTAATGGTTAAAAGACAGTGCCTCTGTCCCTCTTCTCCCAGCCCCTGGCTCTACCTTCCTCCCTTTGTTCAGAAAGGCGGGATCTTTTAAACCGAAGAGGGCCTTAAAGATGATTTTTTCTTTTTTTTTTTTGCGGTACGCGGGCCTCTCACCGTTGCGGCCTCTCCCGTTGCAGAGCACAGGCTCCGGACGCGCAGGCCCAGCGGCCATGGCTCACAGGCCCAGACGCTCCGCGGCATGTGGGATCCTCCCAGACCGGGGCACGAACCCGCCTCCCCTGTATCGGCAGGCGGACTCTCAACCACTGCACCGCCAGGGAAGTCCCTTAAAGATGATTTTTTAACTGTCTCCAAATGAGAGGCCTGGGCCCAGAGTCAGAAAGCTCTTGCCCTGGAGCCCGCAGAGGGAGAGGAGGAGGCAGGGACAGAGGCCGGGGCCTGGCTGGGGTCCAAGCGCTGCTTCGGCTACCTACCTGGGACATGTCGGTCGCCCTCTCTGAGTCGCTGGGTGGGATGCGAGGCCAGAGAGAATGATAGTGCCTGCTCTGCTTCCTACACTGGGTGACTGCATTTTCCTGATTACTCCTGAGGCTTAGGAATCTTTATGTTTATGGACCATTTGAATTCTTCTTTCATGCAGTGACTGTTCTAGTGTGTTTCCCGTTTTCTTCAACAGGTTGTCCTTTTTCCCACTGATTTCTTTTCAGTTTTTCATATGGGCTGTGCACTTGCTATTTGTTGGTATAACCAGCAAGTACCTTCTGAAGCGTCTTTCATTCTCTTTATGGAGACTTTAAGTGAACAGACTTCCTAATCTGGGGGGGAAGTAAAGGGAGACCAGCCAAATGAGAACAAACGGAGGCATGTATTCCAAGGTTGCTATGGTAAAAGCTGCTATCATTTGCGTTTGGCAGAGACTCCGAGGCAGGCAGGGGAGTGGGAAAGCTGACGACGGAAGAGGGGAAGGCTTCAGGGCTGCTCTGACTGGCGGCTGTTGCCAGGGGGAAGCTAGCTGCAGGTGGCTAACTAGAAACCAGGCATCTTAAATGATTCGTTTGGGAAACATACGTGGCTTTCTCTGGTTGGTCCTGAGTTGGAAGCAGGGACAAAAGTTGGGGAGCTGCAGACACGGGCCAAGTCCTGACTGTTCTAGGCTGATTCCTTGCCCGTCTACTGCAGATGTGTGGGTCACAGTTGTATTGTCATCTATGGTCTGGCCATTGTCTGTCTGTATACTGTCTGTCCGTTTCTAAAGTTTTTTTAATCTTTTCTCGTTTGTGCTCTTTGTGTCTTCTTTAAGAACTTCTCTCTGGCCTCAGGGTCATGAAGATATTATTCTACATTTCCTTCCAAAAACTTTATAAATTGCTTTTCTCACTGGGTCTTTTTAAAGACATCTGGGATTGATTTTGGTGACTACTGTAAGAGGAGAACCTAGTTTTATATGTTTTTTCATGAAGATACCTGGTTGTCTCAGCACCATTTATTGAAAAGTCAGTTCCTTCCTCACCATTCTGAAGAGCCTCCTCAGTTCATATATAAAGGACTCATGTGCGTGCATCTGTTTTAAAACTCTGTTTTGATTTATTTGTCCCATTGTCTATCCCTGTGCCAGTAGCACATTATCTTAATTCTATAGTTTTGTACTAAGCTTTATTATTTGTGAGAAACAAGTCTTTCTGTTTTTTCTTCTTTTTTTTTTTTTTTTTTTTTTTGCGGTACGCGGGCCTCTCACCACTGTGGCCTCTCCTGCTGTGGAGCACAGGCTCCGGACGCGCAGGCTCAGCGGCCATGGCTCACGGGCCCAGCCGCTCCGCGGCACGCGGGATCCTCCCAGACCGGGGCACGAACCCGCGTCCCCTGCATCGGCAGGCGGACTGTCAACCACTGCGCCACCAGGGAAGACCTTTTCTTCTTCTTTAGAAGTGACTTGGCTTTGAACTTTCACATAAATTTTACTATTTGTCAATTTCTATCCCCCAAAAACAAACCTGTTGGGCTTTTGATAGAAATTGCTTTTAAATCTGTGACTCAAGTAGGGGAAAACAGACATCTTTACAATATTGGGTCTTCCAAATCATGAGCTTATAATTAGACCTTTAATGCCTCTTAATGCTTTATAGTTTTCTCTGAGGTCTTGCATATGTTTTGTTAAATTTATTCTTAGGTATCTAATACTTTTGGTGTATGATAAATGGAATGTTAAATTGTCATTTTGAAAATGTTATTGGTATAAAAAAAATTTTTTAATTTTGTACCCAATTAAACTCTTATAAATTTTAGTAAGTTATCTGTATTTTCTTTTGAATTTTCTGTATATACAGTCCTGCCAGTGATGACAGTCTGGTCGCTCTCTTTTCAGCCTGTGTGCCTTTTCTTTCTTTTGCCTTACTGTGCTGGCTGGTGCCTTCACTACAACTGTTCATAGCAGTGACGGTTGGACGCACTCTTGTCTTATTCCCAAGTTCAAAAGGAAAGTGTTTAATGTTTCGTCAGTAAGTGTGGTGTTTGCTACAGGCTTTTCTGTAGATGCTCTTTATGAGACTAAGAAAGTTCTATTTTATTCCTAATTTGCTAAGCGGTTTTAAAAAAAAAATCATAAGTGGGCGCTGAATAAATTTTTCTGCACTTATTTAGATGATTGTATGATTTACTCTAATCTGCTAATATGGTGAATTGTTAATTGACTTTTTATTATTTTGTTCATATTTTTCAGTCATTGCTTGTTAAATTCACCAAAGACTGCACATTGCATTTACTTGTGCTGCCTCTTTAAACCCTTTTAATCTAGAGTAGTTCTTTAGCCTTTTTTTCCCCTTTCTTTCTTTTGTGTGTGTGTGTGTGTGTGTCCTTGAAAATTTGAGGCTGGCTTTTTTTGTGCCCACTGCAGTTTGGATTGGTCCAAACAGTTTCTTTGTTGCTAGAGTCAGATTAAACTCTTCAGGTAGAAATACAATGTAGATCATGTTGTGTCCTTGATGTGTAACATTCAGCGGTGCATGTGACGTTAGCAAATATTTTCATTGGTGATGTTAAATTTGATAATTTGGTCAAGGTGGTGTCTGCCAGATTTCTCCCTTGTAAAGGTACCTCCCCCCATGTGATTTATAAGTTGTCTGTAGGGAGATACTGTGATACTGATTGACTGTTCTTATACCCAATGGTTTTTAGCATCCATTGATGATTCTTGACTGAATTATTACCATGGTGAGTGTAAGATGGTGATTTTAAAATGGCTATCATTCCTCCTACTATTGTTAGTTGGCATTCCTCCATAAAATAAAATTCTCTTCTCTGCCCCGCTCTTTTTAGGTTTTATCTTTCTAATATAAAATGGACATATGGATTCTTTTATTAATCAGTATATTATAACCCAGTCCTGTCATTACTCATTTTGATGCTCAAGTTATTGGCCAGTGAGAGCCACTTCAAGCTGACTCCTGTTTCCCCATCAATTTTTAAGGACTTTTTAGCTTTATGGAACAAGTTATTCCAGGCTAATCTTCTATTTTCCCTATCTCACCATGCAATTAGCAACGTCTTTAAGGTGCCAATTGATAGGGGATTTTATTTAGAAACCAAGATCGAGATGCCAGGGGTGTTCATTGCTTCTGGAGTGTCATTATGTCTAAGTTCTCTCAGTGGACAGAGCCAAGAAATATTTTCTTTTTAATGAGATAAATTTATACAGATATCTCTTAATTTTAGTTAGAATTAGGCTTTTATCTCCTTCCTCTATTCCTGATTTGTATTGTCCTTATCCCACAGTGTAAGCTGAGGTTACAAAAATATTGATAAATTTATTCATTTGCTGAATCCTACAATACATCCAACACAATATTAGAATTACTGGAACAATAACACCACCACAAACAAAGTTCGAAATCTCTTTGTGGTTCTTTTGTCCTTAGAATATGTCCCACGCAGGGTATATAATCAAAATACTTTGATCAAAATCACTTGTTTTAACTCTTTTTCTTTTGTTCTCTCTGTGTGGTTATGTTATGTATTTGACATATAGTTAAATTTGCCTCTGTTTCTATTCACTTATAAAGTTTCTCCCATTCCTGATTTTACTTTAGTTTTTGAATATATAAAGCATTAACAGGGTTCAAAAGTCAAAACTGTGTGAAAAGATATACCCAGAGAAGTGTCATTCCCATCCCTATCCCATCCATCCCATTTCCACCTATCCCTGTCGGTAACCAATTTCATTATTGTCATATCCTTTCTATGTTTCTTTTTGCAAATATATATTCTATATTTTCTTCCTTCTTGCACAAAGGTAATCTACTATAAACTTCTTTTTCATCTTGATTTCTTTCACTTAATGATATATCCTGAAATTACATTATATCTGTTCAGAAATCTTTTTTATTTTTTTTCCAGCTGTAGGATATTCCATTATGTACCATATCTATTCAACCAGTCTCCCAATATGCACATTAGATTGTTTCCAGTATTTTGCTACTTTAAGTAATGCTGTCATGAACAATTGTGTACATATGTCTTATTCATGTTGTTGGAGGGAGAGCTTAGGGTAAGTTCCTAGAACTGGGATTTCTGGGTCAAAGGATAAATACACATATAGTTTTGTTAGATATTACCAAATTTCCCCCCAACCGTAGGGATTATACCATTTTACATTCCCATTGGCAATATATATGAAAATGCCTACTTCTCCACAGCTTGACAATAGAGTGTATTGTCAGGACTTAGAATTTTTGCAAATGTCACAGATGAGAAGTAGTATTTTAGTTTTAAATTCTCTGATTGCAAAGGCAGTTGTCTTTTTTTTTTTTTTTTTAAAGACCATGTGGTCTCAGGTTCCAAACTGCAATGAAAAAGGGTAAGTTCCAAAAGCATCAACACTGGGCTTCCCTGGTGGCGCAGTGGTTGAGAGTCCCCCAGCCGATGCAGGGGACACGGCTTTGTGCCCCGGTCTGGGAAGATCCCACATGCCACGGAGCGGCTAGGCCTGTGAGCCATGGCCGCTGAGCCTGCGCGTCCAGAGCCTGTGCTCCACAACGGGAGAGGCCACAACAGTGAGAGGCCCACGTACTGCAAAAGCATCAACACTTCTCAAGTCTCATGCTTGCATCATCTTTGATAATGTCCCATTGACCAAAGCAATTCATATGGCCAACTGCAGGTTTAAGGGGTAGAGAAATAGTCTTGTTGGGAGGAGCAGCAATGTTATACTGCAAAGCGACATACATTCAAGGATAGGAGAGATTTGTGGCCATTTTGCAATGTACTTCACCTACCTTCATTGCCCTTGTTTTCCAGGATTTCATAACTATTTTTGCATGTTTATTTTTCTATATGAATTTTAGAAACAATTCGCCTAGCTTTAGGGAAAAAAAAGATATTGGTATTTTTATTGGAATTGCCGTAAATTTGCAAAATAGAGAGAAATAGGCCACTGTATCTTCTAACCAAGCCAGGTCATATATTGATGTATATGAAGGCTTTTAGTTTTTGCTATGTTAATTTTATACTTTCTATCTCGCTAAATTATTTCATTGTTTGAATTAGTTTTATCATTGATTCTCTAGAGTTTTCATGGTTAGTCCCACATTATCAACGAATAGAGATATTTTTCCTTTTTCTGCCTTTACTTCTTTTCTTTCCTGATTGCATTGTCTAATACTCCAATACAATGTTAAATAGCAAGGGTGATAGTGGGGATTCTCACCTTGTTCCTGATCTTAGTAGGAAACAAATTTTCCCTGTTCAGTTAGATGATGGACTTTGGGAATCATACATACATACGTACACATGTATGTGTGTTTTGTGTGTTCACATTAAAGAAGTATCCACAAATTTGTGTTTTCTTGAGTGTTTTTATTTTTATCAGGAATGAACGTTAAAGTTTGTTGAAGGTCTTTTTGGCATCTATGGAAATAAGTGTATTTTTTTTTCCTTTTAGATTTATTATTAGGTTGAATGGTTTGCTAATGTTGAATCATCCATACATTCCTGGAATAGAATCAAGTTGGTCACAGTGTATTTTGTTTTTATATACTGCTGGATTTGGTTTGCTAACATTTGCTTAGGATTTTTTTCCCTTATATGTTCAGGAATGAGATTGAACTATAACTTTCCTTTCTCTCACTACTGTTGGATTTTGATACCAATGTTAAACATTCTCATAAAATAAATTTGAGAGTGTTCCTATTTTTCTCTTTTCTAGAATAGTTTTTAATGATGGAATTTTTTTTTCCTTTAATTGGTAGTAGAACTCACCAATAAGACCATTTAGGCCTGAAATATTATTTTTTGGTGGACTTTTGACTACTGACTCAATTTTTTAATGGTTATAGAATTATTCATATTTACTTCTTAAGTAAGTCTTGGAAAGTTTTATGTTTCACATTTACTTACACACAATTCAGTGAGTCTGCAGTTTGGGATGACTTCAGGGATCTTGTCTCTGTTCCACATAGTGTCGTCTGGGATTGAATTGGAGAGTCTAAAATGCCGTATCAGGGGACTTGGTACTGGGGTGCCTTGGTGCCCCTCCACACAGCCTTTATCTCTACATGAAAAGCCTGGGATTCCTTACCTTGAGACTCAGCGTCCAAAAAGAGCAAAATTGGAAGCCACAAGGCCTTTTAATGCATAGACTCAAGAATAATTTCTGCTGCTTCTGTTGGTAAATGCAAGTTTCAAGGCCAGTGTAGATTCAAGGGGAAGGAAATAGACTTCACTTCTTAAGGGGGGAAGAGTGGCAAAAGTCATATTGCAAAAGTGCATACAGGATGGAAGGAAATGCCATGGCCATCTTTGGAAAAATATACAGTCTATGTTGTATATGTGTTTCCTAGTTCATTCATTTTTGTGTTAATCTTACTCAACATTTGTAGTGTATCTTGAATCTGTGGCTTAATATCTTTCATCAGTTTTGAAAATTTCCCAGCTTGTATCTCTTGAAATATTGCTTTTACTCCACGATTTCTGTCTTTTCTTTCTGCAGTGCCAATTAAATGTTTGTTTGCTTTTCTCACTTTATGTGCCATGTCTCTTAGCCTGTCTTCCAATTTTACCATCTTGTTGTCTTTCTATACTGCATTCCAAGTAATTTATTATAACACATATCCTAGTTTATTCATTCTTCTTATTGTGTCTAATTTGCTGTTAAACCTGATCATAGATTTGGAAAATTGGTTTTATTTTTCAAATTTAATTTACATTTAGTTCTTTACCAAATTTTCAATGTTATTTTTTAAAATAATTTTGTGTTCCTATAAATATCCTCAAGTTTGTCTTATTTATTTATTTTTAAAATTTATTTATTTTTTTGGCTGCATTGGGTCTTTGTTGCTGTGCACAGGCTTTCTCTAGTTGCGGCGAATGGGGGCTACTCTTTCATCGTGGTGCACAGGCTTCTCATTGCGGTGGCTTCTCTTGTTGCAGAGCATGGGCTCTAGGCGAGCAGGCTTCAGTAGTTGTGGCCCATGGACTCTAGAGTGCAGGCTCAGTAGTTGTGGTGCACGAACTTAGTTGCTCTGTGGCATGTGAGATCTTCCCAGACCAGGGCTCAAACCCATGTCCCCTACATTGGCAGGCAGATTCTTAACCACTGTGTCACCAGGGAAGCCCTAGTTTGTCTTTTATTTTTTAAAACATAGTATTTTTATAATTTTTGTCTGATAATTTCAGTCTCCAAAGTTTTTGATCTATTTCTGCTTTGTTTTTTTTCTGCTAATACTTGCTCCTGGATACCGTGTTTGTTTATGTGCTTGGTTATTTTTAGTGTGTGATGCTTTGACTCCTTGAAAAGTTATTTGTGAGATTCTTTGAGGCCTAGGATGAAGGCCTAGGATGAAGATGGCTGTCTTCAGAGACTATATGAACATCATCTTTCAGGCACTTGGGACATTACCATGAAGGATCACTTCAAACTAAATTTGTGGTATGAGGTTGCCTAGAATAGCCAAGCCCCATGCTAAGCACTGTACATATATAACATATTCCCTTTAAGTGGGATGTACTATTCTCCCCATTTTATAGATGAGAAAACTGAGACTCAGAAGTTAAATACTTGCCCAAGTTCATTCAGCTAATAAGCACAGGAGCCTGAATGTAGTCCTGAGACTGAGTCCAGAGCCAGGGCCTTTCACCATCTCCCTGCATTACAATAGAGCCCAAAGGAGGAAAGAACCAAACCAAACCAGGGCTTTTGTTTAAGCTTTAAAATGGGCTCACCAAAACCCATATTAAAACAGATTCCTGCTCTGAAAGTTTTGGTTTAGAAAACTGAAACATCATTATCTCAAAACTACAACTGGCGAAAACAAGTTGGCAAGGAAATCCCTGTGCCTAGTAAAATACCATTTTCACTAGAATTTCATTTTCCTGGCATGGGTCAGAAGTTCCCCAGGAGACTGTCCTGCTTGTGAATGAAAACTCTTGCCTTGGTAACACACCCATGCCAGGCCTGTCTCTGCGAAGCCAAAGGTGGGAACTGGGTGAACTCATTGTGTGAGGAAAGGAATGCCTCTTTCATTATGAGAACAAGTAAAGTCAGTCAACGTTTGTTTCACAAGGGCCTGGAGTCCCTCCTGGAGGATGCCAGCCCAGCCTTCTAGAAATACTCTTTCCAAATAAGAGTAGAAAGCAATCTTGGAGGACTTCTGGTGGCCCATGTCCTTCCAGTTACTGATGAGGGGTCGGGGGGACTTGCTCAAGTCACCTATCTAGTTGGTGGCAGATGGTGGAACTCTGGTGTCAGACTCTCTCTTCTACATCAGATGCCTGAATCCCCATTCCCAGCCCCCGCTTCAGCTCACACACATGCCTCCAAATTCCTGCCCTGAGTAGCGGGCACAGGTATGGGATTTTCTCTGGGGGCTCAGAAGTCCTACTTTCCTGGGATGTCATCTCCTGGGATGTCATCTGCACCTTGTAGATTTTGAGGACTTTATTGTCAATCATCATTTTCATCAAGTTGCATTTTTGCTACTGTCAGTTAACTGTCTGAGCACCCTTCTAAGAACCCAAGTAGGGCTGAGCCTGCCAGGGAGATAATAAACCAAATGTACGGAACCCTCTGGGGAGAGAGAACTGATCTGCATAAAAATCACTGGAGAAGAATTAAGTACCAAAATAGGTGTAAGTAGCTGTAATAAAAGCAACAGGATTCAGAGAACTGAGAGATGAATGTGGGCTGGAGAATTTTCACGTGGGAGGTGAAACTCGATTGAGTGTGCTGGAGGATGAGGGGGCTTAAGATAAAGGCAGAGGAACAGGGAGGGCATGCAAGTGGGGGAAACAACATACCCAAAGGCAAAGTCAGGGCTCAGCGTGATGGGTTTGAGGAGCAGGGAGTGGGCCTGTTGGGCTGAAGGGCATGGCTGGTGTCGGGGGAGGTGATGAGTTAGGTAAAGTGAGGTTCTGAAATCCTTAGATAGGAACAGTAGAGATTATTACGGTGTCTTTTTGCTTAAAGAGACTTCTAAAGTGATTTAATCCAAATCTGTTATTTTTACATTTTAAAAAACTAAACCCTATATATAGAATAGATAAACAAGTTCCTACTATATAGCACAGGGAACTATATTCAACATTCTGTAATAAACCATAATGGGAAAGAATATGAAATAGAAAATATATATGTATAACCGAATCATTTTGCTGTACACCAGAAACTAACATAATATTGTAAATCAACTATACTTCAATTTAAAAAAAAATTTTTTTAAACCCAAAAAAACTAAGCCTTACAGAGGTTAAGTGACCAGTTCAAGGTCATGCAGCAAGTCTAGAATTTGGATTGGCTGTATTGGGAAGGGGAAACTATTAAAGGTTCTTCAGCAGAGGAGTGGCCTAATGGAAGTGGTATTTTGGGCAGGATGAGTCTGCTGGTCAGACATAAAAGGTCATGCACTGAAAGAGGCAACACACTGGTGAGTCAGAGGCCCACCTGGCTCTTAGAAAGAGGCCCAGCAGGGAGTTTGCTGGGCTCTGGGAAGACCCAAGTGTTTTCCTCCTGAGTCAGGCAGTCGTTTCCTCTTGCACTCTTGCATCTCAGGGAGAAGCAGTGGTCCTCAGGCAATGCTCCCTTCTTCAGACTAGAACCTCCCAGTTGTCTCTGGGAGGAGACCTTCCCGATGGGGGAGACATGAAGCCCCCCCACAGTTTCCTGGGATCCCCCTCCTGTTGGAGCTCACTAATCCTTGCTTCTGCCCCCAGCTGGCTTTGAGGGTCCCTGGTCCCTTTAAATTCTGGCCCCTTGGGGCTGAGGCAAAGCTGGAGCACAGTGATGATGGAGGGGTCAGGGCTCTGACCTGCCACTGCGCAGGACCACTTGTTCATCTTTACCATGGGACTCTCTTCTTTGGGTTTTTCCTTCCTGGCTGTGGCCCTGCCTCAAGTGTCCCCATGAGGAGATTAAGGAAAATACAATCTAAAAGGGAAGCAGTCCTTGTCTGAGGTCATATAATGAGCCCAGGGCCAAAGGTCAGGTCAGCTTTGAATGTGCTCTCTCCTGTTAGGACTGCCCTTAGAACCATCTTCCCTCTCCTGGGGCACAAGATGTTTGAGGTTGAGTGTTGGGTGGGCATCAGAGATGGAGATGGGAGGGTGCGTTGGTCTCTGTCCAGGATGGAATTTGTAATAGGTGTCTCCTCGGGGTCATCAGCACAGGGCATGGGTATTTAAAGAGCGGTGGTTTGGGACTTCCCAAATTATCTCTAATTTTTTAATAATCTCATCAGACTTAAGGTTGTGTCTACCCCAAAATTGTAACAGTGTTAATTCGAAATCATTTTTTGGCATCCTGCTGTTAAATCTATTTCGATTGCCTGCTGGGTAAGGTAAGGGCAGCTGAAAATACCTTTCTTGTAGACACGGCAAAGGAACAAATTTCCGTATGTTGGCAACTCAGCTACAGAGCAACACACACAAAACACCTTTGTATAATTGCCCTTTAAAACATTTTTATTTTATATTGGACTATAGTCAATTTATGACGTTGTTAGTTTCAGGCGTACAGCTAAGCGATTCAGTTATACATGTATATATATTTATTCTTTAACAGATTCTTTTCCCGTTTAGGTTATTACAGAATATTGAGCAGAGTTCCCTGTGCTATACAGTAGGTCCTTGTTGGTTATCTATCTTATATGTAGCTGTGTATATATGTTAATCCCAGCCTCCCCATTCCCCACCTTTCCCCTTTGGTAACCGTAAGTTTAACAGACTTCGGTCCCAAGGAAAGCAGGCCAGACTAGGTTAAGGAAAACTGAGCTCCACACACAGCCTTCGATAACTTGCTGAGTGGTCTTTGGCAAGTTTGCTAACCTCTCTGGGTTAAACGAGATGATCTCAAAGTTCAGCCCACCACAGGCATTCTAGAATTCTAAGACAGAGGTCAGTCTAGCTACCCCAGAAAGGTTCTCTGGCCCTTGGGTCGCCCTCACTGACCGTGGCACGTGACTGCCCAAGCACCCTGATAACATCCTGCGCTCCTCAGAGCACTGTTGGTATAGGAGCAGCAGCCGTGCGTGACCTGTGCGGTGCCTGCTGGCAGGTCGACAGCAGCATCCCACAGGCCCTAAGTGTGAATGGGGATAAGATGCTGCACAGGGTGACCGAAGAAGCCCAGAAGACCTGCTTACAGCCCAGGACAGCACAGAAGACAAACCCTGGCTGACTTGGACCCTCCCCTTCCCAGCTTACCCAGATAGCTCACTGGTTAGTGAATGGCAGTGCTGGTGCGAGGCCTGACCCTGCCCTTGCTGGTGTGGTTTGTGTGAGCCGGTGAAAGTTACCTAACCTCTCTAGAGCCTGTCAATCCTGCCTCTACTTACCCTTTAGGGTTGCTGTGAGGACATTATACTTTTTCAAAGAGCCCCCAGATTTAATGTACACTGATGAGTGGCCCTAATTCCAAATGTGTTGGCCTTGACCGTCCTTCCCACTGCCCAGGGCATGTGCCTCCCATTCATCCAGGGAGACAAGTCCTCCCTTGCAAGTGTGTGGCCTCTCCTATTCACACAGCGCTTTCCTGTTCTCACAGGGAAGCCGGTCTCATCCCCATTTTATAGATGGGGAAGTCAAGGTCCAGAGAGATTGATGCTTGATCAGGGTTACAACATGGCCATCTTTCTTCGAGGCAGGGATGGAGGTGGAAAGTTGTGCTCTAGACACAGTATAAGTAAAAAATAATAACAAAAAAGTGAAATCTAATCAAGAGCGCATGAGTTGTTTTAGTTTTGCTTTTGAAATCACACTCCCTACCCCTGGCCAGCTGTTGGGTTGACAAGCTTTGGGTTTCCATGAAGAGTCAGGGCTGTTAACCTCAGAAGCACACAGACATCACTCAAAGGGCTTTGAAAATCTGCTGGGGTCCAGCACACCAAGGCCCCCCACCCCGAGGCCAATCCAATCTGAATCTCAGTGTTGGGGGCTGGGCAGCAGGCAGTGGGTTGAGAACCACAGGTTCAGAGGGGCCTCCCGGAGGAGAACCATGTGTGACTCTGCCTTGCCAAGGCAGAATACTATGATGGCCCTTTGTCGGCTCCAGGACCCCAGTGGTCACAGCTCTGTCCAGCTTGGATGATTGATCTCAGCCAAACCTGCTCTTAAGAGTGTGTGCACACGTTCTGTTTCCTGCCTAGCAGGGTGGAAAAGTACTTGTCTTTTTCCCTTATTGACCATACTGAGGTGGTGGTTTTTCAGGGAGCTCTACGCCCTTCATAGATCCATGAGCTTGAGACTAAAACAACCTTCCAAATGGGAAAATTCCCTTGGGATTCCATGATTGGGGTCCAGTCAGGCCACAAGTGCTTTGACAGTTTCTCCCACAATACCTCGGGGTGCTATGGGAAAGGCAAGAATTTTTCTTCCATTTGCTGGTGGGAAGCAGAATGGGAAGCAGAGTGGGAAGCACTGGGGAGGGCCCAGGAGTCAGTGGGGATAGGACCCAGGGGTCCTAAGTTTCCATCCGGGTCTTCAGGTCTAGACACTTAGATTCCAGGTACAGCCTCTCTGTGACGCCCCAGGGCAGTTATCAGGGATGATTTAGATCATCAGGGTAAACACGAACTCTCTAGTTATATAAGGAAATCCCAGAATATTGAGACTGGAAGTATCTAAAAAATGGTCTGTGCTTAATGATCTCTCTTATACTGATTATAATAATCATAACTACCAGTTACTGAACCTTTAGCACATGTCAGATACCACGCTTCATGTTTACATGTGAATGATCCTTACAGCAACTCCACGAGGCAGGTGTTATCAACCTCACCTTATAGGTGAGGAAGCAGAGGCATGGAGAGATTGACTAGACCAAGGGTGTCCAAGCTCCTAACACCTGCCTGGTGTATGTACCACATGCCCCCCATGGTCCCCAGCCGCTGCCTGGACCAAGTGCCCTGAGCGGCCCCATACTTTTTTTTTTTTTTTTACATCTTTATTGGAGTATAATTGCTTTACCATGGTGTGTTAGTTTCTGCTTTATAACAAAGTGAATCAGCTATACGTATACATATATCCCCACATCTCTTCTTTCTTGTATCTCCCTCCCTCCCATCCTCCCTATCCCACCCCTCTAGGTGGTCACAGGGCACCAAGCAGATCTCCCTGTGCTATGAGGCTGCTTCCCACTAGCTCCATTCTTATTCAGGTAGCTCTAGCTATTCTACCAAGGGACAACCTGTCTCCACTGGTCCAGTCCTGGTTTGGGGGCCACATGGAACAAGGCCATCCCCCTTGGTATCTAGACCTTTCAGACACTGAAGGAAGTTCTCATGCAGCCCCCCTAAGCTTCTATTTTCTGTTCATCCCAAGTGTGCTTAAAAATGATATCTGACTCCCTGTGCTTCAATGTGTCATACCTGTTCTATGATCTTTTCTCCTCCTTTCTTGTCTTCTCTGGATTAAACATTTCTATTGTTTCAGTTCCCCCGCAGTATCCTGCCCAATATTAGCTTGCTGATTATACATTTTTGTTATTTTGGTATTTGATTACAACATGCATCCTTGTTATATTAAAGTCTAATATAAATGAGTATCAATCACTCCCCAGGTAAAGAAAAACCTTACAACAGTGTAACTCCATTTACTCCATTCACATCTGCCCACAGCAATACGTTACATATATTGTAAACTCCACACTATTATTTTTTATTTTTTGTATTGGGGTTGGCAAACATTTTTTCTATAAAGGGCCAAACAGTAAATATTTGGTTTTGTGGATCACGTATGGTCTCTACCACGTATTCTTCTTTGTTTTATAACCCTTTAAAGATATAAATATCATTCCTATCTAGTGAGCCGTACAAACATAGGCTGTGGGCAGATTTAACCTATGAGCTACAGCTTGCTGGCTTCTGTTTTATACAGGCAATATTATTTTGGATTTACCTACATGTTTACTTTCTGTACTTCATTTCTTCTTACGTTACCATGCTTGCATGTGGGGTCATCTTCCTTGTAGCATTTTGAATATGTCATTGCACTGCCTCTGGCCTCCACCGTTTCCGATAAGTTGACTGTTAATTGTAATGTTGCTCTCCTATGCATGAAAAGCTGTTTTTCTTCTGCCGTTTGAGCTTTTTTTTTTTTTTTTTAACCTTGGCTTTAAACTACACCTGAACACATCAATTATTACAGTTGATGTGTCTAGGTAAAATTGTGTTTTTCTTACCTGAAGTGGTTGTTTTGTTTGTTTGCTTTTGTTTTTATCCCTGCTTCTTTGATCTGTGACTCAATATTTTTCACCAAAGGTGGGAAATTTTCAGCCATTATCTCTTCAAATCTTTTTCTGCCTCTTTCTCTCTCTGCTTCTTCTGGGACTCATTAACTGTACGCTTTCTATGCTTGACGGTATCCACAGACCTCTGAGGCTCTAGTTGTTTTTCTTCAATCTCTTTTCCCCTGTATTTTTCAGAAATGTACTTTCTATTGATCTGTCCTTAAGTTTACAGATTCTTTTTTCTCCCATCTCAAGTCTGTTACTGAGCCCATCTAGTAAATCTTTCAGTTATTTTATTTTTCATCTCTGGAATTTTCTTTTTATAGCTTCTATTTGTTGAGTCTTTCACCTTCACATTTTTCTTTAATTCCTTGAACATAGTTTCATTAATTCTTTGAACATATATGTAAAAGCTACTTTGAAGACCTTGCCTGGAAAACCCAACATTTGGGCCATGTTTTCATTGGCTTCTTTTTTTTCTGGAGTATGGGTCTCACTTTTCAACTTCATGGCACATCTAGTAACTTTTCGTTGAAAACTGGACATGTCTGATAACATTTAGCAAGTTTACATTCCATTTCTGAGGGTTGTTGGTTCATTTTTTAGTAACCTGCCTGGAATTAAACTGTGGAATCTGTTTCCCTACACTGGACAGCCACTGATGTCTTTGCTCAGTTTTTTCTTTCTTTTTTTTTTTCTTAACCTGGCATCCTAGGAGTCACCCCTGAGTCTGCATGGTTTAGTGATCAGTGATTTGGACAGAGGTGGTGTCCAAAGACCTTGAATTTGGAAGCCTCTGTTTATCGGTCTGTGTGTAGGGTGGGGAGTGAACACAAAGTTGCAGACAATTTTCAAGTTTTCCTTCACTTTAATTTTACGTGGGGCTCTTTCAGGTCTTCCCAGCACACAGACTCCCAGCCAGCCGGGAATATGTGAGGTGTATCTCTGCCCTTCCCTTTTCCTCCTTCTCATTCCTGGATCGCCCCATTGAATATCCCATTGGTTTACTCCTCACCCCAACTGGGAACAAAACATCAGGCTAACAAAGCTGCAGATATTATCCCTTTATTTCCACATTATTCCACCACTTTTCACTGTCTATTGTCTGTTGGGATTTTTTTCTCTCTCTTGGTTTCTGTTTCTTTGGTATTATCTCCTGGTAATTTTTTTTTCAGTTTTATTTTTTTTTGGCTGTGTTGGGTCTTCATTGCTTTGCGTGGGCTTTCTCTGCTTGCGGCGAGCAGGAGGTACTCTTCGAGGCAGTGCGCGTGCTTCTCAATCCGGTGGCTTCTCTTGTTGAGGAGCACGGGCTCTAGGCGCGCGGGCTTCAGTAGTTGCAGCACGTGGGCTCAGTAGTTGTGGCTCATGGACTCTAGAGCGCAGGCTCAGTAGTTGTGACGCACGGGCTTAGCTGCTCCGTGGCATGTGGGATCTTCCCAGACCAGGGCTCAAACCCGTGTCCCCTGCATTGGCAGGCGGATTCTTAACCACTGCGCCACCAGGGAAATCCCAATTTTTTTTTTTTATTGAAAGCCAGGTATTGTGTATGAAAAATTAAATAACTTTATGTTCCAGATGGTGCTGTCTTCTTCCATAAAGGCTTTACTTTGGGCAAGCAGTTAGGTAGGGGCAGATCACCCTAATCTAATACTGGGAATCGAACTGACTCAAAGCTGGGCTTCAGTCTTTTTGGAGGCTGGTCTATTTCCACTTTATCCATCTTCCAAGGGTCTAGCTCTTTGAAGTCCCAAATAAAAGACTGGGACATTCACCAGGGCACCTCCTCCTTGATGGGCACTGGACTCCAGTGTTTCCCCCCAGCTCCATGGACAGTCTGAAGCTCTGCCCAGCATATTAGCGACTTACCTGCTGATTTCTGTTGCCCATGATTTGGCAAGTGTTTCAAGGGTAAAAACAGCATCAAATGTTGGACTCACTCTCTCTGCTGTCCTTTTCTCTGGCTCTTTACTCCTCAAGTTCTTGCTGCCTTTATGACTCTCAACAGACGGGCACGCATATACTCGCGCACGCACACACACACACACACACACACACAAAATGGGGAAATGCATGATTTAATGTCTGCAGAGGAAGAAAATCAGGCCCAGAAGATTCCATGATGTTTTCAGGGAAAGATGTAGGGATCCATCTCTTCGAAAACAAGCTCTTCTGAGCCCCTTTAAAACCGTTTAGATTTAGAGTCAGCAGATAGGGTCTCTCAACCCAGCCCCACCTCTCTAAAGAAAAATTTTAACTTTCATTGCTATAAAATTATACTAATAATGACATCTGTCTCTCTGGATTATTTTTTCTTTTTTTTTTCTTTTTTAAATGCCCTTGTTGTTTATCCATTCCATATATAATAGCTTACATCTGCTAACCCCAGCCTCCCACTCCATCCCTCCCCAACCCCACCCCCTTGGCAACCACAAGTCTGTTCTCTAATGTCCATGAGTCTGTTTCTGTTTCGTAGATAGGTTCATTTGTGTCATATTCTAGATTCCACATATAAGTGATATCATATGGTATTTGTCTTTCTCTTTCTGACTTACTTCAGTTAGTATGATAATCTCTAGTTGTATCCATGTTGCTGCAAATGACATTATTTCGTTCTTCTTTCTGTAGTTCTTTTAAGTGGTAGTTTAGGTTGTTTATTTGAGATTTTTCTTGTTTTTTGAGGAGGGCCTGTACTGCTATGAACTTCCCTCTAAGAACTGCTTTTGCTGCATCCCATAGATTTTGTAAGATTGTATCTCTGGATTGATAATGAAACAACTTCTTTCATCAAAATTAACAGATTTCAATATACACTTTGTGCAGGCACTGGGCTAGATCTTCTGCTTATATTATTCAATTTTTAAATTTTATAAATTATAGAGTACAAGCATATCCATGATGATAAAAATCTTTTTAAAAAAAACTTTTTTAAGAAAACTGCTATTTTCAACAGAGACCAAAGGCTTTCTTTGAGGAGCAATTTTTAATTTCTCAGGCATGAAGCCTGGAGGACCAGGAGATGTGCTGAGCGGGACATTTCTCAAAGACCAGGGAGAGTCGCTCTAGCACCTGAGTTCCTCTACTTGTGAAGGTGCTGGCAAAGCCCAATGAGGAGCTGTGGCAGCAGCAACCAGCATGGTAATCTAGAGATGGATCCCAGGCTCCCATCGGGGATGCCCAGGGCTAAGGGATATTGCTGATCACCAGAGAGGTTATCTTCCCATTTCACCTTGATGACCTCTTTTCAGTAGTGTCTAGATCAGAGGAGTGGGATGAATTGGGAGATTGGGAATGACAAAATGTACACTATTGATACTATGTATAAAATAGATAACTAATGAGAACCTACTGTGTAGCTCAGGGAACTCTACTCAGTGCTCTGTGGTGACCTAAATGGGAAGGAAATCCAAAAAAAAAGAGGGGATATATGTATACCTATAGCTGATTCACTTTGCTGTACAGTGGAAACTAACACAACATTGTAAAGCAACTGTACTCCAATAAAAATTAATTATAAACAAAAATAGTGTCTAGATCAGACCTTGGTTAACAAACAACGGCCCATGGGCCAAATCCAGCCTTCTGCCGCTTTCTGTATGACCTGTGAGCTAAGAATGATTTTTACATCGATTTTTTTTTTTTCACGTGGACACCTAGTTATTACAGCATCATTCGTTGAAAAGATTGTCTTTTCTCCATTGTGCTGCCTTTGCACTCTTGTCAAAGAGCAGTTGACTCTGTTTGTGTGGGTCTGTGTCTGGACCCTCGCTTTTGTTCCATGGGTCTGTTTGTCTATTCTGCCAGTATCATCCTATAGCTTTATTGTAACTTTTGAATTTGGGCAGTGTCAGTCCTCCGACTTTGTTCTTCCCCTTTGATATTCTGTTAGCTCTTCTGGGTCTTTTGCCTCTCCGTATAAACTTTAAAATCAGTTTGTTGATATCCAAAAAGGTTTTTACATTTTCAAATGGTTGAGAAAAATAAAAAGAAAGGTATTTAATGGTACATGAAAATTATATGAAATTCAAATGTCTCTATAATTTGTCTACATGTTATCTATGGTGGCTTTCACAGTACAACAGCAGGGCTGAGTATTTGTGACAGAGACTGTATAGTCTGCAAAATCTAAAATATTGACTATATTGAAGAAGTTTGCTGAGCCCTGGTCTAAATCTTAGGCTGTGACTTACACTTAGTTTGGTTCTGAGCACGGCCCGTGGGGCCGGACTGCCCGTTTTCAAATCCTTCCATCGCCAGGTGTTCACTGTGTCACCTTTAAAATGTCACTTTCCCTTTCTGGGCCCGTTTCGTAACTGTAAAGTGGGGATGATAGCAGTTCTCTCATCGAGTTGTTGTGAGGAATAAATGAATTATTTCACGTAAGTGCTTAGAACAGGGCCTGGCACCCAGAAGCTGCATGTAAGTGTTGAGTCCCATGTACATTTTTATCCCAGCTTAAAAACAGTGTTACCAAAATGGTCTCAAATCTCTGCCCTGCGAATTCACCTACCCCACTACCCCCAGTGATGATCATCTTAAAACACACCCTGTCGTCTCTTCAAAGACTGGTCATGGCTTCCTGTTGCCTGTGGAGCAGCCTGGCATTCACAGCTCCACAGCCCTGCTGCCGTCTGTCTGGGCAGCCTCATCTGCCCTGCCCTGCACTCCCCTCCAGCTATGAACCCTTTGCTCCAGCCCTTCCAAGTTCTCCCTGTTTGTCCACACCTCAACACCTTCCCATCATGCGGTTCTTTCTGCACAGAAGCATTTCTTCCGGGCACTTCAAAAGGGTCACTGAGATCTGGGGGCAGGATACAAGCAACATTCCTGTTACGAGCTCCGGAGTGGAAATCAGTGCCTGATCTCACCGTGGGCGTGAAATGGAAATATACTCTTGTTCCTCATGAAACTCCAGATAAATTCTTTTCAGGGTCAGAAAGTAAAGCTGCAAAAGAAGGGTGGGGTAAAGAAATCAAGCGCTCTCCCCCAAGCCAGGCCTCCCTTCAGCCTTGTCTGATGCTGTCTGGGGGTTCTTGCATGATATGCCCTTCCAAGGAGTGTGCGCTCTGGGCAGAGAACTGGGTGGGGAGAAGCCAGGTGGAGCAAGGGAGCCAGACCTCTGATTACATATCAGTATCATAAATGTTTCTTGGAGGTGTTGAAGTAAGCATCAAGATTATGTTAACAGTGTGAACAAAAAGCTCGTGATACATTAAAGGGAGCTTGTAGGATACAACGTTGCATCCACGTTGATTACAACTGAATACGAAGTGTGACTGATCGGGAGACTGATGGTGGACAGGAGGGTGTGAGCATATGAAACCACTCTTGGGCTAGAGGGGTAGTGGCACCGTGGGTGGTTGTCTTGGTTCCTTTATTTAAAAATGAATGCTGTTATTGTACACTACACTATCATTTCAGTAGCTAAAAGTTTGATGGTAGGTTTGATGGGAAAACTCATTAGCTTATAAAATGAGTCTCTCATTGTACATATATTATATTTTTAAAAAGGAAAAAAAATTAAAAGTTTTAGAAGACTGGCCCAAAGTAAGCTGGGACAAGGACAGTGCCTTAGCAGCTCTCCACCTGCCTTTTCTTCCTCTTTGCCTCACCGTCAGTAAGCCCACTGGAGACAGCCGCTGTCCAGCTACTGTGTATAGTTATGGCTAAGCTCACATCACCTTCAGACTGTTCCCAGATGTCCTCTGCCTTCCCTCATTTGTCCTGGATCCCCAAACAGCAGCAGCTATTTGTCCAACATTACTCTCCTGGAGAGTTCTGCCCTTCGCTAAGGAACCAATAAAGGCATCTGTGGTAACGTGCCCATGAATGATATAGGGTTATTGCTGACCCCTCCCAGGTAGCACTTTTGCTTTTCATCCTGGGGATTCTGATTAATAGGCTGCATTAATGGAAGCACAGTGTCCCAAACAACGGAGGTGAGAGTGGAGGAATGGAACCTGGACTTTCCTAACACAAGGGACGTTACTGAGCAGGGCACATAGCTTGGGCAGGGAGGAAGGGCACGAGAGCTGCAAATCTGGGCGGGAGTTAATTTCCAGCTAAATAACCTGAACTGTTTTTGCTTTCTTTTAGGAACTACCCAGGCCCGTACCTCCCCTGGAGAGAACACACTGGAAGAGCAGCTATGGCCAGAGGTCAGGGCTTTGTCCTCACGGGAGGGGGAGCGAGTTCCCTTCTAGAGGGTGAATCTAAGTCTTGATGCAAGTTGGCAGGTTCCCTCCCTGAGGGCTTGAGGGAATGGGCTAGATGAGCGGCTTCTCCAGGGACAGCAGGGCTGCCTGGCAGAGCATACCTGTATCCCCTGGAATTTGGGGCTCATCATCCCTGCAGGGTGAGCAGATGGTCCCCAGAAGTGTCTGGAAAGATTGTAGACAGGCTGGTCATCTCTGAGAGCCTTGAAGCAGATGCTGTGAGTTATCTGAAGGCATCCGGGTGAGATCTTCCCAGAACATCTACAAGATAAGAGTTGAGAGTAAATGCTTTATCTCTTACCGAAATTGGTAATTCACGAGAAATTAACTTGTGTCTCCTGGTGACAGAGAGATGTGGTCAAGCAACTCATTTTACTGCACGTTTTTCCCCCATTGGAGTATTTCCCCTTCCACTCTCAATTCTGGGGAGAAAACATATAATCTCCCTTCCCAGAGCCCTGCATGTGGTTCACAGAAGCAGAGGCTGGTCTGGATTTTCACAGGCATCTGAGGAGGCCAAGTGGTCTTGAGGACCGCAGCACTGGTCACCCAGTCCCTCCTGTGCTCTCAGCAGCCCCTCTGGGCTTAGGACACATTCCGCTCCAGTGGGAATGTGAGAGCCTCCCAGTTTCCACTTTATCCAGCTACCAGCAGCACATAGCATAATGCCTCATACCTACTTTTGTGTAAATAATCAAATCTAAAGAAAGCAAGCAGGTAATACAAAACACATCATAGGGTAGAATAGATTTAAACATTTTTTCAGTCTAGATATACTGGGTCTCTTCTTAATGATTTCCTTTTTATTGTAAAATATACATAAAATGTACCATTCTTGAGTATACAGTTCAGTGGCATTAAGTATATTTGCATTGTTGTACACCTGTCACCACTATCCATCTCCAGAACTTTCTCGCTATTCCAAGAATTGTTCTTATTCTTTATCCTCCCTCCCTCTCCACCCCACTGTTCTGGGGTATCCTTAACTGCCATCTGCTAAAATCACTGTCAATAGGCACGTGTCCCGTTTTACTAGGTGAGCTGAGTAAGGGGTTAGAAGCACATGACTGTGGAAAATTGTTGCTTCTGGATTTTGAGCCCAGTACAACAAGTACCCGGTCATTTCTACACCAAGTTTTCAGGACCTGTAATATTTCCATACAAGGCAGTTGATGTTTCCGCTGTTCGGTTTCAGTGGCAGAGCCTGAAGGGTTTCCCATTCTCATGCAACTCAAAGAAGTCAGGATCTGATGCGCCTTCTGACTCAGGTATGTGCCGCTGAGCCAGGAAGGCCCGCGTCTTCTCTCTGGTGTGACCAGCAGAGGCTCCAGCACTACTCCTCTTGCACTTTTTGGCTGTTCAAGCCCTCTCTCTTTCCCATCCTTAGTCCTTCCTCTTTTGGCCCCCTCAGTCATTCCTGTGGAGGGACACAGCCCAACACACCATGAAGAGATAAAACCGGCATGACCCCACAGTGGCTTGCCTGGGTGAGGGCACCCTCTGGGAGCTCACCTCCAGGTGGGTAGAACTGAGTCACAGGAGCTGTGGCTTGGAGCTTGGTCACTCACGTGCCTTCCCCAATCCTGTAATGTAGCCACAGTGGCAGCTCTAGACATTATTCCTATAATGGGCTACATTTATCTAATACCTGGATGCTATGAACGTTGCTCTTGAGCTGGTCCTCTTCTCCAGCCTTATCCTATCACGTGGCTGCATTATAAACTGTGTTTAATGGATTTGTTTATGTTTGCATTGTACTGACTTACCAGGGTTTCCAGTAAAGCATGCTATTCTCACTGTTCTGTCATGTAAGGAATGTGGGTAGAAAAAGAAATTGATGTACTTCTTAGGAAGTGGCTTCTTTGGGAGGCTTACCTTGAATGCCCCCATAACATGACCGAGGCATATATCAGTGGTTTCTAAAGAAACTTAATTCTAAGGATGCTGGGGGCCCAGGTAGGTCACGGAGGCTTCCTGGTGTACCATTTGCACACAGCTTGCATCTGATGTTTATGTGTGTTCACAGGCTTTGCGTCCTTCAAGCTAACATGAACCCTTTTGAACCCAGATGGTTTTCATTGTAATTTGCTGCTCTCTCACTCATGAATGGTAGCCCAGAAGTGCAGAGCCAAGGGGTAGAGGGAAGTAAGAGGCAGAAAGAGGGCCAGGTGAGAGGGAAATGAGGGCTGTGAGTGACCTTCCATGGGACACCTATTTGGAGATACTGAGTCCAGTTAGCAGTGTGGCCTCCAGAGAGGAGTGAGCCTCTCTGGAGCAGGTTTCCAGGGCTCCCAGCAACTGCCTGATCTTCAGCTTCCCGCTCCCATGGCCAACAGGCACAGCCTCAGCAGCTGTCCTTGGGGTGGGGGACATGGGTCTGCTTCTCCCATTTGGCGCCCTTGGCCCGCACCGTGGGGAACATAGATCTGACCTTCTTACGTGCGTTCTTGTCTTTGCAGTCCACTCCCTGAGCCCTTCTGATATTAAACTTGTGGCAGCCATTGGCAATGTGGAAACTGTGAGTTTGGCAAGGAGACGGAGGTGGGAGGTACAGGGTTTGGGACTGGTGACCTTCTGAATGAGCCGCTAGTAACCGGGCAGAACGCTTCGTTTGGGGAGAGAAGGGCATTCTCTGAGTTGGAAAACATCCTAAACTCTAGGGTTCTGAGTTGTTGTTGTTTTGACTTAAATGAAATGAACGCCTCCCTTTACATTAGGATGAAGAAACTTTTGGAGTTTCATGAAAAAATCAAACCTAATGATAAATTAAGTCAAAGGTCACACAGAATTTTAAAAGTAATCTCTTAAACTTTCTCTTTATGAGATGAAGAACAAAAATGTCCTTACCTGCATGGTAAATGTTTAAAAATACACCCTTCTTTGCTAATAGGTTGTAAGTGGTATTGTTCTATATGGTCAGGTAACAGAGAAAGAAAGCAATAAGAAGGGAAGGATGGAAAGAGAGAGGAGAGAGGAGGTGAGCAGAAAGAGAAGAGGGTTGGAGAGCAGAGCGGAATTTCCAGTGTGATTCCCCAGTCAGTCCTGGCTTCCCACAGTCCCACCTGCTCTGGTCTCAGCACTGCTGCCCCCCAAGTCCTAGCAGCCCCCAGCCGAACAGACAACTAATCAGGTGTTCTCAGCTCTGCCCTGGGGCCCGGCTGTACCTCCTGCACCAGAACCAGGATGCCCCTGCCTCTCCCCTCCTGTGCCTTCCTCCTGCCACTACCTACCACATGTCCTTCCCCATGTCCTTCCGTGTCCCTGCTGCACTCTGTACCCCCTGCAGCCTCAGCCCCTGCCCCTGGGCCCAGCCGGCCTCCTCGCTGCAAGCCCCATCCTGCTACCCCACGCACAGCGCCAGCCGTGTGTAAAGGATGGGACTTCACATTAGAAAACTGACCAGGGCCCAGTGAAATCTGCAGCCAGGGCTCCCGCCCTTGTTCTGTTCTACCTGTGATGGTGGTGTTAAAACTGCACGTGACTGTGCGTGTGCGTGTGTGTGTATGAGGGTGAAGGTGGAGGTTTCCCAGTAGGAGGGATGTGAAGGGGGGATTGGAATAATGAGAAAAGAGGTTTCATGTCACGCAGAGCACACTGACTCCGCCGAGCCTGTGTGTCCCCGCATGCTGATCGCTACATCACAGAGCCAGGAATGTGTGACACCAGCTGGAGGACTCGAATTCTCCTTCCTTGGGCAGGAAAATTCACTGCAGGGAAATCTCCACCCCAAGTCAGGTTTCTAAAGTTAAACCAATCAACAGTTTCCACTGTCTGGTCCCAGCTCTGAGAGAGTTCTTTCGCTCATGAATTATTCATCCCCACATCTCCTGCTGTCACCCAGCTCACCCTTTCTCCTCCCGGGAGCCCGAGGCCCAGGGCGCTGGGAGACGGTTTCAGTCCATGACGGTCTCCTAGCCCCAGAATCATTATCATCACACTGACGGGCACCTCAACCTTCAGGGTGAGCCCTGAATGCACAGTTCTTAGGAGGCTACCTTCCTCTGTCTGCCCTGAGAGTCAGCTGTCATGAGCTTAGCCTGGTTTATAAAAGACATCAGACCGGGGAAAAATAATGGAAGACAGTGAAATGAAAAAGACGGAAGTCTGTAAGGCCCACGCTTTTGCTTCGAGTTCCTGAGGCTTTCTGTCGCCAAGGCCGATCGCTTACTTGTATCCATGACTAGCACTTGTTTGTCTCATTGCTGTGGACTTCCTTTTCCTCACAGAACGTTAAAGATCAGATTCATCAAAATTATTTTCAAACTAACACTCGTGATACATGTTCAGTATAAGAAAGAAATCAAAGCACATGTAGATAGTATAAAATATGGAAGATCTCATTCACATCTCCTATTCTCTTGCCCCAACACACACACACACACACATACTCTCCAACATATAGGGTGTGAGAGAGAGAGAGAGAGAGAGAGAGTGTGTGTGTGTGTGTGTGTGTGTGTGTGACCTAAATAGGGTTATACTGCAGTATACTAGCTGTGACTTTTTTTCCCCCTTAGCTAAGAGTCACAGACATTTTCCACGTCAGAGAGGTCATAATCCACTATATCAAATTCCATGAAGCCAGGGCTTGTGTCTCACTTACTTGTGTGTCTCCAGTACAGGCAGCCAATGAAGAGTGTGGGGAGAAAATGGCGGCAGCGGGCAAAATGGTGGCATGGGAGTTTGCGGGGTTTGTTCCAGCCTTCCCTCTGTGACCTCCCCCTGAGCTCTCCCCCACTCTCTCCACCTTGTTCCTCCTGTTCTCTCCTTTCCTTCCCCTCACCACCCCCATCCAGCTTTCCTGAGGGAAACCTCTGCTGTCAATCAGGTCCCGTTCGGTTGGGCACAGGCTATCCCCCTTGCCTCGGTCCTGGAGGCTAGCCTCCCTCAGGACTTCTCCTGTCTGGCATCCTTACGCTCCCTGACTTGCATCTGTGTGTGATTTTCTGTTTAATGTGTTACCTTTCCCTGGAAATTTTCCTTTCGAGCTCCCTCTTATTGAGAAGTAGAGAGGACTCCATCCCAGTTAGAGGAAGGTCATGGTCAGCCTGCCCTCCCAAGATGGCCCCAGAAGTGTGGCCCAGTTCTACAGACTGAATGGCTGTCGTTGGAGCTGGGTTGTTAAGGACAGGCAGGTCCTTTGAAGGGAAGCAACAGCAGGCTGGGTGTAGGTAGTGCGGGTACAGCATCACCTGTCAGCACCACAGACACTGTCTTCTAGGAGTTCTGAGAGAGAAAATTGGTGTCAGAACCTGTGAAAATAATACTACTGACAACCGCTAATATGTCCTGGGCACTTTCTATGTACTGGGCACAATTCCAAGCAATTCCAAGCATCCCTACGTACTGGGCACATCCCAAGCATCAAAAATTAGTATCGAGCAAGTATATATTGGGTACTTACGATGTGTCAGGCACTGTTCTAGGTCCAAGGAATATAATCAAGGACAAAACAGACACAAATTCCTGCCCTCATGGCGCTTACATTCTAGGCAAGGGAGACAAACAATACACAAATACATTTTAGATTATGGAAGATCACAATGAAACAATCTATTTTGTTTCTATGTGGGATGTTAATATTCTACAGTGATGCATTTAAGTCCAGGCTCTCTCACCCAGTTTTCTATTCTGAAGAAGATGTTTATACCTTTTATTGCTCTGAGTTTGAACCAACAAGCTTTGGAGAAAACCTAACCTTCTTTCTTCCCTCCCTGAAAAACAAACATGGGTGGGTTTGGCCTTTTTCTGGATCCACGGGTTCCCTTTTGTTGGTGGGGGGCGGGTGTCTGGCAGGCAGCTGGGGTCTCCCCAGGACAGGATCTGCAGCCATCCCTGGCTGGGCTGCTCACACCTTGCATCTTTTCCAGCCTCCAGACTCAGGGACGGGTGACCTGGAGAAGCAAGAATGGTAATTGTCCTGGAACCACAGAGCAACAGAGTTGAGAGGAGCCTCAGAGCTGATCCGCTCTCATCTCCCTGCTTCACTGGCAGGGAAACCCGAGGGCCAGGGAGGAGACACCTGCTCCAGGCTCACTTAGGATCAGGCGGCAGAGTGGGGACCAGAATGCAGCCTCCTGCCTCTGTGGCCAACACTCCCCGTGCCCGGGAATCCCCCGAATAAGGGGAATAAGGGAGGAAAAGTGGGAAAGGCCGAATGTGGGATTCTTGCTTCCTTCCTCCAGTCTCCTTGCTCTGCCCTGGAGGAAGCTAGCAGGGTTGGACCAGGGTCAGGCTCGTTCAACACGGGGTCTGCATCCTCTTCCAACTTTGGACCAGACTAACGGGGGCGGGGAGGAGGGTCCAGACCTGCTCACCCCCTTTTGGTGACTCCATTGCCATCTGAGGTGTGTCTCTGTCTCCAGGAAGGATAAACCAGAACCTGAGCAATGCTAAGCCGACGCTTGTTATGAAAGAGACCACAGCAGGTGGGGGCAAGGGTTGGCAGGCGACAAATGCAGTCTGAGGCTTACATGCTTGCTTCTACTTGCAGGACTGAAAGCGAGGGACCACAGACGTGCATGGGAGTGGTGACCGGTGAGTTCTGTGTTTTCGTGGCCAGAATCCAGATTGTCCCTGTCCCTCCCGACACAGCAGCATTTCGGTTAGTGAAGAGGATGTACCCTACTGGCCACCTCGGGGCAGGGCCTGAGGAAAGGGGGAGGCATTCTGAGAGGACAGATAGGGAGCCAGGGTATGAAAAGACACATTCCCTGAAAGGAGGGCATGAGAAACTTATCTGAGAGTCCCTGAGCAAAGAGACTCCGGGAGACATTGGGTTAAGCTTCGGAGACATGGGAAAGGGGTCAGGGGGTGGCTGGACCAGGGTCCTGAGGCTGCTTCTCCCCCGGGACCCCAGGGCTGGACTTACAGCACTTCATTTGGGAACCTGTCCACCATTCACTGCCTCCACCCCCTATCCCCCCATCACACCAAGGAGAAGACCCATCTCTGATTTTCAGTTTATTTCATTTTGTAGCAATTCCCTTCCTTACAAAATAAATACCTCAGTTGGATTCAGGAAAATGAAATGAGAAGAATGAAAACCAACCGTAATCCTGCTATCTAGACATAATCATTGTTAACATTTTGACCTTTTTATATATGAACGTGCCTAGGAATATGCTATCTCTAACCTGGTTTTTTTCACTTAGTATCAGAGGTCCCTTGCAAGTAGATTAAGTCATCCTGGAACCCCTGAGTCCCTTAACGTCGGCTGAATTAGCCTGGTGGATAGAGTCACCTATGCTTGGTGCTCACAAGTCGAGAGCAGGGATACCACTTTTCACTCCATAATTAGAGTGAGGAGACTCGGGCAACAATGCAGACGCTCTGCTGAGCTGACACCTAGCAGAGCGTGAGGACCAGTGAGGTAGCTGCTATCCTGTCAGTTCAGCCAGTGAATTTCACCAAGGGCCTGGAATTACGAGGCTCCCTGCAAGGCTTGGGATAAATAAGGGACTCGTCCTGCCTTCAGCCCTCGCCATCCAGCAGGAGAGGCTGAGGCCTGGTATGCAGCCCTCCAGGATCTGATTGACAGGTGAGAGGGTACTGATGGCCCAGGTGGTGGGAGGGTCCCCATCTGCTGCCTGCACAGTGTCAGCTCCCTTCAAAGGCGGCCCCTCTAAAGCCGCCTCCTGGATTCCCGTCCCACAAAGCCCCAGGCACTCGCGGACGGGGCAAAAAGCAAGGGGGACTGGGGCGGGGCAGTGCAACCTCCCTGCCGTGACACTCTCCCCACTCTGCCCTCTCTTCTCTGGGGAGCAAGACGCAGCCTAGCTGCTCCTGACAGCACTATTTTTAGCGGTCCTGTGGCTGTCAGCTCTGGGACGAGTTTTCTGCGTGTTCCCCGGAGATCTCCCGCCCTGCTGTCGCTCTCAGGAGGAGGGAGGATGGCAGGAAGGCAGCCTGCCCGGGTCCCTGTCCCAGCACACTTTCCCGAACGAGTCAGTAGCACAGGACAGTGAAGAGCTTTGGTATCCGAGCGCTCAGGCTCGGATCCCAGCCGCCTCAGGCAGCCCCGAGACCTCGGGGAGCTAGCTTGGCTTCCCGCAGCTTCAGGATTCCTTCGCACACACCTAAGTGCTTAGCGCTTGGCCTGGCCTAGCACCTGACCAATGCTCTTTTTTTCCAGCTCCCTTTACTTCTAGGGCCCTGCTACGAGGTTGACCTCACAGCCCAAGGCAGGTCATGCTTCGGAACAGGGGCAATGACCCTGGTACCTCACCCCAAAGGGGGTCAGTCTTTACAGGTGACCCCTGCATGCCGAGACCACGGTCTCAAACCAGCTCTCTCTTTAGTCCTTTCAGATGTCATCAGACACTTCAATCCATCTGTCCTGAGGCCCATCTGCAGCCCTGGGAAGGGAGTGGTACCCCATAATGCTGCTGAGTAAGCTCTTCTTCTGACACTTTGCAGGGTCGTGCACTCCTGTCAGTCCTGGGTTTCTAGATGGGAGGATTTGGGGTGGCGGGCCGGAAGAGTCAGAGGCTTAAAACTAGAGATCTGTGTTAAAGCCAAAGCTTATCTCTTGCACTGATTTGAGTCTGTTTGATGGGCCTAACTTAAAAAAATCAGGTCAATGTCTGCCCTCCAGAGCCCAGGAGTGATGTAGTGTAGCCTCCAACTCAGAGACTGGCATGTGGGCTGAGGCAAGGGGCAAGCTTCCGGCCCTCAACAGAGTGGTATTTAACTGATTTTTCTCTCTGCTTCCCTCCCTCTGTGCAGAGACTTGTGGATTCAGGCAAAAGAGCTGGTGAGGAGCATGAAAGAGAACCAGGTAAGAATCCATCCCGCTCTGCCGGGGGCCATCTGTGTTTGCTGAGAGGCAATCAGGCAGCTGACGCCCCGGGGCCATCCTGCCCTGAACTAGGCAACCTGTGTGGCCTGGGCCCTCGGAGACTGCCTTTCCCCTGGTGATTCTCTGGGGGCCAGTAAAATCCTGGGCCACTTCTCATGTTCCCAATGTGGTCCTGCCGAAAGTCAGCAGGTGGGCTAAATAACTTCCTGCTCAGCAAGATGGTTGACAGCTTGGGTTCCAGAGGGAGACCAGTTTGAGTGGGAATCCTGAATTTCCTCCTATTAGCTGTGTGACGTTGGGTAAGGCGCTTAACCTCTCTTAGCCTCAGTTTTCCCACTTAAGAAATGCGAGTAATAAAATGACTTGCAGCACAGGGCTTAGGGTGGATTCAATGAGGTGTTGGATGTGCCTGGCACACAGAGGCGGTGCTCAGTGCAAGCCTGCAGCTGTCATGGTCACTGAAGTGGCCACTGCTGTCGTTATTAATTACGATACCCATTTTAGTTCTTGGGTGGAGGCTTCTGTAACATACATGCTGGGGCCCTGGTCTCCACTCTTCTAGCAGTTCAGACACTCTTTACTCAGAAACTCACATATGGACTTGTAATTAGCCACCTCTAATCTTTTGTGCTCTCCTTATGAACAAGTATCAAATCAAGGCAAGCCTTGCTACCAAGCTGGCTCTAACCAGGGTCTCAGCCTGGATCCCTGGAACCAAGGGAAACGACTTTTAAGGCCAGTCACGCATTCATTAAAGAGTTCAGGCGTTCAAGCCAGGTCATTCCAGGTTATACAAGGACGGGGACAATTGCAGGAGTGATGCCAGAAGTTTATTTTTTGTTCCACATAACCCATGTTCATTAGAGAAAGATCAGAAAACACCAACAGAAGAATATTAAAATCATCCTTAAGCATGATGCCCAGAGAGAATTACTGTTCCCAACTTGGTGTACACTCCCTTCCACATTTTTTCCAAGCACGTTTATCTGTCTATATTTTATAAAACAGGGACGTTACTAGATGTAGAGACTTCTTATAATCTGCTTTTCTCGGTATCCTATTTCCCATGACAATAATTACGTTTCCCAGCATCGTTTTAACGATGTTTACATGGTGTTTTGTCTTATGAGCATTCCACAACTTACACAGCAGTCCTCTGTTTTAGACATTTATATTGTTTCCAGTTTTTGACTCTTATGAACAAGGCTTGGATCGAATGGTAAGCCCTTTAAAAAAGAAAAAACAGTTTTGATAAGTTTTGCCAGACTGCCTCGTAGAGCAGTTTATACCACTTTAAATTCCCACCATATACACCTCCTTTTGGGGAAAAAAAAAATCCATACATATGGTTTTATGGGGGTGGGTGTATGAAATGGAAAGACATGCAAAGAAAGCAGTTCTGTTGGCTTCAGGTTTCACCACCGTCTCTTTTCGATGCTATTGTCCTTTCTTCCAGCAACTTGACTTTCAGAATGACTGGAAGCTCATCACCGTGTTCTTCAGTAACACTAGCCAGTGTCACCTGTGTCCCTCCGCCCAACAGGTAAACCGCAGGCTGGGAGGCAGAGGGATTGCAGATGCTGGGGTGGGTACAGAAGGAACTAAACCTGCCTGATCTACATCTGGCAGGCTGGGCCTGATAGCACCTGTTTCAGAGTTAGGACAGGCAGGCAGGTAGAGAGACAGACAGATGTCTAAGGGCTCAAGGAAACATTGAGGGAGAGGTATTTTTAACTTACCATCCTTACCATTCAGGAAAAGGAAACCATGGTATAGATAAGCTGAGTCAATGGTCATTCTGCACCTGAGGAAAATCCGCTTCCTAGTTCAAAAATCATTTTGCCTCTTTTAACTCTGATTTCGTTTGAATGCTGAACTTAGGAAATAAAGCAGTACTTTTGATAACACCTCTTGAACTCTAGCTCACCGTGAACCCTAGTTTTAGTGGGAAGTTGTCTAGTTTTTTATTAGGTAGACTACATCTTCCAGGCTCTTTGGCGTTGCCAGGAATGAGATATGAAACGTGTGACTTTTAAAATATTTAGGTGGGTGACTGACTGTGACTTAAGTCTTTATTGACAAGTGTCCAGGTTAGGATCAACTGAAAGTGAGAGGGTGGCTTAGAGGCCTAGGCTATGGTGACGTAAATGGCACACAGATGACCCTTCTGGAGCCTGAAGCCTAATTGCCACCAAGCTGGCCCTGCCAACTTACGGCAGTTCAAAAACCTGCCCACTGTCCTTTCAGCAGCCTTCCAGGGCCTCCACCAGGCCATGGCACAGGCAAGGGTGAAGTTTCTTGAGATGCTGTCCTCTTCTTTTCTGTGCCCCTCTCCCAAATACGTACTCTTGCCTTCCTCCAAATGCCCCATGACCCCTGCTCCACCACCAAAATCCCCTCCCTTTAGTGATGTTAGGCCCTGGGAGAATGCTGACAGAAGCCCACCTTCCCTAATCAGCTCTTTTTTTTTTTTTCCTTTATAGTTGATATAGATTTGATTAAATTTTAGTAGTAATTCTTAACAGCTCTGATAACTCTAACCAGGAAGATTTGGTTCTTCCAGAACTATTATTTCTTTTGATATTTTATTAAGCTCATATATCACTGAAGCACCCTGTTCTTAGCAAAGTATGAAGAGGTGGGATTGGGTACATTTTGTACTGTATCCTTAGTGATCTGTAATTACATCTTTATTGGAGTATAATTGCTTTACAATGGTGTGTTAGTTTCTGCTTCACAACAAAATGAATCAGTTATGCATATACATATGTCCCCATATCTCTTCCCGCTTGCGTCTCCCTCCCTCCCACCCTCCCCATCGCACCCCTCCAGGCGGTCACAAAGCACCAAGCTGCCTAATGAGCTCTTGTTAAACAATATTCCTGCAGATCTCCTGGGTTTGTGGCATATAGATCTTGAAGCTTATTCTACTTCACCTCTGTTTTCTCCCATACCAAGTGAAATTTCCATGCCCTGTTTAGTCTCTGCACCACCCCCTGCTCTTTGGCCATTAGCCACACCAACATTTACTCATGAATTTACACATTCATGCATTGAAATGCTCGAACAAGCATCTAGGCATTGCTGCATTCCTCTATATATCCACGCATCCATCCATCCACGCATCCACGCATCCATCCCTAAGTTATCTATTTATGCATCAATTCATTCTCTCTTCTTACACGCAGGCACACATTATTATATTTATGATGAGTTTGTTCATGCTAGCATTTGTTTGATTTTTTAATATTTGATACTTACACTCATTCATAATTTCTTCCATATATTTTATCTTGTGTTCGAGCATTCCTATGTGAATTCTTGCATTCTTTCGTGTATTTATTCCTTCAATACATTACATGCATTCTTGAATACATACATGATGTATTCCTGTGTGCATTTATGCATTATTTATTTTTATTAAATTTTAGTTACACAAGCAATGCACAGACGCTTTCTTCTTTTAAAAAAGGAAACATTATAGTTAAAGCTAAAATACCCTTTAGCCACCACCTCCAATCCTCTCTCTCTTTTTATTTCCAAACCTTTTGCCTATTTGTAAATCCTAGTATTCCTTTATGTGTGTGTATATAAGAGAGAGATTTAACATAAATAGTATTATATCGTATGTACCACTGAACAATTATTTTTCACTAATCAAGTGTTTTTGAGATCGTCATGTTGATACATATGGATTGAGTTTATTCCTGTTACTTGCTAAATAGTATCCCACTGTGTACATTTACTACATTTTATTTCACTATTTCTGTATTGATGGCCATGGAGGTGTTTCTAGTTTTCCACTAATAGAAACAATCTTGTTCATTTACTTGAACATGGTGGTTTTCTAAATAGTGATTATATTTCATTGTATTCAATTACAGTGTAATTTATTATATTTCAGATTATAGATTGAAGTATATTAGTGGGTCAAAAATCAGTTTAAAAGATTACAACCAAAAATTATAAAAAAAGAAATAGACTAGGCTCAACTATAAAATATTAGAGTTCATTGCATGTAGTAAGGTAAGTGTTGGTTCGTGATTATTTTTGCTTCATTTATATATAGATATGTGTGTACCGGGTTGTGATGTGAAACATATCTCACACTGTGGGTCATGATCAAAGCAGTTTGAAGAAAGTGCCTTGAGTAGATTCGTAAACATAGAATTGCTGGTCATCAGATACGTACACTTTAAGTCTTAAAGGGCTGCCTAATTGCCCTCCAAAGGAGCTAAACACCTTTATATTCTAATATCCTGGGACCAATCCCCACATATAAGGGGCTTTTCCACGCCACCAAGCAATTCTCAGACACCGGCTGGGTGTCCTACAATTCAGCTCAATTCTGACACGATCTACCTGGAGACAGCGTCAGATCCCACAGGTTAGGAGCTCGGTCCTGCAAGACTGTCCCCACCCCCATTTCAGATGCCAGTCCCAAGTCCAGGTTGTCACCTGCGCTTCTGCCCAACTGCTTATAGATTGGAGGTTCCAACAAGCCCCTCGTTGAGTTCAATTAATTTTCTAGAGTGGCTCACAGAACCCAGGGAGACATTTTACTTACTAGGTTCTTGGTTTATTATAAAAGGATATAATTCAGGAACAGCCAGATGGAAGAAATGCATAGTGCAAGGTATGGGGAAAGAGCGAGAAGCTTCCATGCTCTCTCCAGGTGGGCTACTCTCCCAGCACCTGCAGGTGGTCACCAACGGGGGAGCTCTCTGAACCCATCCTTTTGCGGTTTTATGGAGCTTCGTTACATAGTCAGGATTGACTAAATCATTGGCCAACGACAGTTGATTCAACTTCCAGCCCCAGGTTGGGTGGCGGTCGTGGGCAGGGGGACTGAAAATTCCAACTCTCTGATCCCAGGGTTGGTTCTCCTGGCAACCAGCCCCCATCCTTAGGTGTAGTCCCAAAGTCACCTCATTAACACAGCAAAATACACTTTTATGCTCTCATCACTTAGGAAATTCCAATGGTTTATGAGCTCTGTGCCGCAAAAGGGGACAAAAACCAAATATATACCTCGTATTACAAATGACAATATCACATATTCTCACCAGTGTCTGAGTGCACCCATTCCCTACAACCTTGCCAACACTTGTTGTTATCAAAGCCAATGACTTTTTGTCAGTATGTGAAATCCCCTCAGGATCTAGTCATGTTGATACATGTGGATTAGGTATATTCACGCTTAGAACCTCACACTTTTCATGGGTTGTAAACATATGACAAAAGTAGCCATGCTCCACTCCTGATTTCTAAATGGCTACATACCAGTGACTTAATCTCTGTAAATTGAACTCACTGAAGCGATGTTTACTATCATCCACTCATATTCCCACTGTATTGCATTTTTCCTTCCATCTTGATTTTCCTTTTGCCCAAAGACCACCGAGGCTTTGGAGCCTAGAATAAATCCCACCTGCACTTCCATTTCCCCCAAAGGACATTGTGGCTCATGGTTCTGGCTCTCGACCTCCTTGGCCTGGGCTGGCTGGTTCCTCCCTTCACTCTTGCACTCTTGCTTCTGCAGCCCAGACCCAGCCCTCACCTCCTAGTCTCCCTGGTGGCGCTTCTGGCCACAGCTAACCAGGATCCCCCATCTGAGAAGCTCTTACACAGCACTTCTGCATCCCCAAAGCACATCCCAGGCATGGCCTCTCCCTCAGGGGTTGCTCTGCAGAGTCCCAGGGGCTGCAGGAGGTGCTCTGAGACTGTGGGTTCCAGGCTTCCACCTGACCTCACAGAGCAGCTCTGCCTTTAACTGTGGCATACATATAGCAGGTTTCCTGAAATAGTTCATGTGAGAAAAAGGTATTTTATTGTTAAGAAGAAATGTTAAACTCCGGTCCTGCCCTACTTAGGACCTGGAATTTTCCTCCCCTAAGAGACCTTTGGGCTCCTTTCATGGGGAATAGACAAGGGCTTGTGTCCACATGTGTTCTTTAGGGATTTCTTAAGACCAAAGCCGTAAGAGAGTAAGACCAGGAACCATTCATTAGGCAGTGATGGTGCTTCCTCAGGGCTGCTATGGTGGATGCAGCAATTCAAAGGCAGGTGCTTCAGAACTAACTAGTAACCTAGCTCATGGCAGTGACACAGGGATGCTTTTAGGGTCTGGACTCTTGCTTACTGCTCTCCAGTTAAAGTCTAGTTTTATGGAGTAAGAACAAAATTGCGAGAAGAGAAAAAATAAAGGAAAAGAAAAACAAAAACAAAGCCTAACACTGCAAAAACCTGTTACTGAATCAAGTTTCTTTGCCCCATGCATGACAGGCCAAATGCTGGGACACCGAGGTTTGCAGAAAGAAAGGATTTACTCACCAGGCAGCCAAGTGAGGAGATGCGAGAACAAATCTCAAATCCACCTCGGGATATTTATGGAATAAAGAAGCAGGGCAGTCCGAGGCATGGGGAATGTGGGGGATAGGTGATTGGAGAGAAGAAAAAGGTGAGGTAATTGTTCTGAGCAGGTGCAACTAAGCTACAGGCTTCTTCAAGGGGACACATGCTTCTTCATGGGACGCATGTTCAGAAAATGGTAGTGTTAGCATGTTCTGAAGGTGGAGTTCTGGGCCCTCTGATGTCAGAAGGTCACTGATGGGACACTCAACACACGCCCAGTTGGAGGCCTCAACCAGTCTTGTCCAGTTGGAGCTTGAGCCAGTGAACAGCTGACTCCAAGTTCCTGAAACACAACTAGGACAAACATCTTATTATTTAGGCCGTGGAACGCTTGGAGAACATGCAAGTTTTTATTAAAACAAAGGGAGCTTGATCAGTGAAGGCAGGTTACAGTTCATTATTTATTAAGCGAGTTGTAGTTTAAGGTATCTAATGGATGACAACACTTGGTTTCAAAAATATACCCATTTATTCGTTGCAGATGCCTTTAGAAACAGGTGTCAACATTTTGGAGGACACGCTGGCAGTATGGCTCAAGAAACCTAAAAGTGTTTGTGTCTTTTGACTGAATAATCTTACTTCTTGGAATAAATCCCGGATAAATAACTTGGTAGAAAAAGTTAAGTCTGGTTGTAGGCACATGTTTGGTAACAGAGCATTCTTCTGATTCTGGGGGCAAGATATGGAAATGTGTAAGTTCTTTTGAAGAAATGAGCTTTTTCCTGACTTCGAGTTATGGAGGAGTTTATCACGTGTGACCTTCTAGGCAGGGGACATTCTATAGGAGCATTATGTCTTCCACTAAGGAACAGGGACAGTTGGTGCCCCAAGGACAACCATTCAATACCTGGAAAGCCTAGGTGGGCCCCGATTCACTCTGTAGCAGTGAATCAGCACCTTGACTAAGAGGTTTCTAAATCAGGGTTTGCAGTCTGAGGAGACCCATACAGGGATTCCCCGAGGAAAGAGGGATGCCCTGCGTATGATACAGGCAGTGAGGACCTTTCTAGACCGAAGTTCCTATGACTCCTAAGAAGGGAAAGTGTGATGCTTAATGTCATGCTCAGGGAGAGAAAAAATGAGACGAGAGGCTTTGTTGCTGGCTATGGCAGCAGACTGGGCTGGACTGGCTTCCAGAGGACAGCCTCGCGCCAAAGCGGGGACGCAGGAGCGGGAGGCCGCCCTCCACGCGGTCCCAGCCCGACTGATGGGCAGCTGTCTCCAGAGTCACCACCTGTGTCCCCCCCAGGAAACAGAACGGCTGCTAGGCCTGCTTTGTCTTCCTGTCTGAGCCAAGTCGCCTCAGGGGACAGCAGGTTTGCAAGCAGCTTAGGAATCTGTCTTGTTGCAAAGTTTATTTTTGTTTTGTTTTGTCTTTACACTGGAAAGGTAAACCCGGGTCATTTTTTGAAGTGCTCTCATTTGTTTATTTTCATTACCTGCAAGGAATTGGGTGGGAAGAAGGTGTCTTTAAATACTCAGTGACAGGAGCCCTTTTCTTAGGGTAGATGTGGCAGGGAAAGGTCTGATAAGAGTGCCGTGTGGAAGTTCTGAGGTTCATCTGGGTCCTTAAATCCAAGCGTTTCCCCTTTGGACCTGATTTTCTTCAGGTCAAAGTGATTCCATCAGTCTTTGGGAATAAATCTGGTCTCATGTCCCTCATGTGAGCTTTAGAATTGCCTTGGCCTTGGGTTCACCCTTCCCTGACATGGAACTTCTCATCTGGGAGAGTTTACTTTTTTCCTGGTGGGTGATGTGTTGGGGAAGTCAGAGAATGGACAAAAATCCCAGGAAGCTCTGGGAACTCTACACTTGTGTGTGGGAAACTGGGGTCTAGATGGAGCTTTTGTTACTATCATCTCTGTCGAGGGGGGATAGGGGGGTTGGGGAGGGGAAGGGACAGTCCAGTGTGAGCCTGGGCCTCTCTGCCCCGTGTCCCCCGTCCCCACCCACACTCAGAACATTTCTCCTTCCACAGCAAAGACACGTGACGAGCAGCATGGACCAGCTGACGAGAATGCTGGACTGCCTGCATCAGGAGGTGAGGTTGGCAGCTCCCTCAGCTTGGTGGGACCACGCGCCCAGAGCTCCCTCATGGGCACCTGCAGCAGCCGGGAGAAGTTGCCCTTCCATGGGGTGGGGGGACAGGTTCTGGTTTCTTTCAAATGGCCTCCACCAGGATGGGAAAATGGACTCCCAGGAGGAAGACCAAGACCCCAGGGAAAGGGAAAGCTCTGGAGTGCTTTTGATGAAAACACGGGTCACAGATAGACCTCTTCACTCTTGCAAAGGATATTACTAAGAGCGCCCCCTGGGGAGGAGGGCGGATACAGCCCTGTTCCTCCCTGGGGTCTCTGTGACCCGCTCCTTCCTGAGGCCCGGCTCTGACTGTGTCTGGGGCAGTGATGGCCTGGAGCCTGCGGGGACCTTGAGAACTCTCAGGGCTTCCCTAAGTGATTAGTGTGAGCACTGCAGGTCCTGGAAATCCCAGGGGAGCTCTGGGTTCTCACCTTCCCCGCCTTTCCCTAGGGAGGAAGAGGGTCCACAGTCCCATTACCACTGAGTCTTGCTGCCCTGTGTTGGGGAGGTGCCCTGCCCACCATGAGGGGCGGTGAATGACACATTTCTGGATGGCGCAGCCGACAGAGCTGACAGCTTTGAACTGACCCCAACCAACCACGTCCCAAAAGGCCTGCCTGTTTAACAAAGGAGAGTCCCGTCGTGCTCAGCCAGACCCCAAACTAGGCTCAAACCAGGGGTTCCAGAGAGGCCGCAGGGCAGCGACAGCGACTTTGCAAATGCTCATCTTGCCCCTCGTATCCCCCTAGGTCCCCAAAGCATTTGTGAACCTGGTGGATCTCTCCGGGGTTCTGAGGGGCTCGCACTGGCATCAGGGGACTCCGCTCAGGTAAAAAGGGAAGTGAAAAGGGACCAGCATTTGTCGACTGGCGCCACGCGCCAGGCACCGCGTGGGGCACTTCACGTGCATCAACTGATCCAAGGCGTGGAGTGGGAGAGAGACAAAGCGACGTGTGTGAGATTACACAGCCAGCGGGGGCAGAGCCAGGCTGCGGAAGGGGCCCTCTGCCGCATTGTTTTGGGGACTGAGTTAAAGGATGAAATATGCAGCCTGGTTGGGTGCCCCAGCCCCACCAGAGTGACTTGAGAGTTTAAAAACCAGCTTGGGCAAAACAGCTATTAGCCAAGAAGTATTATTTCCAGAAACTGGAAAGACAATTTCGTCTAATTGTATTTTATTTTCACACAACTTGATTCCCATGTATTTCTGAGATTTTTCAGAGAATTTAAACTTTCTGAACCCAGATCCTGAGATTTCTGACTTGGCACGTGGAAAAGGAGTTCACGTGGATAAAGTCGGGGCAGGGGCGTTGTAGGTGGTGGCAACAGAAAGGAGAGGACAGTGCAGAGAGGATAGGGGGATTTGAAGAGGAAGAAAGGTGAAGGAATGGCTCAGGGTAGGGGAGGGGAGAACAGGAGGTGGGTTTCTGGGGGAGGAGCAGTGAGGGAGGCGGTGCATCAGGAGATGAAGTGAGAGGCAGCGTCTCCCAAACATTCCCTTTTTTTTTTTTTTTTTTTTGGTGGTACGCGGGCCTCTCACTGTTGTGGCCTCTCCTGTTGCGGAGCACAGGCTCCAGACGCGCAGGCTCAGTGGCCATGGCTCACGGGCCCAGCTGCTCCGGGGCATGTGGGATCTTCCCGGACCGGGGCACGAACCCGTGTCCCCTGCATCGACAGGCGGACTCTCAACTACTGCGCCACCAGGGAAGCGCCATAACGTACCCTTTTTTCTCCCCAATGTGTGCTTCCTTCGTTCCTTCTCCTGGGCCGTCTAAGACTTCCAGCTTCCCCTTCCCCGGCTCCCAAAGCAACTCCCAGTGCCCCCAGTCCCACCTTCCTCCAAGAGGGAGTCCAAACGGCCCCACGCGGCATCCATGCTCACTTCCCGCTTGTTTTAACCTGCAGTCCCACGGCCGAGCCCTGCAGGTGCTCAGGGGAGACCTCACGGCTGTCCAGGGTTGTGACCCAGTGGGCCTATCAGGTGAGCACACTCTGGGACACTGCCTGTTGGCTCACAGGGGCAGGTGGTCATGAGAACAGGGATGGTGGGAACAATTAGGGCACACGTTTGCTGATGTAGGACCCCACCAGCTGAAGTCAGAACTGAGTCAGGAGCGAACGACAGCAGCTACTCTTGCGTCGCTTCCAGGTGCTGACTTGATCTTCCAGCACGTAAAGTGGGAACTGCCATACTGGTTGCGGGGAGAGTGGATGGAAGTGGAGGGTGGTGGTGGTACCTACGGTAAAAGATGCTGAAGGATTTTGCAGCTCGTTCTGAGATGCTTTTGGTCATCAACACCCCTTCTGCCACTGCATCTGTGGCTGGTGGACTGGTTTGCCTGGACTAGGCTTATGCCCAGACTGCAGCCCGGACTATGGTCTGGCTCCTGAAGATGTGCATCTAGTTTACAGGAGAGACCCCAAGACAGTGTGCGTGGCTCAGCGGAAACCTCCATCCCCACCAGCAAACAGTGCAAAGCACGGTTCCCACCGACATGTGTTGACATGATGATTTTTATTTAAGAGGCAGTTTTGTATAAGAAGTTTTCTACATGAAGCTGTATGTCATTTCTCTTGCTTTGGAAATGACATTTTTTGAGTGGTTAATAGCACATCCCTGTACAGAACTCAGCCCTTGAAGAGAGAGTGGGGACCCTAGCTACATACTGGGCTGGCGTATACTTCTTGAGCTCCCAGAGAACAGTTCTCAGGTCTTACCTGCTGCTGGACGTCAGAGGAAAATGAAAACCTGATTTAGTTAATCAAAGGGCCCTGAAGTGTGAGATGAGAGGGAGCTTCCCAATAGCATGTGATTCAGAATAGCATGGGTGGGTGATTCTGACCGGGGGGCTGCTGGGAACTCCCTGGTGTGAGGATGGGGCAGGCTGAGCCTCGCTGATGCTCCTTTCTTCAGGAAACCTGGGAACAGCTCCTGGCCTCCAGCAAGTACAACGAGCAGGAGTCCTTCGCAGTGGTTTTCCAGCCTTTCTTCTACGAGGGAGCCCTGCCGCCACCCTCGGTGAGTGGGGGCATGGCCCACACCCTCTCCCTCCCCCTCCCCTGCCCTCTCCTCCGCAGATGCCCCAACCCAGTTGAGCTCCACCGAGCCCAGGATGTGTAGTCTCAGGGGGAAATGCTGCAGTGTTCTCTTATACTTTTTAGACAACTTCCCCGTGGGGTTGGATAGCCCCGTGAGGAAGGTTCCAAGAGGCAGAGCCGCCCAGAGGTAAAGAGCCATGGGCTCCAGCCAGACGGCTTCTGGCTTTGGAATGGGCCGGCTGTGTGACCTTGGGCAAGTTGCTTGAACTCTCTGTGCCTTGGTTCCTCATCTGTGAAATCAGGGCCGTTATTAACATTCCGCCTGCTAGAGTGGTTGTCAGGGTGATTAAATACATGTGAGGAACTTAGAGCAGCTCCTGGTTCTTGGAAGCCCGCAGTGTCTCTCAGCTATGGTGACTATTCAGGATGGAATTTCCAGGCACCACACTGCACTCCTCCCCCTGCAGGCTCCTCCACATCTATCCCTGCAAGGGAGGGTACTTCGAGTTGTTTCCTCACCCAGGTCACTGGGCAAACGCCCCTTACCCTGGGGGGCCCTGCAGACCACAAGCGCTGTGGTGGGTGCATACGTGCTCAGCTCAGCAAGGTCTCTGTGCCTCTGGGGCTTCAGCACTGTACATGTGGGACAGCCCCTCCCTCCAGGCTCCTGGCTCCTGCCATTGGAGTCATTGTGTCCCTCCAGGACTTCAGTGATGTTTAAATAGTGGTTTAGTAGGAGGAGGAATATTAGTTCCCGTCCCCCCCCCTACTCAGACCATACCTGAATCACTTCCCTGTCACCTCCTTCTGCTGTTGAGGACAGTATGTACAACCCCACAATGCGGAGGAGCGGCCAGACGTGTGACGCGCCCCTACAGGCCCTCACCTCCGAGCCTATAAGTCCCCGCCATTATTGATGGGGAGGGACTGAGAGATGGAATCTGGGTGCATCAGGACCCCCATCTCTGCCGGGAGAGCTTCAGAGTGCACGGCAGGGCTGTCCCATCCCCGGGGGCACACGGGACTTCTCATCTGGTTCTCTTCCAGGGGGAGCGACCACTTCAGGATCCCACCGTCCTCGCCTTGACTCTCTGGAACAGCATGGTGAGTGGCTGGGGGTCCCGGGGCACTGCCCTGCCAGCCTGGGGTTTAGTCTATGGAAGGAGAAGCAGGGCCTCTGCCGTCGTGCCCCGTCTGCTCACCGCTCTGATGGAGGGGTTGAGGGACACAAGCAGGACCCCAAGATGACGATTCTGGGCCATCAGGGGTCCCTCCCACATCCAGTGACAGCCCATCTGGCACCACCTGGGAGTTTCACCTCCTCTTCCTGGAAGCTGGGCTGCAGCCCTGACAGTGAGCACGGCTCCCTGGGCAGCCTCAGTCCTGCTCTTTCCGGATGCAGGAACGTTTCCTTGGCATCTGTCTGGGAGACCTCACTTGGAGTGGGGCACTAGGGAGAAGGCTCGCGTAGCAACCTGGTCCAGCTCTCCCTCATTTTACACTTAAGTTTCCAGTGCCCAGGGTGGTGCCTGGGGTGAGTGTGGAGTGATGAAGACCTGGGTTCGAAGCTCTCACAAGCTGTGTGAACTTAGGGTCTCAGCTCCCTTTCTGCAAAACCCCTGAGCCAGCACGTGGAGAGTGTATAGCTCCCTCCCGGCCCACAGCGAGTATTCACCCTGGGTGGCCCTTCTTACTCTGACTGTGACGGGCTTCCCCCAGACTCTGAAGGTCCCCCGGGGCTGTCTGGGATTAGTCAGTGGATGGAATGTTCCATCAAAACTTTGAACCTCTCCAGAGCACCAGACAGAGACCTGATTTTGCCATTTATTTTTTTCCCATCCAAACTGTCGTAGAATTCCAGTGACGGCAACTTGGTTTTCTTCTTCCTTGCATTAGAAAAATTTCCCTCCATCTCCTCAGACTGAGGTGCTGTGCTGAGTCCTGTGAGCAGCTGTAGTTGGGTGTGCAGTGGCCAGTAAGACAGCAGGGAGGGCAGGGGCCAGCCCAGGCAGCCCGGATTGATGGAGTCACACTAGCCTTCGGAGAAGCCATTTGATTTCTTTGAACGAGGACCCTTGTTGGTGGGCCTGACCCCTGAGCGGTCAGGCCCCAGAAAACCACTTTGCTGTTCATCTCCTTCTACCCTCTCTCTGGGGGAGGAGGGCTGATTCTTCCAGCTCAGCCAAACCTCTCTCCTCCTCTGTTACCTTTCTCCCAAGCAACAAAAGAAAGCCTAGAGGGTGCCTACCCTATGCTGGGTCCAAGGAAGATACAGGAGACACACCAAATGGCCTAGCGAATAGCTGGAAGGGCACAGCAGGAACAAGGTCATGCCCTGGACAGAGCACCCAAAAGGGATATGGGCAAGAGGCCAGGACAGCCCCACGAGCGTGGGACTGGAATTGGCTTTGCCGGCATGGGTTGGGGGAAAATATGTCAGAGGAGGTGAGGCTGGCATTCCCAGGCAAGAGGAGCTGTGTGAACAGAATAAAATGCACTAGCAAGGGGTGGTGGGAGAGGAACGGGATAAGGAGGCCCCACGAATGAATGAAGTGCCCTGTGCAATCAGACAGGCGCACGGCACGCACAGCGCCCTGAAACCCGCTCGAGGGTGAGGATGGGCAGGTGCTCGGAGGGGAACAGAAGGTCTCACACTCAAGGCCAAAGGTCTGGGACCCAGTAGATGTCCCAGGGGCTTTGGGGAGGAGGCAGCTTTCCTAGGTGGGCAGTTACCTGCCCAACGAACCAGCAGTCGTTTCCCAGGGAGAGGCCTCGAGGTCCCTGTAGCCGAGCCAACAAGGAGGGAAGCGTGTCCCCTGGCTTCCTCTCGGGCAAAATGCCAGACCATCCCACGGCTCCCGAACGCATGGACAGCTCCTGCAGGTTAATTTATGAGAAATTACGAAGGTAACAGTTTAGGGGAAAGAGCACTGGGTAACGAGCCAGAAAACCTGGGCTCTGAGTCCAGCTGTGCATTTGGTTGTTTCTTGAGGTGAGTCACGTGGTCTTTCTGGGCCCCATTTTCTCTATTTGCCAGCCTCAGAGGACCTTGGGAAATATAGGAGCAGTTCACCCTTGGGTTCCCTCCTGCGTCCTCCCAGGGACATGGGGAGTCCAGGAGCCTCCCTGCCTCCACCTCTGTGTGCCTCTGTGGTGTTGGGCTTAACTGCGACTACGGAGGTAAAAGACAGCTATGTCCGTCATGCCCACATTTGCAGACACACAAGAGCCCCGAGTGAGGGCCACCCTCTTACGTGGGGAGCAGAGAGGGACCAGCAGAATCGCTGTGACCAGAGGGGCCCAGCTTCTACCGCTTCTCTGCTTGGCCTCGACCTAGGACACAGCAATGGCGGCGACTGTGCAGGGCCACACAGTGTCTGCTCCCCGGGCCAAGTCCCGAGGTGCGCGTAAGCTCTGAGGGCCAGTGAAGGAAAACCCCCCACACACGCATGCAGTCATCGTGAGCGGCCCTGCTTCGGAAACACACCTGGCTGCAGGAGCCACCCAGACGGAAAGCGGAGCTCCTGGCACGGAGCAGAGGAGGGTTTTGTGTTTGGGATGTAATTCATTCCCTGGGCCCTTCCTGCCTCCTCAATAACTTCTGATGATTCTTATGTAACAGTAGTGTTGATGAGACCCACCTGTGGGGACTCAATTGCCAGGTCCCACAGTCACGGCCCCCGACCTTATTCCCAGCCCTGCGCTAGCGCCAGAGGCGCAGGGCGAGGTGAGAAGGGCTCACAGTCAAGCGGGACTCTTGAGAGCACGTCTAAGGTCATACCGCCACCCCTGCCACGCTCCAGTTCATCTCGGGGGCAGGGAAGCTGTGCAGAAGAGATGCGAGCAATTAAAGGGCTGAAGGGTGGAGTAAGAGAACAGGACCAGCGTCCCCAGGGTGCGTGCGGGCATGTGCAGTGCAGGGCGGTGGATGGAGGGACACGCAAAGGGTCATTTGATATAGCCGAGTCATTTTCCATCCTGAGGATGGAGGGTCAGAGCGTGTGTAAAGGGGATTAATGGCAGCAGGAAGGACGTAGGTGACTGATAAAGAGACGTTTAGGACAAGGTTCTTAGTGCAAATGGATTTATTGGGAAAACCTATGAATTTTCCTTTGGAGTCCTTAAAAAATTAGGTTCTGTTATATCCATTCGACTAAAATTATCACAACGTGGCTTTCTCCACATTTCTTTCCAGATTCTATTATTGATTAAATTCTTGAAAGATTGGAGAAGAGAAGTCAGGCCACTTCAACATTGGGCCACCGACTCAGGCCCACTGAACACTCCCTTTCAGGGCGGCCCTGAAAGTTCTGGGTTGGAATCTCATACTTAGGAGTGTCCACCATCAGAATAAAACTGAAAGGAGATGGGGAGTGCAGTTCCTCCTCCAGCCCCTGAGCAAAAGGTTGCCACTCATTTTCCAGAAGGTTAATTACACCCTCTTATCTGACCCTGTCCGTTTGGGTGAAGGAAGGTTACCTGAGGAGGTAAAGTTCTTCCCCTGCTTCTTGTTTGCTGGGCACAGATGCCGGGGCAAGATATTGCTGAGGAATCTAAAGGGCTCGTGGAAGATGGCAGAGCCCGTGACTGAGCCAGATACGGGGGCTCCATCCTGTAGCCTCCTGCACTTTTGTCCCCCGTCAAGGTCTGTGGGAGGGGAGCGGAGTGGGGAGGAGGGACCGGGTGACCTAGGAGCCCAGCTCCTCTAGGCAGCAGGGCTGACAGCAAACGCGAGGTCCCCAAACAGTAGAAGACGGTGCGTGCAAGAGAAAATCTGTGATCTCTCAAAGCCACTGTATTTTTCTGTTAAGTGTTTACAGATGTATAATGAACATTTAAAAATAACAGAAGGAACTTAAAATCCTTGCTCCGTTGAATTCTCCAACTGCCTTCGTTTCTCTGTCTCCCCTCCGATGTTCTTACCTGAGCCCATCCTCTGCTGCTTTCTCTGGCGGGTACACCGTACACTTTTCATCTATGTTGTTAGATAGGCTTCAGTTACCATTCAAGTAGCTGCCTCTGTCAGCCACTGGTCCCACGCTCACTGTCCTGAATGGCTAGACACTCTAGTTGTTAGCGTGGCGCTGTGCTATGTCCCATGTCACTGTACCTCTGTGTCCCAGGTAAAGACATGGGGCTTGCCAGGTGACAGAGGGTTTCATTCATTCCCTGCTGGTTTACACGAGAGCCATTTATTTGCCCTTCCTTCCCATTCCTACTCTCCTCTCTGAGGGAAATTTAATCAGGGAGCCGGCCAGCAGCAGGGCAGGAAGGAGGGGGATGTGACATCAAGCTGAATAACCGGCTCCTGGGTGATCAGGTAGCCGGTGACCCTATGAGAGCGATTTGGTAGAATCTGGACATCCATGTCCTAGTGTCAGCTCAACCTCCCTGGTGTTCACTTTCCCCTGTAGCAGGAGGGGTGGGCTGGGAATCAGTGGTTCCTCTCCCGCAGTGGGCCCTCGACTTGAGCGTGCATCCGAATCCCTGGAGGGCTTGATAAAGCACAGGGAGCTGGACCCCACCCCAGAGTTGCGGGCTGGGAATTTGCCATTTCTAACGTGTTCCCAGGTGACGCTGATGCTGCCCACCCAGGGTCACACTCTGAGAAACACTGAGCTAATGAGCCTTTCTCAGTGGTAGTACCCTAGGATGCTGCCGCCCGTGTAAGACTTTTCTGTTCTAAACATCACCTTCTTTTCTAGATGGAGCCAGCAGGACAGAAAGATGAGCCATTCAGTGCAAAAGAGAGAAGGCCAGTGAAATGTCCCTCTCAGGTAGGCAAGGACTGGAGGGGGCGGGGGGCCGGGGGGCGGCACCTCCTGCTGAGTTGGGGAGAAAGGTGGGGTCACAAAGCAGGGGGCTTTGCTGCAAAGTGGGTCTTACCTGGTTGAGACATTAGCCCGTTAGAGTCTCGGGTCTGTTCTATCTGGGCCTGGGCACACCTAAGGTTTATACCTGTGGGCCAGGAGAGCTGTTTTAACAGAACTGAGGCCCCTTCCGTGCTTGTAGAGGTCATAGGAACAAAGCCACAGCTCACATGGCCCCAAATGCTAAGATGGGTCTTAAATATGTGCCTAATAAATAGTAGGTATAGAATTAATGTTGCTGAATAAATTAATGAAAAAATAGCTGAATGTAAATGAACAGAATTCTTTTTTATCACTTAATGCTAGTCAAATTTTTGGCTTTATTGATGAATTGGTAAATTTTTTTACCAGGCTGTAAGAACTGTATAATTCACCCTCTTTTCCTCTTTGCCTTGGCTCTCAGGAAACTTAAGATTAGGTTCTCTTTTCATGGAAATATACCTACTTTGCCTGTTGGCATGGACCTCGGGTAGAGAGCAAAAGATGCTGACTGCTGCAAATGGGAAATTTCAAAATGTTAATGAACTCCTTCAGGGAACTAATGAGCAGTACAGAGAAGAAAAGCCAGAGAATGTTTCTCTCGTCCTTTAAAGGATGGTATGAATGTTTCAGATTGGCCAAAGGCACTGCTGGGTGATAAAAGTTGGTGATTATAGGATACGGATTTCTGGATCGTGGTTACAACGCATTGCCTTTCTCTGCAGGAGAATCCCTATCTGTTCACCTACAGGAACAGCAACTATCGGCCCAGGTTGCTGGAATCCCATGCGGAGTTTGAGGTATGGAGAGGTTCTTCTGTGATTGACAAACATGCAAATGAACCAGGGGCCGTACCTTGCTGAGTCTTTTGAAGCTTCCAGGGCAGTTCTTTGTGTCCTGGACCCCATGGGTAGGTTGGAGGAGAGTGAAGGAGCACATATGTGGTTGTCCCCTTGGTGCTTGAAGCAGGGCTGCCCTCCAGTTCCGTCTTTAAAACGGCCTCAGCAACCAGCATCCCATGGCTTCAAGGGGTGTGTTGGGGGGCTCAGAACTACCTGTTCCCCGTCTATTTTGATGCAAGACAAGAATTTCAGGCCCTCCCCAGATCTCTGACAAGTCCCTTAAAACTCATCTGAGCCCTTAATCTGAAGAGAAAGTCCAGAAAAGGCAGGGAAACAGGGTGAAGTCTGAAAGCTGTCAGCATGGAGACCGGAAGACCTCAGCTGTCGGCCACACCTTAGGGGCCGCCTCACACATGTCTTGCTTATGACTTATCTCATGAGTCTCTTTCTGATACTTCTTGTCAAGATTAGATAGGGCACTCCCGCACTCCTCTGAGGATGCGAGAAACACTTGAAGGTTGTCTCCTCCTCAGAGGACTGGGGACCAATATGGGTTGAGACGAATTTGGTGGTGGTCCCAGCACCACCCCTGCCTCCCTATGGGATAAAAGAGGGTGCGATTTACTCCCAGGGGTGTAGGCAAAGCTGATGGCCTGGGCCTGCACCACAAAGCCCAAGAGATACGGCGTAAAAGACTTGATTTATCAGCTTGTCCCATGCTTTCTAACTGATAACACAGCAGTAAGGATACATCTGAGAGGCACCATGGTGCCGCGATTTGAGAGAGCTGGCTCGGGGTTCAAATCCAGACTCTTGCACTTACTGGCTGTGTGTCAGGGGGACTTAACCTCTCTGTGCCTTAGTTTTTCAAATCTGGGAAATGGTGATAGGTCATAGTGCTACCTAACAGAGCTGTTAAATTGTAATAAGTTATTAAGTATAAGGCACATATAACAGTATCTGGCATGCCATGAGTTTTATAGGAGAGGGAGCAATGCATATCTTCAGGATACGTTTACTGAATACCAGCTGTGTACCATTAGGATGCAAGCTCCATGGGGGCAGCGACTCAGAGCAGGTACCTGGACACTA
>NW_020175181.1:50061-103124 GCF_003031525.2 Neophocaena asiaeorientalis asiaeorientalis | reverse complement strand
AGGAGGCATAGGAGATAAAAACACAAATACGTTGCTTGTCCCAAGGAACTCAGTCTAGTGGAGTCAACCAGCAGTGACAGCACAATGTAAAAAGTGCCGTAAGGTTTCCACGGGGTATTCTGGGAACACAGCGGAAGAACAAATGACAGGCAGGAGAGAGTTGAGAAGGCTTCCCCAGAAGTACCCATGACCTCAGCCTGAGGATGACAAAAGTCAAGCCAGGTGTGTGGGAGTGAGGGAAACAGAGGGAGGGAAAGGGAAAGGGAAAGAAAGAGCAGACGTAGGTGTTCGGACGAAGATGTGGAGGGACAGAGAGTCAGGTGGATGGTCTGGAATGTCGGGGGCTTCCTGCCCCGTGCTGAGGAGGTTGTTAGTACAGAGTAGAAATATGCTTATTCAACCAACAAGTATTTATTGAGCATCTACTGTGCAGCCTTCTAGGCTCTGGACATACAAGAAGCAAAATGGATGAAAATTCCTGCTTTCACTGAGAATTTGGGCAAGGGAGTGATTTTTATATTGAGAGAGAAAGAGTCCCCTGAATGGATTCAGAAGGCTGGGGAGGAAGCCAACAGGCCTGCAGCAGTGATGATGGTGAACAGGGCCATGTTCCAGGAAGAAGGGACAAGGCCTGAACCTAGCCTGAGGCTGAGGGACTAGGGAAGGGGGGCCGGCTTGGGAACATCTGGAAAGGGTGTTGTGGACGCTCAGATGTGAGTGTTGAAGGAGAGGGAGAAATCCTACGTGATGCTTAGGTTTCTGTACTAAGTGATATCTTCCAAAATAGAGGCCCACTTCTCACCCGGTTTCTTAGGTTGCAAGATCCATTTCTTCTTATTTCTCCGTGTGTCTCATTTTAGGTGAGAGATGGAATGGAAATCAGGTGTCCTGACAAGGATCCCTCTGACACGATTCCCACATCAGGTACACGGCTTGAGTCAAGTGATTTTTAAAGTCATTTGAGGTCTAAAACCATCAATGTAAGAGCAGCCTTAAGATGACGGGCTTTCTACACAATCTGAGATACACCTGAGAAGTTTTCAAGGCCATACAGCTCTGTATGTATGCTTGTAAGTTCATGCCTGTGTTTGATTATTCTTTAACTAAGACATGATAACATTATCAGAAAGCATTTATTGAGTATTAACTGTGTGCCAGGCCATGCTCTGCAAAGGGCCCGGTGTCAGGTGAGTGAGCTGATGTCATTGTCCCCGCTGGGAAGCCTCGATGAGGTGAACTTATTCTCTGAAAAATAAAACTACCTTTAAGCAGGAAGCAAAAATAACCAGTCCAAGCTCCCGGTCAGAGCCATATGCAGAGTGCACTCAAACACTGGAAAGCCATCTTACAAACATGCCATTTTCACTGCCTCTCTGTGTTTCCAAGATGACTGGTGCTGGGCCATGAAAATGAGGCTCATGGAACATTCTAGGCAGAGACCTTCCCAAAGAGGGGCTGCCTAAGGGCTGAAACTTTTCCTCCAGGTGAGCCAACCTCTGAGTGATGGCTCTGTGCACATGATCATGGGAGGTCACGGGAGAGCCGTGTGGCGGCCCACGTGACTCAACCTCAGCCCAGGAGCGTTTCTGCAACAGCGCGATAGGTTCTCATGCTTGGTCCTGGACGGTGACTCATTTGTTCATTGATTCGTTCACTTGTTCACTCATCTATTAGACGATTGTTGAATGCCTCTTATGTGCCTGCCAGGATGGAAAGCAAAGTTTGAAGATGTCGCAGTGCGCAAATCTTTGTAGTCACATTGTCTCCTTTTGCTGAGTATCAGTAGAACAAGTTTAACTGTCAGCCCGCCCTTCATGCCTGTCTTAGCTCTACACGCTCAAATCTAGCCAAATGACAGGAAATTAAGTTAAAAATCTTCTCACCAAAACTTCGGTGTGTAACTGGTTCTTGACTAAGTTGCAGAATAATGGAATAGGTGATAAAAGTCTTACAGGTCTTCCCTGGTGGCGCAGTGGTTGAGAGTCTGCCTGCCGATGCAGGGGACATGGGTTCGTGCCCCGGTCTGGGAAGATCCCACATGCCGCGGAGCGGCTGGGCCCGTGAGCCATGGCCGCTGATCCTGCGTGTCTGGAGCCTGTGCTCCGCAACAGGAGACGCCACAACAATGAGAGGCCTGCGTATCACAAAAAAAAAAAAAAGAAAACAAAAAGAGTCCCCCTGCCAATGCAGGGGACACAGGTTCGAGTCCTGGTCCAGGAAGATCCCACATGCCACAGACCAACTAAACCCATGTGCCACAACTACTGAGCCTGCGCTCTAGAGCCCGTGAGCCACAGCTACTGAGCCTGTGTGCCACAGCTACTGAAGCCCGCGTGCCTAGAGCCTGTGCTTCAAAACAAGAGAAGCCACCGCAATGAGAAGCCCACACACCTCAACTAGAGAAGGCCCGCACGTAGCAACAAAGACCCAATGCAGCCAAAAAATAAATAAATAAGGTAAAAGTCTTTTAAAAAAAAGTCTTACACACACACACTTAGTCTTTAGACTTTTCCCCCTGTACTTAGTGACAGCCCCTTCATATTGGTTAGTTTACTAGCAGAACTTCAGTAGCAGAAACAAATCGTTAGCTTCATATGTAGGCCCTCCAACAGCAAAACCTCAAAGATGTATGTATGTATAGAGAGAGGAAGGGGGGAATTTGAATGTTTTAATAGCCACACTCTTTACAGTGAAATGATATCCATCCTCTTTTAATCTTATCCTTCTGAAAGGATGATGTGTAAAGATTTTGCAATCTGTCTAGATTATGTTCCCATCATGACAGTGATAACCAACCAATCCATTAGAGCATATCTGAACATCTGAAAGCCAAATAAAATGTGAATCTCTTCCTTATTCCTTGACCCTGAAGATTATCTTGTTTATTGGCACTTGAAGATATAAGCACAAGAAATCTCGAGACCTTGAGATCTTAGATACTCTGGTGACAGAAGCTGTTTGGATAAGCAGATGGATAGATTTACGCCTCCTTGATCTAACCAAGTGGGCCTGGGACCAAAACATTAGCATTGGCCAACTGGGTGGCAGCACTCATGGGCTAACGTTGGGCCTGCGCCTCTGAGTCCCCCTGAAAAGTGTCTTTAGAAAAATGGCAACAACCAACTGGACAAAAACAAAAAACACATTTCATTACTGCGCTTGATCTATGATTGGACATTTTAATCATACTTGTGGCTGTCAGGGTCGGAAAAAGACTTAGCACAGGGTCACGTTATTATTACCCTTGATAATCTTCGTACGGGAAACGTCATTCACTCTTCTGGAGATCATGTTGGCAATTTCTAATTGAGATGAAGGCCTCTGATACGTACTTGTAAGAGCAGATCATCTTATCTTTACAACCGCAGTGACTCAGCACATGGTAGGAGCCTGATGAATGATTGTTGAACTCATCTTAATTATGGAGTATTCCTACTTCCGCAAATCAAAAATTCCCAGAGTTGAAAACGATCTTAAAAACCAAGTGGACCAAAATGCCTTCCGTTAAGACAACTTTTCACTAAGACTCTCTTATGAAATAACTGTTTTATCTTCAGAGTTGTTTTCAAAAATCTTCTTTGTAGTCCCCTTTTCTAGTGTCTCTCTCAAACCAAGCCACAGATACACCTAGCTAATGAAAAGTGATAATTTCAAAATAAGATACTGCCTCCATCAACAGGTCACGGCCCCTGGCAGCCCGGGTGCCTCACCCTCATGCCATTCAGAGCCCACAGGTGATGAACCTCTTCTACTGACCCATGGGGCTTGGGATGAGATATATAGAGCTGATGTAAGTAATTTTTATTACCAATCGCTATTTGGTAGCATGAATAAATGAATGCGTGCTTCCAATTTTTCCCTTCTGGTCAGTGCATACATGCAATTTACTGAGTGCTACCTCCTGTGAACTTTATAACTTCATAAGTACTTACATCATTTTATATTACTTCATGGCCCTGTCCCTAACATAGTTGGGATAACTAAGAATTATATGCTGGTCCTGGTAGATGACTTAAGGTTCTCCCAGTGAGAAAAGGAGTAGCATTTTGTAAACAGAAGAGTGGCAATAAAGAGCCAGAGGGCACATGGCTCATTGCCTGTCCATTGAAGCTGGCTATCTTGAAGTCAAGCTGCTCATTCCTTGCAGAGGGGAAAATTCATAGTATTTGAAAATAGGAGTCCACCAAGCCAATTCCATGCCACTGTCACCGGTAGTATCAATTAGAACAGTTCATTTATTTTAAGCTGTTGATTCCTTTCTAAGTCCCTGATGTCATTCATTTTACCCATTTGGCTAAAATGAGCTATTCAAGCACTGATATGAAAAATGCCCAGGTTACAGGCACTGGGTGACCACTAGGGGTTTCACTTCATTGTGAATCAGCTGTGTACTGTCCAGTGTACGTCCTGAAACTGTCTCTATAGTCACCACCTGCTCATGAGTCTTGTGGCCTAACCTAGCCTGTGACTAGGAAGTAGTGACGCCCCACAGGGAATGTAACAGCCTGCCTGTCCCCTCGGCGTGACCAGCCTACTGGACAAGTTCAAACTCACCCTCAAGACACTCAGATGAATGTATTTCCCTTCCCTGCAGTTTCCACCGTTTAAAGCTTTGAGAGCTGTAGTCTCTGACACAGAGCATCTTCCTTAGCCTTTAATTCAACTGAACACATTTCTTGAGCTCCTACCGTGTGCGAGGCACGTATTTCTTCATGTAAACTTAAGCCAACGCACTTCAAAGACAGAAACAAGGCCCAGCCTGTGCCAGCAGTTTACCACCATTGCAGAAGTCCTTACATAAGTCCCTAAAATCTGAGAGCAAAAGGGTTGGGCAGCCCTAACCGACAGTCGAGAGAAAGGTGGTTTTTCAGGTTATGGCCCCAGGTTTAAGTCGTTGGGTTACACAAGACAAACTCCCAAGCGTCAAGTCTTTTTCCTGCTGTTCCTTTTCGTGTCCAACGTGTTTCCCCTTTCTCTACTCTAGTCAACCATTTTCTGTCTATTCATGATCTTTTATCATAGTTTGGATGGCCTTCTGATAAGAGGTCCCTTCTGTAAAAATCTTGATGAGTGAATGATGTGTTTATCAACTGCTTTCAAGGTGGTGGACAGTTTGTACCAGAAAATGTTTAGCTAATCAGCCACACAAATTTAATCTTATCTCTAAAGAGTTCTTTCCCCAAGGAGAGCAATTGCTAAAGTGCTTTGCTGTGGTTCCAGGCTGTGTCTTTATCATACACGATAATATTAACAAAGCTCAAATCAAGGTCTCCAGAATGTCAAACCAATGAAATGTGTGTTGGGTTCTATTTGAATAAGATCCCAGATGAGTCAAACTCCTCCCATCTAGACTTGGTTCATTCGGTTTATTATTATCTCTTACAGGTCATTCCTTACAGAATGACCAACAGAAAACCACCCCTCCCAACATAGCCACCAACCTACACGTATACACACACGCGTAGATGTGGACATACACGAATGCACGCATATATGTGGGTTTCCTTTCTGCCTGCTACAAATTTAGGAGACAGGAACGGCCAGTTTCAGCTGCCCCTTTAGCAAACTGCGATGTGCTTTCAAAGCAAATCTATCCATCTCTTCCACATCTTACCAGCCCCAAAGATTTCCCCTAGCCTTGACACACCAGGTAGTGTTCACAGAATTCACTGTATTACACATCATGGCAACAAGAATACGGTGATTGACTGTCGCCATCAGGAGCTAAAATAAACCGTCTAGAGTTGAAGGGAGGAGGTCTTATTTTCCATTTTGTTGCCTTTTTTACCCAGAGCCTCATTTCTTTGAGAAGAGGTCATTTGAAAGTTCTCAGGCTTGGCCCGTCGATGTGTGCTAACGTGTGCAGCTGGCTTTGTGATTTGATAATGTTCTTCCAACCACATAGGATTGGGCCCACCCCAGACCTACTAAATCAGGAACTCTGAGGGCGGCAACCAACCGTCTGTGTTTTAACAAGCTCTCCAGATGATTCTGATGCATGCTCGAAGTTGAAGACCACTAGTGTCTATATTTTGCACACACACATTCACAGCTATGCGTGTGTTACTTTGCATGCTGTCATAGGGAAGAGGCAGGGACTTTTCCAATGAGAGGATATCCCCAGTGGGAGCAGCAGTTCCACATCTGCAGACAGCATGGAAGTCAGGTAGACAAGATGTCCCCATGGAAGGAGGCTAAGACATAGAGATCTCTTTGAACATCGATCCCACTGACTGTTAACACAGCTTCCCATGCAGGTGTGATTATACGCCATGATTTGGATGTTGATGAGTGAAGCAGGCTATATGTAGCCTGCTGGTGTTGAAAGCATCTTGTTCTCTGTGTTTTACTGCCCTGGTTATAGAGTTACTTGGTGGAGAAGGGCTGTCGAGAGAGCCTCCTGGCAGACAGATTTCAGTTTATCCATCTTACGCAGTGGTCCACTGAAATGATGGGTTTCTTTGCCCACTGAAGTAGTGGGTCACCCTGTGGTACAAATGCTCTATTAGGCTTCTTCCAAGGCTGAAAGCTAATTGATAAGTTACTGCAACATCGCGCCGCTGGAGACCATGAAAGGCACATCTGAGGAAAGATGGAGCTGTGTCAAAGTTGGAGTGACTATGGGAGGAGGTGCCCCAGGGGAGTGGGAGGTGAACTTGTGATTTGAGGGGACAGAGCCACATATGGCAGAAGGAATTTAAGTGTGATTCCCAAAATGCACTTGGATTCATGTTCGTATGTATATAAGGTAAAGGGGTAGATAGATATAGGACAGGCGTATATATGCAAGTAAATATATATATGTATGTGTGTATGTGTGTGTATATATGTGTAATATTCATGTTAAGCTCCTAACTTGTTAGCCAGGCATAAAAGGCCTTTGGCCCTAACATACATTTCCAATGTTATTTTTTTTTTAATTGAAGTATAGTTGATTTACAATGTTGTGTTAATTTCTGCTATACAGCAAAGTGATTCAGTTATACATATATATATATATCGATACATTCTTTTTTTAATATTCTTTTCCATTATGGTTTATCATAAGTTATTGAATGGTCCTCTGTGCTATACAGTAGGACATTTTTGTTTATCCATTCCATATATTGTATAATAGCTTACATCTGCTAACCCCCAACCTCCCACTCCATCCCTCCACCAACGCCTGCCCTCTACGCAACCACAAGTCTGTTCTCTATGTCCACGAGGCTGTTTCTGTTTCGTAGATAGGTTCATTTGTGTCATATTCTAGATTCCACATATAAGTGATATCATATGATATTTGTCTTTCTCCTTCTGACTTACTTCACTTAGTATGATAATCTCTGGTTGCATCCATGTTGCTGCAAATGGCATTATTTCATTCTTTTTTTATGGCTGAGTAGTATTCCATTGTATATATGTACCACATCTTCTTTATCCGTTCATCTATTGAAGGACATTTAGTTTGTTTCCATGTCTTGGCTATTGTGAATAGTGCTGCTATGAACGTGGGGGTGCATGTATCTTTTCAAATTAGAGTTTTGTCTGGATATATGCCCAGGAGTGGGATTGCTGGATCATATGGTAATTGTATTTTTTGTTTTCTGAGGAACCTCCATACTGTTTTCCATAGTGACTACACCAACTTACATTCCCACCATATGTATGGGAGGATTCCCTTTTCTCCACATCCTCTCCAGCATTTGTTATTTGTAGACTTTTTAATGGTGGCCGTTCTGACTGGTGTGAGGTGGTACCTCATTGTACCGTTTGATTTTGCATTTCTCTAATAATTAGCGATATTGAGCATCTTTTCATGTGCCTATTGGCCATTTGTATTTCTTCTTTGGAGAAACGTCTATTTAGGTCTTATGCCCATTTTTTCGACTGGGTTGTTTGTTTTGTTGTTGTTGAGTTGTATGAACTGTCTGTATATTTTGGAAATTAAGTCCTTGTTGGATGCGTCGTTTGCAAATATTTTCTCCCATTCTGTAGGTTGTTTTTTCATTTTGTTTATGGTTCCAGTGTTATTTCTTGTTAGTCTCCTTCCCGTGCCCTTCACTTAAGTCAAACTGTACAACTATCCATTCTCTATGGACGTCACACGATTTACCACACTGCATCCTTATCTCATCATATCCTGAGTTCAAACATGACCTTCTCCATGTAGCCTGCTCTAAACTCTCCTCCCCCACCACACACACACCTCTGAGCGTAAATCATCCCTCCAGCTCCTGAACCTCTTATCACTTTATTACCTCCCATAGTATTCATCAGCCTATAAGTTATTATAACTATGGATGTTTCTCATTCCCTGCTTATCCTGCGAGCTTCCTGAGCACATTCTCCATTTCTGACCACGGTTTTGTCCCCAGGGTCCCCAGCCACTGCTCGGTGGCCAATATGTTTGTCATACAAGTAAGTAGCTGCTTAGCCACATCATAGCACATGCCTAAACTCAAGAGAGAAGATAGTAGCAGGCTATGGAAAACAGTTTGGGGTTTCCTCAGAAAGCTAAACATGGGATTATCCTATGGCCCACCAAGTTCCACTCCTTGGTATATACCCAAAATAATTCGAAACAGGCATTCAAATAAAGACTTGTATATGAATGTTCATAGCAGCACTATATACAATACCCAAAAGATGGGACCAACCCAAACGTCCGTCAACAGATGAAGGAATAGAAAAATGTGGTATATCCACACAATGGAATATTAGTCAGCCATAAGAAAGAATGAAGTACTGGCACCTGCTACAGCATGGGTGAACCTTGAAAATATTAGGCAAAGTGGAGGAAGCCAGACACACAGGTCACATTTTATGATTCCATTTACATGAAATATCCAGTATAGGTAAATCCATAGAGAGGAAGCCGATAGTGGTTGCCATGGGCTGGCAGGAGTGAGGAATGACTGCTTAGTGGGTACAGGTCTCTTCTGGGGGTGATGAAAACGTTTTGGAACTAGATAGAGGTCACGGTTGGACAACATCGAGAATGTGCGAAGTGCCACTGAATTATTGACTTTAAAATGGTTCATTTTATGTTATGTGAACGTCACCTTGATAGTGGTTGTCATAGTGTTTTTAAGAAACAGTAGTACAAAGGCATTTCCCTTTTCCCTTCATAAAAACCGAGCTGATTTTTTTCTAATAAGACGGTATAATATTTTATCCCAACTATCAACAGATCCTAGAATGGATGAAGTATGGGTTTCACCTCCACCACAATCCCCTCCTTACTCCCAGATCATGTCGCCAGGGGCTGTTTCACGCCCTGAGAGTAACTGCCCACCTGTGGCATCAGGTTCACCTAACGCCAGCAGACACCTCTCCGAAAGCGGGGCCACCTTCCAGCTCCCGAGCCCTGTGTCCAGGCGCCCCACGGAGGAGACTGGCAGTCAGGCTCCACGGCTGCTACTGCTGAGGCTTAGGACAAGGATGGCCTTTTAATATCTTTGTCCAAGCTGAATTGTTTTACTTTGTCTCAGTTTTCCTGGAAGATGCTCCTTTATTTTCAGAGGAGACAAGAAGCCCACCTTCTGTTCATCTTTGTTTTCAGTTCACAGGCTGAAGCTGGCTGACATCAAGGTCATCGGAGCCCTGGGTGATTCGCTCACGGTGAGTTACTGACGGTGGAAGGAAGGGGCAGGAGAGGAGATGATCTTGGTTAATAGGAGAATCTCACTCCTGGACCTTAAGCGTTGCCGTCTCTGGTCCCAACCTCAGTCCCTCCCCACCTCCATGCCCACCCTGGAATCCAGCATTCCCTGGCCCATCGTGTTTTCCCACCTCCATTCTAACCTAATCCTTCCTCTCCTAACATGGGAATGAAGGAGAGAGCAGGAAGAGGGGGGACCCCAGAAGGAGCCCCTGAAATGAAAGTAACCCAGCCCAAACCGCACAGCCTGTCGGTGGTGGGGTGTAGGGCCCCTTCAAAGACCCAGTGCTTTGTTTTGTCCACGTAGGAAAGCGAAGGGAAGGTCCCAAGGGCAATGGGATGATGGGACAGGAACGAGTACTAATGGGGGAGGGGTGAGAAAACCGGGATCAGTGGAAAAGACAGAGGTACTAACGATGACCCAGCCTATGTCTGCAGGTGGCTGTGGTGACCTCCCAGGCCCAGCAAAAAGCTATCCAGAAAAATCAGAATCAGGTCCTTAGAGAGCCAGGGTAGGGGGGCTCTGAAGCTCTCGAACTTCAGGTCCACAGTGACTCATTACAGAGGAGTCCAGCTGCTGTTCTCTGGATCAGTAGAATCAAGGGCCTCCAGCTGAATTTTCCCCCAAATACCAGCCGACACCTTTCATGTCTGTGGCCTCTTCACATTGATATGATCTCACTCAATATCCTCAACAAAATCCTGGGCCATATGACTCTCCTCAAACTGAAACCAACAAAGGAGGTGAAGCGGGTTGAAGCGAAGTGAGTACCGCAGCCAATAGCTTGTAACTGCTGGGTGAGGACAGGACTCCCAGGTCCTGCCTCTGAGGCCAGAATTCTTTCCCTGCCCTGTAGCCGTCTCCTCCATGACCCCTCAGGTACTCTTCACCCCGAAGGCCCTAGGGCTCCTAACCTTCTGGGAAGGACGGGCAGCACGGCTCATCCCAGCCACTTCCTGCTGGGTGTGGCCTGACGCAGCTGGAAATGCCCTGGCCGTCCAGTGGTTAGGACTCAGCGCTTTCACCACTGTGGCCCAGGTTCTGTCCCTGGTTGGGGAACTAAGATCCCAGGAGCCGCGGCGTGACCAAAACAAACAAACAAACAAACAAACAAAAAACAGAATCAGCCCAGTTGTTCAGGACTACCTGGGGAGGCAGCAAGGCTCCTCTCCCGGAGGCCAGCCTTCCCCACAGGCTGCCTGGGAGGCTAGCCCTTGGCATGACCTTTGGAATGGCTCTGCTGGGAAATAACGTGCCTTAGGCAAGGGACGTGCACCTGCAGAGTGTGTCAGGGTGTGGTTTTAAAAGACCCCGCTCTTTCTTTAGCTGAGGAGTAGGTACGTGGTGTTTCATTTCAATTTTTCCAATTGTACCTATGTGAGACCTATTCACATCAAAGGATTACAGGATACTTCCCTTTCTGATACAGTTCACGGTTTTTAAAAAATGAGGAAAATGGGACCCTGAAATGTGTCCTCTGGAAAACTGTACACTACAGTATAATTTTCAGAGCGCTTCTGCCAGCCTAGGGTCCGGGCAGGGTTTCTTAGGGTGAGGCTGCCCTTGGAGGACCCCAGAATTCCCAGCGGGAAGCGGCACTCGTTTCTGACGAGGCAGAATGCAGGTCAAGACGTGGTGCTCTCAAGACGCTAGATTCTAAAGTGCCGGACCTTCCGGCCTGACCAGGACGAGAATACAGACCCTCTGGTGAGCAGGCAAGGAAATCACCCCCTTGTGGTTCCCTTTCAGGCAGGTAATGGGGCCGGATCCGAGCCTGGGAACGTCCTGGACGTCTTAACTCAGTATCGAGGTCTGTCCTGGAGGTAAGTGCAGGCGTGGCAAGGCCCAGAGACGCCCCTTCGCAGGGCAGGGGAGGACCCCTGGGCATGTAGAAAACAAGTTCTCTAGCAGAAGGATGAGTCAACCTCGTGCTTTTCCATGAGAAATTTCTAGGTTTAATTTAAGGAAGGTATTTATCAGCTTCCCCAAACCAGATATTCCCCCAAAACAAGCCAGGACCTGAGCAGGAGTTTAGGGGAAAAACTACTCAGACGTTTGGGTTGGAAAAGTTTGGGCTTGCCTTTCTCCCTCTGGGCAGTCACCTCAGCAGGAGGCAGCAGCCTTCAGAACCCGGGTTGTGTAGGAGCCCCAGCTGCCCGCTCTGTGTGACCTTGGGTAAGTTATTCAACCTCTCTGAGCTGGTCTCATCTTTGACGCAGAGACGATAATACTGCCTTAGCATTGTCGCAAGGCTTACAGAGAATTTAAATGCCCAGCACAGTGCCTGACACAAAGGTAGGTATAAATGGTAGCTGGGATCATTATTAAAGGGCCTTCATTTTACAGATGATGAAGCACGGCTCAGAGAGGGCAAGTAACCTGTCCAAGATCACACAGTCAGATGGTAAGAGAGCAAAAAGTAGAGTAGATGACTCCTGACCCCTGATGCAGCATATCCCCCATCATGTATATTTTGTGCAGGCTTGTTCCTGCTCTGCCTGTAATCAAACCCAGGCGGCCACAGGCTGCGGTGAGCAGCGCTCCTGCTTTACCTCTGCTATGAAAGCCCAGCTCATGCCAAGCGGGAGAGGACAGGTTCGGTGTTCCCTCAACCTGGAATCCAGCATCTCTGGCACCAGCCTGAACCTGAGCGTTGAATCCCTGGCATCCACCCTGGCGATGCTACACAGAGTTAAACCCCAGACGTTTTGAGAACCTTTGAAATGTTCCCAGACGTACTTGGCAGAGAATGAGGGGATATGGAAAAGTAGGGAATCCAATCAACTCTGGAATGCTGCTTATTTTCATGCCTAGAAACCCATCCAACTTTGATTTCCTTGGAATTTTAGAAGCGGCTCAGAAGATGGGTTGCTCTCTAGAAGATACCCTTTAAAAACCGGGTTTTCCCCAAGCCAAACAGGACGAGAAACATGAAGGCAAACTTTTTTTTTTTAATAATAATAATGCACAGCTGCAGTGGCTAGTCGGCGCTGGGCTGGGCTCTGTATCCAAGGAAGGGCCATTTCCCCTTTGGAAGATGGGGCTGAAGAGGCCCACTTAATTCCCCTGCCTCAAGGTCAAAGCTCAAAGTTAAAAAACAAAGGTCAGCCATGACGGTTTAAGCCAGTTTTTTGTTTGGACGTTCTGGTTTGTGGGGCAAAGGAGAGAGAAGTTGCTGTATTCTGGTTTTTCAGTTGTTATACAAAAATAATGAGGAAAGGGCAAGCCCCAAGCCCCCAGGGTGTTTCTCGGAAGGAGCAAGGTCTGTCTTGGTGGTGTCTGAGGTGTTTCAGCGTCGCTGGCCGTTTTAACCTTCATTTTCTTTTTTGTCCCCACGACGACGCAGCGCGGGCGGCGATCAGAACCTCAGCAGCGTCACCACCTTGCCCAGTAAGTACGCGCTCCCGGAGGTCCGGGGCGGGCTCGCCGCCGCCCTGCGCGTTTCTGCAGCTCCCCCTGGCGGCGGCCGCGGGCTTGGCAGGGAAGGGTGGCAGGAGACAGCAGCGTTCGGCAGGGGGCGCTGCTTCCCCGAGGCGGTCGCCCTGCTCTGTTGCTTGAGAGCGATTAAAGCCTTTTTTTTTTTTTAAGAGAAATTGTATTTGTCCGAGGAAGGAAGAGAATAAGAGGGAAAGAATGCTCAGGCCAACCCTTAGTGCAAGTTATTATTAAGAAATGATTGAAGAAGGAAATAAAGGAAACCCATGTTTGCTTTGCCTGTCATTCAGAGCAGAGCACCTTTCGGGGAGCCGTTGATCTAGGCTCGGGCTGTATTAGGCACCACTGCATACAAAGACGTTGAATTCCTGGTGTTGGTTTAGGAAACGCTGTTATTGCAGCAGTGATGATGAAATTACCTTGTTCAGGCTTTGCAAACACAGCCATATTTGGGGTGCAACCTTTTCTTTAAATTACTTCATCACCAACCAGTTCGGAATGATTTTTTTTAAGCCTGACTACATGCTTTGAATGGTCTTATTCATCTTTTTATTCTCCTTAGTGCATGCACAGTGCTTGTTCTTAAAGTACGCGTACAAAAAAATGTTACAATTGAATTATTTTCCCTTAAAATCTTCTGGCTAACGATTTTGCCTGAGAGGAGTTTAATCGGTCCCATTCTCATTTACTTTTCTCGTAATTATCCCTCTGTAATATATCTTTAGCAGCTAAGAAATTATTTGAGCTTTAAGTCACCAAGACTTTGATGATAAAGGTGGTTTGATCGCCGCATGGGCAGAACTGGTTGGACTTCATGCGTGTTATCTGTTCTTGCTATTTGCAAATCCTGTTGATTTTAAGTAGATACAGTTCTGTGACACGAGTCCTTCCCATCTTCCTTATTTCTAGGTCCACACACAAGAGCTATGAATAAGCTCCGCCATCTCTAGGAGATGATTTGGGTTGCTTTTGTGAATGTAATTGGGCTATGAGCTGGGCCAGCATACACAACAATTTGCTGGGCTCTCTGATTCCCACGCTATTGTGGTTGATAACATGATTGGAAATCATCTGACTCAAGATCTTTCACTAAAATGATTTATAAAATATTAAGACAGCGTCATCTGGGTGGACGCCCCGACACGCTTAGCCCAGCAGTGGAACATTGCCTGTTCAGACTTCTTTACTAGTGTTGTGAAGACAGATTGGCTGTAGGGACTGGATAATCCATGGAGAAATAATCACGTGGCAATGAGTTGGAAAACTTATGAGAACATGGGGTCAGAACAGAACCTCAGTTCAACTCCCTATTCAATGTAATCCAGCAAATACACCTGTGCTGGGTGCTTGGGAAACAGGAGAAGGAGGTGAGGTCCCTGCCCTGATGACATCACTGAAGTCTCTTTAGGGACACGTCTCCCTAAAGACAGGCGTGTGTACCAATAATTATAGCCATGTACAAAGTTTAGGGGAAAATAAATAAGAAGGCTGTTACCCTGCCTTTTGAAAGAGGGCTTTAAGAACTGGAATTCATCAGATAAGAAAAGGGAATGTTCCCGGCAGAGGTAACTGTGTGCACCAGCAAGTTCTTGTCCTGTCCAATGAGTAGTGCCTTCTGTGACATTCCTGATAGGTACCTAGCTAGCCGATGCTGGATGCTTCCAGTAGTGGGGAGTCTGGGACAATCCCTTCCGTCTTCAGATAGCTCGAGTGATCTCGCAACTCTTCCTTCTATTGAGTAGATCAGAGTAATTGCCATCCATCGGTACAGTGTCCCCAGAGCCACAAGGAATGAGTTCAATCCATCTGTGTTGTGTAGGCCCTGTAGCAGTGCTTGGTTGGAGAGAGTGCTCTGCTGGATGGCGTGATGCCTGAAAGTCCTGACCGATACCTAGCCAGTTCCTTTCCCACATCCTAGTAGATTGTAGGTCTGGGGAAGGTACCCTCTAACATGAGCTGAGAGATCAGGTTCTGGCCTAGGATTCTATTCTTAATAATGTATGACTTTTAACAGTTCTCCTAACCTTTCTGAACTTTCAGTTATTCTTAATTCAGTCCGTAAACATTTATTGAGCCCATGCGAGGCTCAGGGGTGTATACAGACCCTGCTCTCAGGAGTTTTCAGCCAAGCTGGGGGGGATTGCAGAGTGAGAAGTGTAGATCCAGCATGGTAAGGGCATTAGAATGTATGAGATTGAAAAGATGAACCAAATCAGCGAGCAATTAGACTGACCAAGGTGGATGGTGGGAAGAGAGCCTAAAACTCAGAAATGAAAGAGGAGACATAAGTATAGAAATAAAAAGGATTATGAGAGAATAGTTTGAACAGTTGTATCCATACAATGGAATATTATTTGCCAGTAAAAAAGAATGAAGTACTGATCCATGCTAAACATGGATGAACATTGATAACTTGCTAAGTGAAGGAAGCCAGTCACAAAGGACGTGTGTATTGTATGGTTCCATTTATATGAATGTCCAGAATAAGCTAACCCATAGAGATAGAAGGTTGATTAGTGGCTGCCATGGGGCTGGAAGAAATGGGGAGGGACCGCTAGTGGCTATGGAGTTTCTTCTGGGGGTGATGAAAATGTTCTAAAGTTTACAGGGGTGATGGTGGCACAACTATATGAATGTACTAAAAGCTATTGAATTGTACTTTAAATTGGTGAATTCTATGTTATGTGAATTGTATCTCAATAAAGCGATTACATATTTAGAGAAAAAAGCAAAGCGCCTGAGAGCAGCGCCTTAACCAGATTGGCATTTATTCAGCGCTAATCCATTGAGCGCCCTTGTGTGCCGCACACGTGGTTCGGCATCAGCCTGCTGGACATTTTATTTTGGGGGCCAAGCGAACAGTAAGGGTGAGGGCTGTGGGGCGGGCGCTCCGCTTTGTCGCCAGCACCCCCTGGCACTTACCAAAGGAATCTGAAGATTGCCTTGGGGCAGTGATGACGAACATCTTTTCCTTATATTTCCAGACATCCTCCGGGAATTCAACCCTTCCCTGAAGGGTTTCTCTGTTGGCACTGGAAAAGAAAACAGTCCTGGGGCCTTCCTAAACCAGGCCGTGGCAGGAGCCCGAGCTGAGTGAGCAGTGGAGCCTTGCGGGTGAACCACACGGGTCTCCGGGAACCTGGTCGGGGGCTTAGCCTAGACCAGGGTGTATGGCTAAAGGCTCCAGATTTGGTCCAGGGGGAGGATCTGAGGGTCAAAGGCTGGACTGGGCGGGCTCTCTTGGGGGTGTTCTCTGCCGTGGGACGCGGAAGCCTGCTGGCTCACCCACCAACCGCGCCCCCAGGAGCTAGTCACAGTTGATTCTGTTGCCAGGTACATGCTTTGAGCAAATTACTTTGCCTCGTCTATAAACCTTATGTTCACATAAGACAGCAGCTATAGGAGGACTCACTGAGCCCCAAGTCTCACCACTCTGTTAATGCTCCGTCTTTCATGTCACCTTCTCCCTCTCTTCCTCAGACTTGCTTTTCAGGAGGCTTTTTCAGGCTCCATGCTTTGCATCCTTCCTGGTTCATGGGAAAAGCACCAGTCCTGGGGCCAGCGGGAGTGGGGGAGTGTCTGAGTCTGAGCCCTGGTTTCTCCCCTGGCCTCTCTAAGCCTTAGCCTCTAAGAGATGGGGCTGAACCTCTCCCATGGGCCGGCTGGGAGGCTCAATGCCGTGTTTTTCGGTGTGTTTTTTTAAACATCTTTTATTTCTTTAACGTTGTATCTATCTATTTATTTATTGGCTGCGTTGGGTCTTCGTTGCTGTGCACAGGCTTTCTCTAGTTGAGGCGAGCGGGAGCTACTCTTGGTTGCGGTGTGCGGGCTTCTCATTGCGGTGGCTTCTCTTGTCGTGGAGCATGGGCTCTAGGCCCGCAGGCTTCAGTAGTTGTGGCACAAGGGCTGAGTAGTTGTGGCTCACGGGCTCTAGAGCGCAGGCTCCGTAGTGGTGGCGCATGGGCTTAGTTTCTCCGTGGCATGTGGGATCCTCCCGGACCAGGGCTCGAACCCGTGTCCCCTGCATTGGCAGGCAGATTCTTAACCACTGCGCCACCAGGGAAGCCCTCAGTGCCATGTTGAAAGTGAAAGTTCTGGTGAGCTGTAAATAGCACAGACAGGGTGGTGGTCCCGGCAACAGTGCAGCAGGGCTGCAGGACCCACCTGGGGTAAACTCTTAGCGAGCAACAGGACCACTGAGTCGTGGTCCAGGGGCACTGGATGGAGGGTTCCAGAGAGCGGGGTCAGCTTTCCTGGGTCCTACAGATCCATTTCTCCCCACCATCCCAGAACCCTGAGTACTTCTTTGGGTTTGCTGCCAGTCAGAGAACCAGTGAGTGCCACATCCAACGTAGGAAAAATAAATGGAAAGATCCTTTTTGTTTCTTAGTCCTCTATTTCTTCCAGAATAATCACGAACTTTACTATGTAGCTCCTAGGGATTCCTATGTTTAGGTTCCTAGATCCCCGACATCATTCTCCCAGCTCTCAACACCATCCTGAATCTGCGAGTCCCCGACTAGAGTAACTCTTATTTATTCAGGACAGGAAAGGTGACAGATTATCTGAAGCAGAGATCATACAAAACCTAATAGGTTTTATAATGAATTCGGTGGCTTCATTTTCCTTTTGGTGGGGCGGGGGTGAAAGGCTACAGATTTACTGCTTAAAATTTTAGGCTTACGTTAATGTTACCTTAATCTTGCTTTTCTCCAAGCATATTTCAGCTGGTGGTGTAAGAGGAGAGGCAGTTCTAAGCATGATTAGGTCAGGAAGGCATCCAAGAATGAAAGCTTAGCTGAAAGCATAAATGTAATGAAAAATGGAGTGTGATTCATATGGCCCCGGATTTCTTCCCTGATTTCCCCAAGGCCTTGGGGCTCGTTCGTGTGAGTCATTTATTTGTCCAAGCATGTCCCGTGCTGTAGGGAAGAGTTGGGGATTATTATTCCAGATTATTATCACTATTCCCATTACAGATGAAGAAACTGTAGCCCAGAGAGATGAAGTGGGCTGAACAAATGCCTTATCTCGACCACATGGTCTGTCATCTTTGTGCCCCCAGGCTTTACCACAGGTCCGCTAATGACCCTTTATGTGTATATAGCAGTGTGCAATTACATAGTACCCTCACGTTTGTTATCTCTTGTGTTCTGAACGGTAACTGTGAGATGGACAGAGCAGAGGCTCAGATGCCCATGTTTCCTTAATGATGATCTTGAGGCTCAGAGTGGCCAAGTAATCATCCAAAACTCTGGTCCATAGAAAGAACAGCAGCCCCGCTAACTTCAGAGCAATAGATGAGGAAACTGAGGCTCAAAGAGGTGAAGTGGTTTACCCAAAGTCTCCGCCCAGGTGATCTGATACCTAGCCTGTTATGACTAAGAGCGGGCCAGTTGGGCTAATAATTAAGAGAGGAAGAGGGTGACAGCTAATGTTTCCTGCTAAGTCCTGTGCCAGGGACTTTATTGATGGTGATGATGGTGGTGGTGACGATGGTAGAAATAATTCAATGGATTGTTTCTAATATGGATGTTTACCGTGTGCTCTTTTAAGTTCTTTATGGGCACCTTATTTAATTCACCCAACATCTCTGTGAAGAAGGTATGCTTGTCATCCCCATCTTCCAAAGGAAGAAACTGAGGGTTTGCGAGGTTAAGTACTTTGCCGAGGTCTCACAGCTGGTCAGGGGTGGAAGCAGGATTCACACCCGTATGCTGCCTGGCACCAAGAGTGGCTCTTACCCCATGGGGCTGCTTTGCTCGTCTCTACTAAGACCCATTAAGATGGGGGGGGCGGTTATCTCCTATCATTTGGATGAGAATTTAAGTCACATTCCCACAGTTAGCAAGAGGCAACTAAATGTCACACCCAGGTGTGTCTGACTCAACCATGTCACGTTGAAAGTGAGGGCACGCTTGCGGCTGAGGTCTTGGCACCTGCAGAGATAGCCATGTGTGGCATGAAACACTCAGATGCAGCCCTCTGTTTGTCTTGAATGAGCCTGGCTTGGAAGAGAAAGAAAACTATGAACTCAAATACGCCAATCAGAAAACAGTCCCACTAACAGTCACCCCCTCATACGTAGGGTGCTCTGCCCTTCCCAAGGCACACTCATGACTCCCACCCCCAGCAGAGACCAAGTGGGGAAGGAGCTGTGTGACAGGGCATGGCCTTCAGTCCAGTTTTCCTGCTACATATTCCCGATTTCTCTGCTAAGTCCCCTCCCGACCCCGGCTTCACAGCCCCCGCTGGTCACATGACTTCTTCCTGTGTGTGCCTGCAGGGATTTACCTGTTCAGGCCAGGAGGCTGGTGGATCTGATGAAGAATTACGTGGTAAGTCTAGGGGAGTTGGCACCTGAGACCACTTGAGGTAGGATGCCCAGAGGAGGGAGTGGGTGGGAGGATCATAGAGACAGAGAGGGTCAGCTCTGGGGTGGGGGTGGGGGGGGACAAGGCCACATGGGAATCCAGAGAGGCCACCTTTAAAACAACAACAAATGATTTAGCACCTGTGACCTCTGACCTCAGGACCCACAAACCAAAGAACAGAAATTATTAATGTCCCCACTAAACCCTCCTGTGTGTGAGGACCCATCCCTACAGCATTCAGCACTTTGTATTTTCCTGGACTTGACTCTGGAGCAAGGCTTTTACTTGTTTGTTTCCTATTCATTTCAGGACATAAATTTTCAGGAAGATTGGAAGATAATAACCCTGTTTATAGGAGGCAACGACCTCTGTAATGTCTGCAATGACCCTCCAGGCCCTCACCCAAGACTCCTCTGGGAAGGATTTCCACCCCAGGTCGCTGGAGCAGTGCAGCTGGGTTGGGACTCGGCTCGTAGTCGGGCATGGATCCAGCCTGGGCAATGTATCCGGGGCCACACAGACACTGAAACACAGGCTCTGTTTGTGATAAGCTCACACTGCCAGGGCAGGGAGGTACAGACAACTCACCATCCTGAAGTGCTTCTAGAGCTGCACACAGAAGAGAGGTCTGGGGTCAGAACTGCCGTGGGATTTGGGGGGCTGGGGGAGGGAGGGGTGGTGTCAGAGGTTTACAGAGAGCAGGAGACTTTCCAGCTGGGCCAGAAACATGAGAAGCTTTGTCAGGAAGAAAGGAGACCAGCAGAGCAAAGCGGTGGGTCTAGCTGTGGCCTGGGAGCACCTGTCCCAAGGGGTGACCCTGCCCGCCAGACCCCTCAAGGCCTGTTTTCCTGGCATCAAGGTCACCAGGGTCTGGGGGTTTCAAGCTACAATGCGAAGGGCCCACAGTGGGGCCTGGGGGCTGCTGGCTGCCAGGGTGGGGCGGGGCGGGAGGTGGGACCATGGGTCCCTCCCCAACTTCCCTTGAGGCTTTGATCCATTTGGTAGAGCAGGGCTCTTGGCTAAATTTCATTCAGACACAGGGTTCCACTGCTTTTTTTAAAAAAGTTTGAAGACCACAAGTATCGAGATCAGGGGAAATCACCATTAAAATGTACTTATGCTTGGTGGGGGGTTTGCAGGACCCTCTTCCCCTCTCACAATCTCCTTAAGTGATTTGATTGAGCTTTTGCTTCCCAGGCACTTGAGGTTCCATCAGAAGTGATCAGCCCCTAGGACCAAACAGTGTTCAAGCTGTAGGAGATCTTAGAGGTCCCCTGCTCCGACACCCCAGTTTAGAGGGGCCCAGAGGTGTGATGTGCTGTGGCGAAGGCCCTACATCCAGTTGACGTGAAGTGGATCCAGAGCTTTCCGTAGCTCCATGCAGAAGAAAGAGTGTTTCCCTGAGGGTCGCAGCCTTCACCTCAAGCCTGAGGACCATGGGGTGAGGGTGGAGGCTAGGGCCCCAAAAGATAGCCTGTGTTTCAGTGTTGCCCATTCTGCCTGAAATACAGGGAGGAGGGGACCCAGGAGAGGAAGTGGTCCCGGTCTACCGAGAGGTGGGGTGATGAATGGGGTTAGAGACATTTCCTCTTCCTGCAGGTCCGCTATTCTCCACAGAACTTCGTGGGCAACATCGGGAAGGCTCTGGATATCCTCCATGCCGAGGTACAAAGGCCAGGCCACACGGCGTCTGGGCAGCTCAGCCGCAGGCCTCCTCCTTGGGCCTCAGTCTTAGCCTGGAGGCAGCTCTGGCTTCCTGCTGAGACCTCCCTGCCAGGTCCCCTTCTCCTGGAGACCAGCACAGACCACGCTGTCAGTCCTGGCCCCAGCAGCCAGAACATGTGTGTCAACAGGGAGCAGAGGGGAGAGAGGGGGAGGGGTGAAGGCTGTGGCTGGGGCCAGGTGAAAGGCCACAGACCTGAAACCCAGCAGGAGACGCCAGCCCCAGCCCCGGGTGAGAGGCTGGAGCAGCCTGGCCTCGATCCTCTTGGGGACGGACCTTGCCTTTGCTCAGGTGCCTCGGGCGTTTGTGAACCTGGTAAAGATCCTGGAGATCATCAGCCTGAGGGAGCTGTACCAGGAGAAGAATGTCAGCTGCCCGCGGCTGATCCTCCGGTGAGTTGGAAGTTCTCCACCTATTCCTGAAAAAGCCATGGGACCCTCAGCAGAGAGTGGCTCTGGTTAGTTAGAAAAACCAAGGGCAGGAGTGTGAGGAGTGCTAAGACCCCGTGGTCTAGCCTGGAGGAGACACCCCAGGACAGGCTTCCCGTACCCTCGGAGTTCATGAGTTTGCAACCCAACGTGTACTTCTATCGCCAGACAGCTCAGGACACCCTTCGGTCCTCCAGGGAGGGAAGAATAAAACATGACGGATGGAACGAGCCTCTGTGGGCCAGTCTCACTGGCCACTGATAGGGCCTCCTTCTAAGTGTGCCCTGCCCCCTCCCAGAGGCCCAGCTCCAGGACAGAAGGGGCCTCTGTTCAGCATGGGTGCTCAAGGCTGGGCATTCACAAAGATAGGGCTATTGTCACTTTCTAAAAGACAGGGTGGTCAAGTCAGAATCAGCATGGTCTAGAGGACGGTCTTATCCCCCGCCAGCAAGAGCCCAAGCCCTGGCCCCGAGAGGCCGCCTTCATGCCCAGCCTTCAGAGCCAAAGATGGCTCCCCTGCTAATGTTACACATGAGCCTCAGGAATAAGGCATCCTTCTACCCCAAGCGTGAACCGTTCCTTCCTGCAAGGTCTCCTCCGGACCATTAGCCCAGATCACAGTGGCTGTGCCCCTCACCCCCTTTCTCCCTTCCCCAGCTCTGTAGAGGCCTCCACCATTGCCCTGAGCGCATCACGTGATAATGGCTCGTGTGCCTCTCCCCGCAAGCCCTGAACTCTGTGTCCGAGTCACTGCCAGCACGGTGTAGGGGCTCCGTGGCTGTTTGCTGAATGACTAAATGAATAATTCACAAGGGCCAGATTTGCTCTGGGAAGTGAAGGGGTACCTTGGCTGTTCCCTGGAGATCCATGCCAAACCACCCCTGGGGACCTTGACTGACAGGTCCCCTGCGGAAGGCCTGGGGATGCTGTGGGCAGCGGGAGGATGGCTGCAGGGTGACACACGTCTGTTAGCACAGCTGGTGTCAGGCGTGCTATTTTCGGCTGCTGACTCATCCCCTGCTCCCACTCTCTCCAGTCACTGGGCCCCACGGGGGGTTCAGCTTGTTCATTCCGTTTCAGAGCAGCTCACCCAAAAGTCTCTGGCTGCCCATCACTGCAAGGTCTTTAGACAATTAAAGCTAAAGGTTCAGAGTCCAACCTGGAGTGGCCAAGTCCCTGGCTGTGGGGTTAGGAAGACTCAGGGTCACCTTGTCCTGCCACCTCTCCAGTGCCCTGCACTCCCTGTCTCTCAGCTGTCCTGCCTCAGTGGCTGTGCTTTCCTTGGTGGCACTGAGTCTACACTGAGCCATCCTCACTATCATCACCTCCTCCCCCTAGACCAAAAGCCCAGATCTGTAAGTTGGCTAGTCAGGGCAGATGTATGGACTGGACAGAGGCAGCTCAACTAGGGATTAAGAGCTCAGGTTCAGACCAGGCAGACTTGAGTTCAAGTCCTGGCTCCCACACTCAGCATCCATGTGACCTTGAGAAACTACTTAACCATGCTGAACCTCAGTTTTCTCATCTGTAAGATGGGGATAATGAAAATACATCTCCTAGAATTGCTAAGAGGATTAAGCAAGTCAATACCCATGAAGCTCTTCGCACAGTACGCATTCAGTATGTGTTAGCATTGTTACCGTTGTCACTCCTATTTAAAAGGAGGCAGGCCTCACCTGTACCACACTGTTATCGAGCGTTCATAAGGTAACGCAGCTCCGTAAAAGTCACTCCTGCGGATGTCAGACAATGTAACTACTTCATTTTCATGGGCAAATCCAGGTCTGGGAAATTTTCTTCACTTCCATGTGGTACAGTTGACAGGTTAGCCAGCCAGGGCCCTGTTAGCACGGGCTTCTGGTACCTCCGAGTTAAATGTATTCTGAATCTCAAGCCAACGCTTCTGCATCAGGCACTCAGCCAGGGGTCCTGGTGGATGGGGCCTCTCTTTGGTTTGGCCTGCAGGAGACTGTGTCCCTGTGTCTTGAAGTTTGAGGATAACTCAACAGAACTTGCCTCCCTCATCAAAGTGAATAAGAAGTATCAGGTAAGCCGGGAAAGGGTTCCAAGACTGCACAGCAACTGCTGTGTGGTTTCATCACTCTGCTTAGAAAACCAACAGACACTCAGATTATGTCGACCCCGACTGTGTGTGATGTTACCACTGACCAGTTTGCAGATTTGAATACTCCCCCCTGGCCCCCGCCGCAAGACAGCAGGTTCAATGTATTTGATTCAAGTTATAGAGCCGAGTCACTGAACACACGTCACCGAATCTCAGTTCCCGGCCTTACACGAAAATGAGTATTTCCAATTGTCCGTGGAAAATGAGTATGAGGTCTGACTCCTGGGGACGGGGTTGGGGGAACCCTTGCCGCCCAAGAGAGTCCGGAGGGTTCAGTGAGAGAACATGCATTCCCTCTGCCCTCCCCTTCGGGGGGCGAACAGGTGTTACTGGGGTGCACAGGGAGAAAGAAAGTCAGCAGATGCTCTCCCAACATCCTGTGGGTTGTTCCCTTTAGGCCTTCCTCCATCAAATCTTTGACCAGAGCAGCTGACTCCCTTGACTCTCTTGAGTTTTCCCCCAAATAATCATCCAGTCACTCGAGAGAACAGTGGTAGTCTCCCAGCTCTTCTGAAGGGGGCTGCAGACAGCTTCCAGGGTGGATCCATCCTTCAAGTCCATGGACTCCTTGGAGCAGAACCCTTCCCTGCAGCCTCTTTCAAGGTAGTCGTATCTGCCAGCAGTGTCAGGGCTCAGGGGAATGAACCTCTGTTTACCGTCCTCTGAGGCCATCCCCCAGCCCGGTGGGTGACTCCCCAGCTGCACTTCCTTCTGCCGTGAGCAGGTGCCTCTGTCTCAGGTGAGGAAGCCCATGCCTCACCAGGAGAGGGAAGGCAGCCGAGGTTATGGCCATGAAAGCAGACCTTTTCCAGGTGCGGTTTGGGTGCAAGCAACAAGCGCTTATGCAATTCTGGTTAATTTATTATTTATTATTAATTCAGATGTATTATTTAAGCAGAATGCCTGGAAGAGCTAAGGTCAGAGGCCAAGCCACCAGAAATTGCGAGTCTTGGAATTCTAGGAGCCAAGCCATGAGAATAAAAATCAGGGCAAGGAGCTAGTCCAGTGGAGACACCCTGGACACCACTGTCACTGCTCTTCTAGGAACTGGACGCAGCTGCCACCCCCAGCAGAATGGATTCTGTGCTGTCCCTCCATCTTTCTAGCGCTAGCTTCCAAACCAAAGCCTGAAGGGGGAGCATCTACTGGGGGACACGTGGGCATGTGTGAGGGGCATTGGGAAAGCCAGCATCTGGGTTTCTCACCTTCTGCAGTGCAAGTCAGGCTGGTCTTCACACAGTGGAGTTTTTTTTTTAATATAGGAAGTGGGTCCAGATGCTGGGCAACTAAAGAGAAGGAGAACTATTCACAAAAATGGCCTTCACTGACCTCTCTAGATTGGCCAGCTGTTGTTCCCAGGTTGTTGTTCTCCGTTGTTACCACGGAGACCCTGATCTAGCATCCTGGACAAGCTCACAGCTCAGCCACATGAGGCCATCATGCCCTCTCTCTGAATCCTCTGACTCTCTACTTCCTGCTGAAGCTATCATTCCATCCTTCTTCTTGGAGGTGCTCATTGCTGTTAATAACCACCATGTGCTAGGCATTCTCCACACTATTTCCTTTATTTCTCAAGAGGTGCGAGGCTCCACTGTGAGCCATTATGGCTGACCCACGGAGGCACTAGCAGCCCTGAAAGGGACTTAGGGATGGCCCAGGCCTCGGTGAACATCCTCCACTTACAGATGAGGAAATAGAGGTCCAGAGAGGGAAAGCATCTTGCTGAAAGTAACACAACTAGTTAGCGGTATTGCACCTGCCTTCCTCAAGGCTCTGCGTGTAACTGGAAGAGACGCCCCCCAGGAGGTCAGAGGTGAGGTATCCCCAGCATGTGGACTCTCTTTCTGGCTGACCCTGGAAAAAGACGGTGTTCTTGATGTCATGATGTCTTCTGAAGTGACTGCTGTAATGTTCTGGGTGTGGAAGCCTGACTTCCCCCTCCGGCCAAGGTCCTGGTCCAAATGATGGAAACCCGGCAAGCAGTGAAATGGCAGAGTCTGGGAGAAGTGGGAGCCAGAACTGGGGTAACTCGTCCTTCTGGAACTGAGCCCAGGCGGAAACTATGAAAGTAACAGCTCTGTTACCTCCTAGACAGATCTGAGAATCTCAAGTGTGCACACGCACGAGCACATGTGCTCACACTCACTTCATGCATGAGTGATATCAATAGGCGTTAAACGTCATTGTTGATTCACCTTTGATTTTCTGAACACATGTATGACAGAAATAAATGTAAGGGTTATCCAAAACAGTCATTTAATCAAATTTGTACTCACCCCGCTTCCACCCTAGTCTTTAATCAGAAGCTTTAAAAGAGGATCAAACTGATGGACTTGGATTTTTCTTTTTTCCCAGCCTAGGTCAAATGGATGCAAAGGCAGCCCAGGTCAGGGGCAGGGGTTGAGATAAAGGCTGATCTGAAAAGTCACTAGCTGGCTCCTGCCTCATCAGTTGGGATTTTGCTGCAGACTGATTTCACTCAGAAGTCAGACTGTTTAATTCTGCAGTGGAGAAAGAGTTCCCGAAGACCGGGCAGATGCAGAGAGAGCCTCCTGACCTCTGTCCCCCTTCCTCCTGCAGGAGGGGACTCACCAGCTGGTCGAGAGTGGGCGATATGACACAAGGGAAGATTTTACAGTGGTCGTGCAGCCGTTCTTTGAAAACGTGGAGATGCCAAAGACCCCGGTAGAGCCTCATGGATAAGTGGGAGCCACAGGTGTGCCCAGCTGTTTGAGCGTCATTTGTGTTATCCGACGTCCCTATAACACAGCCCCTCTATTCTGTCCTGTGACCAGGAGGGGTTGCCTGACAGGTCTTTCTTCGCTCCTGACTGTTTCCACTTCAGTAGCAAGGCTCATGCCCGCGCAGCCCAGGCCCTGTGGAACAACATGGTAAGAGGACCGAGGTAGGAAAAAGTATTCTCCTTCTGATAGGAAAGAGATTCCAGGAAGCTTTCAGAGGACTTCAGAGGCCCATCACTCAGGCTGTGTGATTCCCTGCACAGCGATGACGATAAACCCCGTTTCCTCCGTCCCGCCCTCCCGTCTCGGGCCTCACCCTGCGTCCTGACTTTTCCATTCTTGCCACCCCTTTCTCACTCTGCATCCTCCTGCTTCTTGGTTTAGCTGGAACCTGTCGGCCAGAAGACAAGAAGGCATAGGTTTGAAGACAAGATCAACATCACATGTCCAGACCAGGTACAGTGAAGAGCGCAGCCTTGCCAGGGGTCTACCTAAAGCCTCCTTCCCAGCCTTTCGAAGTCTCTCATTAACGTTTCTCAGTTCCTTCCATCCCAGGTTCTCACCCCCACCCCCAGCTCTGTTCACCTACTCACCCATTCCAGACTCCAGTTAGCCATCCACAATGCCCCATCTGATTGGACCGTGAAGGGTGACAGCCAGTGGCCGGGAGACCCTAGAGCTCGCCTCTGTCTCTCCATGTCCCAGCAAGCCCTGGCATAAGTCTGCACACGGCTCTCTCCAGCTGGGCAGAGGGACATGGCAGGACCAGCCAGATCTCATTTTGAAGGCCAGGGGAGGGGAGGACCTCAAGGGCGGGAAGGGACAGAGGATACCCCATCTCCACAGAGCCACTGTCCCCATGGTAGGATGGAAAGAGTGAGGGGCTGAGACCTAGAAGAATATCTTCTAGGATGGAGGTGGGGTTTGGGGGTGGGAGGTCCATTGGAAGCCGGAGCTAAGAAGGCAGACATTCACCAGAAAGGCAAAGCAGATCTCCGAGCTCATTCACAAATGATCAGAGAGATTCTTGGACCTTTGCAGCTGCTCCCTCACCTCTGTCAGTTCCCCTAGATTCCCAGAGGGGTCCCAGGCCCGGGACGGGAACCCACTGATCTGGGGCTTGCAGGGGGCAGGACCTCAAAAGCGCCTGGCTTTTCTTGTCTGGGCGGGAGACGCCCAGGCCGCTGCAGGGCGGGAGTGGCATGGGGTGGGAAGGGGTCCTGCGAGTAGGGGACGTGCTCTTGTATTAGCAGAAAGTGGGGCTCTGCTGGGAAGGGGCAGCGTGGGGAAAGAGAGGTGACCCAGCCACCTCAGCCAGTTGGGTGGGAGGCAAAGAGCAGAGGTGCTCATTCCTGGGAGCCGTGCAGGGTTTATTCCGGTTGTTCAAGAGGTTTGCAGAGACGGCCGGGTACGTCCTGGGAGGGAGCCAGCGGTCAGCCTGGTGGCAGGGGGCTTGGGAATGTGGAAAGTGTTTCTGAGCAGAGCAAGAAGCAAGTCAGCTTGCTGCGGTGGCTCACCACCCCCCTTCCCCTCACAGGTTTGGCCATTTCTGAGCACCTACAAGAACGCTGTGCAGGTATCCGCTTGTTGCTTCCTTTCAGCTCAGCCGCCAATGCAGTGGGCGGCCCCCGAGCTGGGACCAGCCCTGCAAGGCAGGGTGGGAATGTGGGCAGGTGTTCCCGATGGGCCGTCGGGGAGGGGCGGGGGGGGGATTCACACTCCTCTGTGAAGTCCATCCACCTACACCTTCAGACAGCGGGGAGGGCAGAGGAGGAGCCATTGATAACAGCACAGATAGGGGGCCAGCCAGTCAACTCTCAGCCTCTCCAGACGTAAGTCAAGAGAACCATCCCTCTCATAAAGCTGCTGCAGAAGCAGGGCTGGCATGCGGTGGGCTGGGCCGTTTTGTTGATGCCCTGATTTTTACACTGGATGGTGGGGGCCATGTGTGGGGGTCTGAACTAGGTTAGCAGATGGAGCCCAGCCAGATTCTCAGAATCACCCAGGGAGCCTTTCCTGCTAGGCCGCCCCCAGGGTAGGGCCCAGGGATCTGTGTTTGTTAAAGCTCTCTGGTGAGTCTGATGCCAAGCCAGCCTCTCTGGCCCCTGGCAACCCTGAGATTCTGGGATTCATTCTACACCCCTAGGGTCACGGGAGCCAGCTGCTGTGCAGTGACAGAGCCCCTTCTGCCTCGCCGCCCACCTCAGGTAAGCCCCCTGTGGCACAGCAGGACCCAGGGCCCCTCCACAAGAACTCACTTATGGCCGGGGCTTGCTTCCTGTCTGGCTGGTCACTGGGACGAGTCCCTGCTTTGTCCCTGTCTTCTGTAGTGAAGTCTGACCCAGCAGGACCCAAGGCGGCCAGGGTCCTTCCGATTCAGCCCGCCACCGGGAGCACATGTGGAGTAGCCACAGGAGTGCCGCCCTCAGTGGCCCAGCCTGGGGTGTGACCTTGCCCGGCCGGGAGGCGGGGTGTGTGGTGCCCAGGAAGGCCCCAGAGGGAGCCAGCTCTGCGGGTTGCCCTGCGGCCCCAGGCTCTGCGATCACTGCTGCTGCCTGCCGTAGGGCTGGAAAGTTCTCTGGAGTCTTCGGAAGAGACTCGAGGGCAGGGAAAGACCCAACATGAGTATTCCTCAGATTCTTGGTGGAAATCCGGAACCCAGCTCTAAATGGTCCGTGCGTCGGGCTCTGCACCGCATCTCGGATGGGCCAGCGGCCATTTGGTCACGCACTCAGGTCACAGCTGGTGTCCCACGTGACTGCTGGCACCAAGGTGGTGGGATCCCACTGTGCCCTAGCATCCCCTTTCCTCCTCCCCCTCTCTCTCAGCACCTCTCCCTTCCCATAGGCCCAGGATCGTTTATTGTGCCTCTGATGGGGAAACTGTTTTCATCTTAGCTCTGCCTCTGTGGCGCCATGGACGCTCAGTCCTGCACAGCCAAACACACACGCGGGTCGTGTTTCTGGTCTTGCTTAAGGCAAGAAGCAGTGGGCTCTGACTGCAGCTTCCTTCGCACAGACTCAAGCGTGTCTGTTTGTCTTTCCAGTGCACACCCTGAGACCTGCAGACATCCAAGTTGTGGCCGCTCTGGGGGACTCTCTGACCGTAAGGACGCGTGGGCCCCACGTGGCTGGGGATGGCTGTGTCAGCTCCGGGTCCCCGTCCTCCTGACCCCAGGGCCTGTGCTCCTGGCCTCCGCATTATCCCACCCCTCCTTCCTGACTCTGTCAGTCTGAGTGCCGGACAGTGGTTTGATTTTGCAGCCACTTTCGCCATCAGGTGTGCGAGGGGGACTCTCTTTCAGGAGCGAACTGAATTGTCTCAGGCAGTAGAGGTTTTGAACACCTAATGTCACCTTTTGAACCATTGCAAAAATATGTCATTTTGACTCAAAAACTCTCCTAAACCTAATGTGGCTGCTCTTTTCCCTTTGGATTATACTTTACAAGCAGCTCCAACCTTCACATCCATTTCCTCTTTGCCTCTGCCCCAAAGCAGGAAAGGCTCCACAGCTGTGGCAAAGGCTCTGCTCTTAAGTTCCAAGAAGCAGGGCCACTGTACCATCCCCAAACAGCACTTTGTGGCAGCACGGCTAAGGCCGTGAGATTGTCCTACAGAATGTCCCAGAGGGAAAGAGGAGAAATGTGAAGTGCATGAGAAATGTGTCCACTGGGGCCCACTCAGTCTATGGGCTCTCTCTTCGTGCATGTACAGGACTTAGGAGCAGAATACTGCTAGTAATGTTGTAAGTGTCTCACGTTTGTAAAGCACTCTAGAGGCTTCAAAACTGTTTTTGCAGCTGTGATCCAATTTGGTCATCAAAACAATCCTGTGAGATGAGCAGGGCATGGCCTCAGCTCCGTAAGGAGGCAGCTGAGATTCGAGGAAGCCACGCAGCCGGGGAAGCAGCAAGCCCGGGCGTTCTGGCTCCCAGGGCAGCGTTCTGCTCACGCTACGTTGCGTGCGCAGAGAACACCTTGGGAAGCCCTGCGTATACACAGCCTCCCTTTTCTCTTGACTTGCTGATTTTCCTGTGGATTTTGATATGTTTTCAAAGGCTGGCAATGGGATTGGCTCCAAACCGAATGACCTGTCTGATGTCACTACTCAGTACCGGGGGCTGTCATATAGGTAATGTTAACCCATGACCCCCCTCCCACCCCATGCTCACCTGCGGAGATCGGCCGGGGGTTGGTCTCCTGTAAATGCATAAATACCAAAGAGCAAGGACCAGGTCTGGAGGGGGCTGTCAGAAGGAAAACCTATATATTTCTGCCAAATGTAACAATTTGGTGAGTAGAGAGGATATGTTACTGCTAGTAACCCTTTTCTTTTAATTGTGCAGAAAGAGCACGTCAGGGTACTTATCAGACTTCTGGGTCAACAGATCCAACATGAAATGCACCAGAAAAGCACCGAATCTCTGAGTCTTCACCTGCCCGTTTGCACGTATATGTGCACACGTAGATTCTCCCATGTCTCTTGTTTACTGTCTATATGTATCGATTCATGTTGTTTATTCATGTTCTGTAGCCACACCTCTGCCTTTATGTATGTGCACACATCCGTACAGAAAACTCCGAAACGCAGCACCCGCTTGAGGCAGAAACAACCGAGACAAAAACCACAACCAATAGGCGTTGCCGAGCCCCTCCCACGCGCCTGTATGATGGAGGCGGGTGGGTGAGAGGAATATATGGGAAGCCCAGGCAAAGGCTTATGCCCAGTTGGCAAGTGTCATTTAAAAATAAAAGATGCCCGAGTGCCACAGGACTATAGAAGAGGGAATACCCAGCCCTGCCAGTTGGGATAGGAGGGCTTCCCAGAGAAGGTGGTAGCCAGTTACGCCTTGACAGGTTAGCAATTTGGTAGGCGAGAAAGGGCATTCCAGGCAGGAGGTAAGAAAGCTTGAGACGTGTCAGGAAAGTGGTTGGATGTGGGTATTCTAAAGTTTCTTTCTCTCCTAATAAAGTTCTTGTTTACGAACCCTTCACAGTCATTGGCGATTAGCTCAGGATTCAAAACCTCTAGAACACGGCCTACCACGAGAGGGCAGAGCGCTGATGAGAGGCAGGACAGCTCAGTGCCGGCCCCCTCCCTTTCCTTCCGAGAGGTTCAAGTGAAAGTTTTCTTCTAAGAAAGCGAGAGGGAACGGAGTGGGGACGACGAGGACAGTGCCAGAGAGAAAGTTTTTCCCGGGGTGAGAGAAAGGCATCCTCACTCAGCCAGGAGCCACCCACAGAGAGGATCCAGGGCGTGGGTAGCGTGAGGACATCACCCCCGCCTAGAGCTGAGCCAAAGACCTCGCAGCTCCCGAGGTCCCACACACCCTCCGCCAGGTGGGGAGGGGTCTCTACCGGGCTGCCGAGGGACAGAGTGGAGGTTGCCTCCTGACCACTGGGCCCCAGGCTTTACTGAGGCTGCAGCAGAGAGAAAAGCCAGAGGGAGAGCAGGAAAGCAGAGCTTATTACAGTCGAAAAAGCATGAGGTTGTGGCTGCTTTACTTAGCCTGAGCTAAAGAAGGCCGTGGCCTCACATCCTAGTGTGGGAAAACAGAAAATAAAGCAGACGAGCCAGCCAGCGATGACAGGCAAGCTGTCCTGGTGTAGTCAGGGGAGTGAGGTGATCTGCCCAGCTCCACAAACAGTCCAACTGCTCGGATTCCTGGGATTCCGATAGAGACAATCTTCTGCTAAAGGTCTCTCTCTGCAGCTGTGGCAAAATTCAGCCATTGCTCTTTGTTTCTTCCTACGAGTGAGGTCCAAGAAGGCCTGATGTTTCATTCTTCTGGTTCCAATTCCAAGGCTTTGTGTGCTCAATGGCTGCTGTCCCTTTAAACCCTTTATTCTAAATGTTTCAAAGACCTGCCCCAAGACCCATGTGCGTTAAAGGTAGGAGCTCTTCTGGTCAGAGTCTGAGAGACAGTTTGACACTTGGTAAAGTGGGTAGACTAGGGTTTCTCATAGTGTGTTCCATAGAACACTAGCCCCAGTCTTTTATTTTGGGGAAAATATTTCCTACTCTATCCTTCCTCGGGGGAATTCACATACATGTTAGCATACTGAAGGCTCTGAGAAGCCGCCCTACGTTGAAGAAATCTGTTTAAATCGTGTCTGTTGAATCCAGTGTTTCCCTTAATCCCAGAACTCTTTCTTTGTTCATAACTCTTTCTCTGTAAATGCCCATTAGCATCCCCTGGGAAATGTCCATGCAGTAGACTGATCTGAGAAAAAGCCATTTTCTGAAGCCATTAAAACTTCCGGATGGGAAATAAGAGGCAATTAATTGATTATAGGTAAATTAAGAATGCAAATCGAGCCTCTTCCTCCAAGGAAAGAAAGTGGAGAGAGTGGACCTCACAGCGTCAGACAGGGGAGAAGAATTTTTGGTGGGTGGGCGGCTGTGAGCGGGGCCTGCCAGAAGAGGTTTGGCTGTGAATATTTCCAAGGCCCCTTGACCTGTAAGAATCACACAGCAGTGAAAGGCCCCAGCTCTGGGTAGCTTAGCGGTGTGGTAGGCCCAGAGGTCTTTAGAGAATTGCCTTTCCAATTGAAATGTTTGCATGGTTGGACTCATTCAGAGGACAAAAATAATATTTATCAAAAAATGCATTTCTTTGTCTTTTGAATTAGGAGGTCAGTCTCATGTTATTGAAACTCCTCCAATAGATGTTATCAAGCATCTTCTCTGCATTTCTCTGAACACTGTGGGTGACTGGGGAGCAAAGCCCAGCCTTTGAGCTCATGGTGTCATACAAATTACATTAATCTGAAGGGTCTCGTGTAAACTAGCTGTTTCATAGGGGTCTGTTTTCTTTCGTGTTTCACACAGTTCTGATCAGAACGAGGGCTTTCATATTTTTGTTCCTCCATATTTATTTGTATAATTCTCTCTTTTCTCCTGGAAACGGGCTCAGAGAGATTTCTGTAGCCTGTTGGTCTTGATCAGCTACCTCACTTGTTTTAGAACAAAGATGGTTTTAGACAAGAAATTAGAATGTACTTGATGTGTGTGTGTTTACGTATATCTCCGTGTTTATATGTTGACTGAAGGAGAAAAGGAGGCAGAGTTAGAACACAGTGACTGGAGGAGGTATATGGCTTTGTAATTTCCTGCCAAGTGAAAAGTGTTCTGATTAAGTGCTTTTAGTCCAGAGAAGGAAGGATCAGGAATCAGCTAAAGTAGTAGCTTCATACAGAGTTGGGAAAGGATCCGAAGCTTAAAAAAAAATGCCCGACCAAAGGCCAAGTTAAGTTCAGACATTGGATGGAGGTAGGAGAGAGATTCCTGAGTGAGATAGAAAGGTAGGGCTTACCTGGCTTCTTTTTCTCTCCACCACTTGAGGTTCTTGAACCTTTGACTTAAGCCCCTGACCACCATAGTGTGAAATAGTCAACTTCATTCCAAGCCTTCCCTTGAATGAAGAATAGCCAAGACTTTGATTCGTGGCCTGTCCTTTGGAAGGTTCTACTGGTGGGCTGAATGCTAACACTGTGTTCTCAAAATCTCTTGACCTGGGCTGATATGCTGGGACTGAGGAGGGAAGAAAGAAGGAGACACAGAAGAAAAATAACAGTAAATACAATACATCTGAACATTGGACTTTTTTCAAATAGAAATACTTTTCTCCTTGCCTCCCCCACGTATTCAATTTAAATGCATGAAAGGCAATGAAACTTTGTGTCTCTTGAAGTTAGATTGAGGGCCATAAAACCAGATGAGATGAGATGAAATGAGATCGGGCATTGGAAGGCAGTGAGAGGCCATCCCCCGAACCTTCCAGCGGGATTTACCTGACCACTGGGCAAAGAAGAGCTTATCCATTTTCTAAAGGTTTCCAGCTCAAGCTGGTTTTAGTTACCTTTATGGTTTTGAGTTTCCTTTAGAAAGTTGATTAACCCCTGTGCGCCTCAGCTTCCTACTCTGTAAACCAGAGATAGTTCATGTTCATCACAAGCTTGTCTGTAGATTTGAGATAACTAATGTAGAGCATCTGGTTCATGGCTGAGCTCATAGTATATACTCAGCTGAGTGCACTCCCTCCTGATTTGCTGAAGAAAAGCAGCAGCCATCTTTCAGCTTCAAATCCTGAATTTGGGGGAACCAACTCCTCGGGGAATTCAAATATTCTCAGAATCCCTCAAACACAAAGAGATGTCTCTGGCACATCTGACAGGTACTGATGGCATGGGCATTTGTTAAAAGCTGGGGGCACTTTTTTGTAAAGCCTATGTATTGATTCAATCTCTCTCGTTGGCTTTGTTCACTCTACAGTGCAGGAGGGGACAGCTGCCTGGAGAATGTGACCACCTTACCGAGTAAGTAACCACCAGTGGCTTGAGGTTGTCCTCTGGGTCCATCTGACCCCCAGGCTTCCTGAAAGTGCCTCTCAGCTAAGAAAGGAGGGAATAACATCTTCCTTATGGACTGTCATTGAAATGAGAGGAGAGGCCTGTGGACAGGTGGCTGAAGGGGATGGAATAAACTCTGTGTTTGGATTCCGGAGACCTGGGTTCGAGCCCTGACCCTTCTGTGTGCTGGCCGGGTGACCTGGGCCAAGTTACTAAACATTCTGAGCCTCAGATCTCCTCAACTGGCCCAGAGAGTGTGGAGATAGTCAAATGGGACAGTGAGTATTTGCTGCATTGTAAACTATAAAAAAAGAAAGAAAGAGGGCTTCCCTGGTGGCACAGTGGCTGGGAGTCCGCCTGCCGATGCAGGGGATGCGGGTTTGCGCCCCGGTCCGGGAAGATCCCACATGCCGCGGAGCGGCTGGGCCCGTGAGCCATGGCCGCTGAGCCTGTGCGTCCGGAGCCTGTGCTCCGCAACGGGAGAGGCCACAACAGTGAGAGGCCCGCGTACTGCAAAAAAAAAAAAAAAACAAGAAAGAAAGAAAGAAAAGAAAAACTGAGAGGCTCTTGTTGTCTTGGCCCAGCCTGTCATCAAGTCGCTTGAGGCCCCAACTCCTCTTAGGAGCACACTCTGCCTTCCATCCTAAGCCCTCTGTGTCCTGTGCACCCTTCCCCTTCCAGATATCCTTCGGAAGTTTAACGGAAATCTCACAGGCTATGCAGTGGGCACAGGCAACGCCAGTGACACAAACGCCTTCCTCAATCAGGCTGTTCCTGGAACAAAGGCTAAGTATGGCATTTGGGGAGGGGAGGGGGCCTGTCAGGTAGGGAGTGGGAGGCCTGTAGTCCCCTTTAAGGTTGTAATTCTGACCTCTGAGTGCCAAGGGGACATTTATCCATTTGCAGCAATGACTTGAGAAGTTCTTGGCCACTCTCTTCTGTGGCTGCCCCGTGACCAAGGCCGCAGGGAGGCTGGAGGGCTGGATCTTGGACAGAGGCCGTGCTCCTAGAGCCTGAACTCCTGGCCTTGCTTTCCTGCGTAGCATGTTCTAATCGTTCAACTAACGACCCACCTTAGCCAATGTTTAAAACTTACCATGGCATAATGGTACTCTCTACAGCACCTCACAAGTGGTAATTCCCCCAAAAGATCAGGGAGTACCAAGCAAACGGATGGGCAAGCCAGGATCTCCAGCCTTAGAGGCTACTTAGAGGGGCAGTAAGTCTTGTCCTGTCCCTGCTCCTGCTATGGAGCTACAGGAAATGCAGCTGAGAAGCCAGAGGCAGCTGGAGCCAACTGCTCAGCCTCCCGGGCTGATCGTCCAAGGAGGCCCCTCACCCTGCTCCTAGAAGCCTCAGCCACCCGGGTCTCCTTGCTCCTGGCCCAGCCTGGGAAGACCCTTCTTAGTAGTAGAAACGGCTGGGGACAGATGGACCCACCAGCAGGTGCCAGGAGATGAGCATTCTGTGGATCCATCTCACACTATAACAGGGACCTAAACTGGTGAGGAGCTGGGGATGCCTGAGGTCTAGTCTTTCCATGAATTCTAAACCCAAGTGTTTGTACGGTGTATATTTATTCCCCCACCTCTTTCTAAAAGAAAAGTGTAGCTAAGTTTACCAAAAATGACACAACATATACATGAGAGAGAAAAATCACAGCCTCTGGTGGGGGGAGGAGGGGAAGAAGCAACTGTGTCAGTATGAGCCTTCTTACGATTCTTGGGTCTAAGCATCAAACTCTCAGCTTCCTGGCAGCCAGGGTAAAAAGAGGAAGCATGCCAAAACTTTCCTAGATCTAATTTCAGAATCCACACCAGTCCTTCAAAGGAGATGAACGGTTTCCTAGCATGGAATCCTTAAAGACCCTTTGCATGTGGAGTCCTAGAAAGGAGACCATGCGTAACAAATGTAATTGTCAGTACCCTTGCCCGTTGCTTTAGGACAAACACACGACTGGCTTTGCAAATGGTTATTTGTTGTAAGAACTCTCCAGGAGAGGCAAGTAGCTTCTTGTCCTGAGCCTCAGGGTCTCTGCCAGCTCGTGGTGCGGGGGAGGGGTTAATGCCATAGAAACCTCCAGTTCAAGCCCTTTAGGATGAAAGGTCTGGGCGCTGTTCCTCAACAGGACTGATTTCCTCTCCTCCTCAGGGAACTTTCAAGCCAAGTCCAGACTCTGATACAGAAGATGAAAGATGACCATGTGAGTCAGATTTTTGGTTACTTTTACATTGCTTTTTCTTCTTTTTTCTTTTTGGCTGCCTCGGGTCTTCGTTGCCGTGCGCCCGCTCTCTCTAGTTGTGGTGAGCGGCGGGGGCTACTCTTCTCCGCGGTGCGTGGGATTCTCATGGTCGTGACTTCTCTTGTTGCAGAACACAGGCTCTAGGCACGTGGGCTTCAGTAGTTGTGGCTCGCGGGCTATAGAGCACAGGCTCAGTAGTTGTGGCGCATGGGCTTAGTTGCTCCATGGCATGTGGGATCTTCCTGGACCAGGGCTCGAACCCGTGTCCCCTGCACTGGCAGGCGGATTCTTAACCACTGTGTCGCCAACGAAGCCCTATGGTTATTTTTAAACACTAACTTTCTGACCCACTAAAGTCCCCAAATGGAATTGTCTGCCATGAAACCAGTGAGCCTCCTGTCACTAGAGGTATTCAAGCAGCAGCAGGGCAGCCCCTGTCGAAGGCCCTCAGGAGGTTACGTCAGCTGGGGGGGAGGTATGTTGCTGATCACAATGACCTTGAAAATCCCTCCTGATGCTAAGGATCTGTGGTCTATAAACAAACCTCTGAAGTTCTGTCAGCTCTGAGATTCTGATGCTGTTATTTCAAGAGGGCAAGGAAGTTTTAGAGGGTTGAATGGATTTCCTAGAGCTGTGGTGTTTTTATTTGTTGGAGATCATCAGGCATTTTCCTCCCTCTGTACAGAGAGTAAATTTCCACGAGGACTGGAAGGTCATCACGGTGTTGATTGGAGGCAGTGACTTATGTGACTACTGCACGGATTCGGTAATGGGGGCGGGCCAGGCCTACTCATCGCCCTTGATTTGACCTGTAAGCCTTGGAGGTCCTATCTGAGAACAGTCCCTAGAATTGTCCACCTACACCTGTGTGTGTGTGCGCACACACGCACACGCGATTCACACGCGTGCACACACACTTCTTGCCCCCCGAACCCTCGCATTTCTGGCTCCCCCCGCCATGTCCCAGCTGGCATCAGATATACAGTACTTCTATTCCCGTTTCTTACAGCTCCTGAGAATTCAGAAAGAGAAGCAGCCGTAAAGCCCAAGCCCTTGAAAGGGGTACTAGACACATTCTGCTCCTGAGCTTAAAGCTCTGGCTGAAGGTTCCGGTCTTCCGTCTGGCCCATCTTTGGCGACAGCGAGTAGCCAGCTGTTCATCTCAGATTCTGACATGACGAGCTGGTCACAGTTGGATGCCGAGGGAGAACGAGGCCTTGGGGCTGGAGCCGGGTGGGGAGACTGCCCTATCCCCCTAACCAGCTCCTCCTCTCCATCCTTTCTCTTCCCAGAATCTGTATTCTGCAGCCAACTTTTTTGACCATCTCCGAAATGCCCTGGACATCCTGCACAGAGAGGTGAGTGGCGGGCTCCCACAAGCTGGACACAGCTCAAGCTGTGAAATGCCCCCTCCCCTGAAGGAGACAGACGAGGACGTGGGCTCCTGCCCTTTCCAGAGTTTGGGGCTTCCCCCCAAGGAAGCCTCATTCTATTTGGAATCAGCCCCGAGGGTCTCAGGCTTGAAGAAGGGAAGGCAGTCCCCCCACCTCTACCTGGGACATTCCCTGGTGGAGGCAGCTGGGCGGCTCCCAAGCTGGGCACCGCTCTCTGAGTGGCAGGCAGTGTCTACAGTAGGCCCCTCTCTGGTCTCCCCACCCCCTGGCATGGACAAGCCTTTCCAGCTGCCCAGGAGGGGGCGCTCTGACTACCAGATGCTTCTATGGGTTGCCAAGACTCTGGGCCTGCTCAGCAGAGTTAGCCCAGGTCGGGCTGGAAGGAGACAGTCAAGGGCTAATGTCCTGGCAAACGGGGCACCTGCCTAACGGATTTGGGGCTTCCCTGGTGGCGCAGTGGTTAAGAATCCACCTGCCAGTGCGGGAGACACAGGTTCAAGCCCTGGTCTGGGAAGATCCCACATGCCGCGGAGCAGCTAAGCCCGTGCGCCACGACTACTGAGCCCACGTGCCGCAGCTACTGAAGCCCGCGCAGGTAGAGCCCATGCTCCGCGACAAGAGAAGCCACCACAATGAGAAGCCCGTGCACTGCAACGAAGAGTAGCCTCCACTCGCCGCAACTAGAGAAAGCCCACACGCAGCAACGAAGACCCAACGCAGCCAAAAATAAATAAATTTTTTTAAAAGATTAAAAAAAAATAATAACAAATTTAAAAAAAGAAAGCTAACGGATTTGGGTTCACTAACGGATGGCTGAACGAGCTGAGCCCTCCGCATTTAGACTCGGGTCTGCCACGTTGTCCCACTCCAGGAGGCCCATTCACGCTGCTGCCAACGTGGGTGGCACAGCCTGCAGGGCCCTAGGTGGTCACCTTGTGTCGACACCTCCCAGAACCCAACTCAGGGACTCCGGAGCCAGATCCCACTTCTTGGGGCCCTAAGGCAGCTTGTGAAAGAAGCCCCTCAGCCCCTGTCTCATCTGAAGCCTCTCCCGTAGGTACCCCGGGCGCTGGTCAACCTCGTGGACTTCATGAGCCCCCGCGTCATGCGGCGCGTGTTCCTGGGGAACCCCGACAAGTGCCCGGTGCAGCAGGCCAGGTAGGCGGGTGCTTGCTGGTCTGGCTCATGCGGTGGGAACTCCTCGGGGTCTCTGTGACTTGGTCCGTCCACATGTGCAAGTCTGTAACAGGGTCTGTGCCAGGACCACCTCCTTCTGGGAAGTTGGAGCCAGGGCCCCCGCTTACCAGCCTCAGGGTACCAGCGAGAACCTCTGTGATACGGGGAAGCCACGGGGAAGAGGTTAGGGCTGGGACAAACACTAGTTCTCAGAGACTGTGCAGCCCAGCCTGTGAGAAGGAGAAACATATAGGGACGTGTCCACAGGTGGTGGAAGCGTAACGGAAAGCAAGGGAATGGTCCCCAAGATTCCCTTACCTTTGTGGGGAAGAAGCGAATTGGGGAAGGACACAGGAAGCTTCTAGCTGGGAGCGTTTTGTTTCTTAAGCTGCGTGAGAGGTGCAAGGTGTGTGTTTTATTATTCTTCCTACATTCTATGTCCACATACTCATTTAACAAATACTTTTTAAAATTTTGCTGTGCACCAGGTACTATTCTGAGTGCTCTAGAGATATCTTTTTTAACATTAAGTGTATTTTATGGATGTGAAATAATCCATAACAAAACAAAAGGGGACACAGTGGGGCACTAGTGTGAACTCAGGAGATGTCTGAGGCATGAGTATCAGAGGCCCCGAAACACCAGAGCCAGAGCATGCACCTGTACTTTATTTCTAAACACTGAACGTTGGCTTTTCATTGTCCAAATTCACGTGTTCAGCGTAATTTGCTGCAGGCCCAGGGCCTGTGGTCCAACACTTGTACTCTGTGAACATGAGAGGCTGCCCATCCATACACCCTTGGGGCTTTGTCCATTCCCCTGTCAGGCCTGAAACCTGCCCTGAGCACACGCGGCAGAGCCTCCTAAGCCCGGGCTCCGGTGAGCGCCTCACCTCGCCCCACGCAGCAGAGTCAGTCTCTGACCTAAGCTTCCGCTCTGGGTCCCCCTGCCTCCCCCTCTCTGTGCAGCATTTTGTGTAACTGCGTTCTGACCCTGCGGGAGAGCTCCCAAGAGCTGGCCAGGTTGGAGGCCGTCACCCGAGCCTACCAGGTAAGACCAAGAAAGTCTCTCCTCCCCCTCGATGAACACGCCAGTCCAGAGCCCCCTGGGGGAGGCACACGGGGAAGGGAAGAGCTGTTCAGGCTTTGAGGGGTAACATCACCCTCCAGGCCACTTCCTGGCTGAGGTGTCTCAGGCAGCCCAGTTGGGGTCATCCCAAAGGAACCCAGGTGGCGGAGTCCTCATGGCTGAGCTGTCCTTGGTGGCTCAGCCCTGACACTTGGCCTGAAGAGGGCGGCAGCCCTAGGTGCCCCATCGGACTACCTTTCCCTCCACTGCGCCCTGGAGGCCCAGCTGTCCCCCCAACCTCCCACCTCCCCAACAGGCAGGCCACGCACGAATGGGGAGTTGCAGGTCCCGAGCCTGGGGGCCCTCTGGAGACTCTCCCTAGGTTTTTCTGTTCCTTGTGGGACTTCCTGCCTGGCCCTTCAGAACTTGCGGTCCACTTAAAACCAAAACCAAAAGGTGGCACAACCCATATCCAATACTCTGGAAAGAGATTTACCATCAGGTGTGTCTGTGTTCTCAAGGGAAGAACTGAGTCAGCCCACCTGTTGGGGGAGATGGGAACAAGGACACTACCCACCCACCCCCACCCCTGCCCTAATGGGCACCTGGAGCCCCAGGGCCTGTGCAGAAGGCACCCGTGTGTGTGTCCCCAGAGCAGCATGCGTGAGCTGGTGGAGTCAGGTCGCTACGACACGCGGGAGGACTTCTCCGTGGTGCTGCAGCCCTTCTTCTACAACATCCAGCTCCCCATCCTGGCGGTAGGCTCCCTGCCCTCCCTGACAGGGCTGCCAAAGGGAGGAGAAAATTCAAGGCAGAAATGCCAAGTGCTTCCGTGAGAGTGAAAATAAATGGGGCAGACCCGGGCAGCTCTCCAGCTGCTGGTCTGGTGGGTACAGCTTCCCCGAACATCAGAGCTGCATTCCCAGAGGCAGTCCCACGTGAGATGTTCCCATTACTACTCATCACAGCCTCCATTTTATTGAGCACCTACTATGTGCCAGGCACTGTGCGCACCACGCATTAAATCTTCACAACTGCCTTTTGAGGTGAGTTTTATCATCCCCACATAACAGAGGCTCAGAGACTTGAAGTATCTTCCCTAAACTCATACAGGAAATAAGGCACAGAGGTGAGATTTGAACACGTCCAATTCCAGACTATTTACTTTCTGCCCCACAGCCAACACTGTAGTTGTAACGGAGGGTACCGTTTCCGCCCCTGGCTCTGCTCTCCACTTGACACTTCCACTCTGAGCAGAAGAGCTCTGTGAATGGACCAGGGTGGGGACTCAGTTCTCTCTACCTGGGCCTCCATCCCAAGGGCCTGGCCTACCTGGAGGGAAGCCAGAGGAAGCTTTGAGCACCTAGGCTTTGCCCAGGCCTGCCCCAAGGCTTGGCCTCTTCTCCCCACCAAGGTCACGGGGACCAGCTGGCCAAGGGCTGGGAAGTAGCTTTTCCCAGCTGGCTGACCAAGACTTCCTCAGGGACTAGTATCTCATTCCCTCAACCATGGCATGGGTTACATACATGTGCCTAAAAATACATATAGCACTTTTTAAATTAAATAAGGGGAATTGTGGGACCAGAAAGCAGATTAGGAGTTTGGGGTCACTCAAGGCTATTGATCTGTGGGACTGCTCTGATCTCCCTCTCGAGGTGAGCAGGGCCTTAGGAAGCCACAGGCGGGGAGCACCCTCGGGGGAGGAGGGCATTGAGAGGTCAACCCCAGGGGTCAGGCCCACCGGCTGTGGCCCACTATCCACCCTCTGCACCAACGGGATCTTAAGGACGTCTGTTTCTCTCCTTCAGGATGGGCGCCCGGATGTGTCCTTCTTCGCCCCAGACTGCCTCCATCCAAATCAGAAATTCCACTCCCAGCTCTCCAGAGCCCTTTGGGTCAATATGGTAAAATAAGTGGGATGTCCCTGGTTCTCTGGGGTTCTAGTCTAGAGCAAAGCCCCCCAGAATGGAGCTTGTTCCTGGCCTCCCTTTGCAAGCAAGATACAGAGGAGCAGTGGCCAGCGCATCTGTGGAAGTCTGTATAGAACTGAAAATACGGAGTCCTTATGATTCCGGGATCAACTGCCTCCCCTCTTATGGGCTTTGAACTGCGGTGCAGGACTCTTTACGTGAATGCAAGGCAGAACCCTCACGTTTATTCAGTATTTTCTGTGTCAGCAGCTGTTCTAGGCAGTTTAAGCCATGTTATCTCATTTAAGCTTCTCAACAGCCCTGCAAGAAAAGTCTTGGGAGTTTATGAGGAAGCTGAATCCTACAGAAGCTAAGAAACTTGCCCCGTATCCCACAGCTGGCAACTGGCAGTGCCAGGAGTAGAAGCCAGACCCCCTGAATTCAAATCCGAGCTCTCCCCACTGCAGGATGCCCTGCCAGGGAATGTTCACTTCAGTGGAAACAAATTAGTACATGCACGTCTCTCTTTTCTTCCTCAATCAGCTTGAACCACTAGGAAAGAAAACGGATACCCTGGACCTGACGGCAGATATACCCCTCCCCTGCCCTGCTCAGGTAATGAGGGAGGGCCTGCTGTGCTGCTCTCCAGAAACCCAGAGCTCAGACCCCACCCATCCCCTTCACCCCACACCACAGCTTCCCCTTTGCCCATCTTGCCCCCTGACTGGGAGAGGACGGACTTCGGAGGATGGAGGAAAGTGGAGGAGAACAGAGAGGGGTAGAAGAAGGTACAGAAGCACCTGTGTCTTTAGAAGAGGCAGGTGGGAGAGGAGGCCTGGCCCCAGTAGAGGGAGACGAGCAGGGTGACGGATGTGGATTCTTGAGAAGTGGCGTTAATAAGCCAGAAGGTGGCAAGACCACTCATTTCAGCAGCGGTACGTGGGGCAGTTGGGAAGGTCTGGCTGCAGGTTGGAGGCCTAGCAAGAAGCCAGCTGGGCTCAGAAGCTGTGGTTAGTGGTCGTCGAGCCTGGATCGGGAATGTCCGGCAGGGAGAGGGTCAGAGAGGAGAGCCCTGGAGCTAGGTGGGGGAGGGACAAGCAGGCCCGGCCTTGCCATGACTGGAGTGAGGCTGGCTGGGCTCCTTTTAAGGAGGAAGATCTAAGTGGTTGTTAAACCTGATTTCAGACCCAGGAGTGGGGCAGGTACATGTGCCCATTGCCTTCAACCCCCTCTTCTAGCCCCCTGTCTTATGGCTCTTTAACCAAATAAGGCTGAGGCCAGAGAGCCCTCAGAGGCGATGAAAGCAGGAGAGCCTGACCCGGTCTGGGAGGCTGGGTTTCCCACCTGGGTTGGGCTGCTTCGCCCTCTCCCACCCTCCCAGCTGAGCAGGGAGAGGACCTGCAGCTCCCCCGTGTGTCTGCCAGGGCTCCAGAGACAGTGGGCAGCCCTGCCTGGTATACCCCTCCCTGTCTGCTGCCTTCCCCACCCCAGTCTCAGGCCCAGGCTCAGTCTTGTGTCCCATCAGCTTCATCAGGAGGGTGGGAAGAAGGGATGCAGGAGTGAAGGCAGTGGTAGCAGAGGGTTCAGATGCCGGGTCCAGGGCTTGGAGCGAAGGAGATGGTCAAAAGATGGAATAATCAGTGCAATGTGGGCAAGGTCCTAGAGGGCCCCTCTGTGCCAGGTGTAAACCCTTTAATTGCTAGATCCATGTACAGCGGGTTCTAGGGGAGGGACCAGGCAACCTGGGTAGTGGGGGCATTCGGGGACTCAGAGCAGTGGCTGTAAGCCATACGGGGGTAAGTATTTCAATATTTTCAGAACCCATATGGCCATTCTGAACATCAGCCATGGAAAACCCTCTCCAATCTGCCAAGTTCCCTTCCATTAAATAGTAAAAGTAATAACAACCCATTCCAGGGAGCCGTCATTTGCTCTCCTCCTCACAAATATCTGTTAAGTACCAGCTTGGAGCCTAGGCACTGGAACAGGTAGAGCCCTGTCACCATAGGCTTCAAAGTCCCAGATCAGGCAAGGAGCCCCGAAAGGCTGTTGCTTCACCCAGACTCTCAAGCCACATCAGGCTCCGCTTCTCCTCCTGGACAGAACCTGAATGAGCCATTGGTGAGCAGAGGAGAGCAAATCCAGCCTCCTGGAACCGTAGAAGCCCAGCCTGGGAGAAGCAGTTGCCAGGCAACCCCAGAGCACATTCCAAAAGGATCCATCTGTTGGCCAGCCCAACTTCAGCGCACCAGGCAACGTAGAATTCTGCATTCCTCAGGTCCCATCTGCTCCCTCCCATGTGCCTTGGAGCTATATAAAAGTCCACCAGCAACTCAGTGTGAGCTGACAGGGGCCAGGCATCACATATCTTAATCCTAGCTGAGTCTAAACATAGAGGCCACAGGCAGGACCCAGCAGGGAGGAGGGGGCAGGGACGGATGCAAGCACTGGGGAGCTCTCTCAGCTTCCTGCCTGTGCCTCCCCCAGCCCCGATCAACTGCAAGTGCATTCTGCCCAGCCAGGTCGGGCACTTAACAGTATTCCATGGATTTCTGTTAGACTTTAAGGTTGCACACAGGATTTTATGGCCAACTTTTTTTTTTTTTTTTTTGCGGTACGCGGGCCTCTCACTGTCGTGGCCTCTCCCGTTGCGGAGCACAGGCTCCGGATGCGCAGGCTCAGCGGCCGTGGCTCACGGGCCCAGCCGCTCCGCGGCATGTGGGATCTTCCCGGACCGGGGCAGGAACCCGCGTCCCCTGCATCGGCAGGTGGACTCTCAACCACTGCGCCACCAGGGAAGCCCTATGGCCAACTTTTGATCAGTTGCTCTGCGGACTGTGACTGTTGTCCCCTTCCTGCCTTCATGGCCTCTGCCCACTCCTTCCCTAACCCAGGGCTGCTGGCTGTGGCTCCTCCCCAAGCTTTGAAGAAATCGGCCAAAGGTGAGCGGAGTCCTTTTTCAGGTCTTTTTCTTGCCCTCTCTAGAAGCGTTTGTCAGAGTTAGCCACCTCCTCCGTGAATTTATTCCTCCTTGCATTCGTGGATGTAAAACCACCTTGATTGTTCTGTTTTCTAGCGTCTGCCCCTTCTCATCTCTTTTAATGACCCTCCTTCCTTTCTCCCAGCATCGAAAATGTGGACATTCTCCAACTTCCATGTCTCAGCCCTATTCTCTTTTCTCTTTCTTTAGGTCCCCTCACTCTGAGATCTGTCCATTACCAGGGTTTCCCGTTGAATGTCTTTGCCTAGGATCCCCCAACCTGTGTCGTCATTTCTTACTTTTTTTCCCCAAACTTGAGCTCTATTTCTAACCCTTAAGAGATCTTTCCCCCTTGGTTGCCCCCTATGGTGTAAGCTTACCCAGAAGGCAGATTAAATATATGATCAGGGCACCCACAGAATGGGGGAACCAGGGGGAAACACGGAGAGACAAAGTGAAGTAATTTCAAGTGCTATTTCATCCAGTCTTTCATCTTGAGAAAAAGCCGAGGTTTGTTGGATTCCCTTATACTTCCTTTATTGTTTAGCAGTGTTTCTCTTTTGAATTACGTATGGGGGCTATTGTCTTTTGAATGCTTTGGACTTCTAAATCTCCCATTCCTGCCCGGACCTCCTCATCATCTCAAACTCATATTCATTCAAAAAATGATGTTTGAGTAACAACGTCCATAGGAACGAAATAGCTGTCTTCCCAAACTCTCTGATCCTTAGGACTTCCTATTTCTGTCCACGTTGTTGTGGCTGTCACAGTTCTGCAGGTGTGAAACGTCAGGCACGCTGTCTGATGGGATCCTTCCTAGCGCTTTTCCTGCTGGCGCCCTTTCCGTTCCCACTGCCACCACCCCAGTTCAGGTCCTCAACACTTTGTGTGTTAAAGGTCACCTGACGCTTCCCATCATAGAGCGACAGAGAATTTTATAACCTTAGGTTCTCAGTGCAGAGGGCCTTGGAGTCCTGTTGAGGCAATCTCTCATATAATAATTGAATTATTCTACCACATCCCTCCCAAGGCAACTAGAGGCTATGGCTTCTACTTAAACTTCCACACTCTCAAGGCAGTGCTTTTCTAACAGCCAAGTGGCTACCTGTTAATATGTTGTAAAATCAGCCTAGTAGGTCGCGTTTGGGATGGGATGATGGGATGGGATAGGATGGGAGGTTGGGATGAGGTGGGACAGAAATGTCAGAGGGTGTTCCGTGCACTGCTGTTATGTCCTCCTCTCTTCTACCACTACCACCCTCCCCTGGGTCTTCTCCTCAGTTTCCTCGACTATTTATCGCAGACAAGTGTCCCAAACCCTGCCTCACGTAGTAGGTATGTCTCCTTGGAACGTGGCCCCCCCCTTAAGTTGGTGCCCGGCCCTGACAGTACACACCTGGTTTGGTCCGAGCAGCACAGAACAGAAGAAAACCAGCTCTCCTTCACGGAACTTTACACCTAGTAACACTGCCAAGATGAACAAGACCTTTTCCCGAAACCACTGACTCACGCTGCTGACTCACATCAGGTGGCTGTCTGGGCTGTGCCCACCGGCAGGCCACACCATCTTTGCACAGCTCTAACTAGGAGAACGTTTCCTTGTGCTGGCCTCCAGTAGGCTTAGCTTTCTACTTACTGGTGTTAGCAACCTAGCCTAGGAGAGCCAGCGGACTAAATGGGTTCCCTCTTCCCTCTGCTCAGCGCCAGGCCTTTAACCCCGTCTGACTCATGCAGACACAGTGCGGTCAACGGGCAGTAAAACAGGCCCAGGGCACCCGGGCCACCTGTCTGCCACTGTCCTGGACCTGTTCTCATTGTTCCCGTTCTGGCCTCACTCCCCACCGCGTTCCAGTGTCTCCCTGACGCCTTAGTTCAGTCTCCCCTCTCCGGCCCCTCCCTCTACCGTTGGATCATGTTATGGAATAGACTCTCCAGTTGGATTTTAAGCATGTCTGGAAGGGCAGGGAGCGTCTTTGCTCTCCGGTTCTTCCTGTGGTAGCCACTCTGAGACTAGCTCCAGCCCCCAGGCCCTGTGCCCCATCGGGGCTCCCGTGAAGTGGGGAGAGAACGATAACGAGTGACCCCCCTCCCAGTGAGTCTCGTCTTTGAGGACCACACATTCCCAGATCGTGCAGCCGTTCCTCAGCAGTTACTGCACTTACTGGACGCGCTATCCTCTGATGCTTCGCTATCCTCTGATGTCCTCTGCCTGACTGGGTTGTAAGCCTCTGTATCCTCCCCTCATTCTGGCGCCTAGAACAGAGCTCTGAACACATGGGGCTCTACGAAGGTGGGTCATTTATTTATAGGATGCTCCCAGAGTGCCCTCGTCTGATGGTGAAGCTCAGGGGACACAATAGCATTGGCCAGAGACAAGCCTCGTTAGCCGGGGCGACGTGCCACTGTAAGCTCTGTCTCCTTGCATTGTTGCAGATGGTCCAGGGCACACTTCCCGCCCTTGGCCCCGAGTGCCCCCTCTGAATCGTGTTGCAGCTAGGAATGCCGAGACTCGGAGGTTAGGAGAGACGTGCACTGCCCAGGGAGCCAGGGTCTGTGCTGAGGGCTAGGGCTTTCATGTACCTAGACTTCATCCTCCAAGGTGACTGCTGAGACCTTCTCTTCCTCATCCCTCTGTCTGACCAGCAGGGTCTTTCTCGGACCTGACCCCCGCGATCAGGAGGAATTCCCCGTGAGGAATGGAAGGAGGCCGCTGCTGGTCAGGAGGCTTGACGGGTCGGGCCCGGCTCTGCACTCACTGCCAGCTCTCCACCTGGAGCAGGTCCCTCCTCCACTCTGCCCCCCAGTTGCTCCTCATCTGTAGAGCGGGGGCATTCAGGGGTTGCAAACTCAGATGCGGTGCCAGGCAGGAACACGACTGTGTGGATGGGATCAGGTCTGGGACAAGAGGAGGTGGTAGGGCCAGAACTGAAGGGCACACACCCCTTCTGGAAGCATTCAGAGTCGGTCTTCTCTCCTCTCCCTTCTTTTCCTCCTCTTCCTTTTTAAGCACCTTTCAGGCCAAAATAGAGCAGATGGGCAGTCAGCTTTCAACCCCTGGTTCGGATCTCCAATGACCTCTTCTCCAACATTCCGGTTCTTCCTACTTACTCCCATGTTATTCCCAAATTTTCAGACCATGGCCCTTCTACCCCACTCAGCACGTCTTGTGAAGGTGTTGACAGCCCTGGGCTCTTTGGCCTGATCTCTGGCTTATGAACTTCTTATGGCTTCACTGTCATTTTCACATTTTCTCATTACCTGCTTTCCCCCGTTTCTCCTTTGTCTACTTCCTTCTTCGACTAACTTATCACCCACAGCTGAATAGACCTGGATTCTTGACTGGGCACGTGTGAAACTGACTGTAAAATAAATAGGCGAGCAGGGAAAGAAGAGGCTGTTTCACGAGAAAAAAAAACACAACCAGAGTATGTGAAGCCAACCCAAAGGGGGTAAGATACATAATTCAAAGGAGGCAAAATAATAATAATAGCAACAGATATTAAAATACATTGATGATCATAACACTTGTTGGTGAAGAAAAAAGTGCTATAATGTGAATCTCTTGCCAGAGAAATGACAAAGGAGAGAAACTCATTCTGAGGATTAGGGAGATGTTCAATTGTCAGGGCGGAAACAAAAGCGCAGAACCCTGAATAGAACACGTACGGAACCCTTTTTAGGCCTTCTATTGTGTACCCCTTGTCAAAGCTGTTATGTAAAACCCTCTAGGGAATGAATGAAATTATGTTTGTACGGTTCTTTCTATTTAAATGCAGAAGATCACGTTAAATAAATCTACAGGACAGGATTGTTAGTACTTAATGTTTCCTAAGCAATCTTCCAGGCTGTCAGATAACCTCTCCCTGTGGTTTCTTTTCTCTCTTAGAATGAACCCTTCCTGAGAACCCCCCGGAACAGTAACTACACATACCCCACGAAGCCATCCATTGAGGTAACCCCTGACGCACGTCTGCCTCTCTCAGGGACAAACCATGTCCACCTCCCGGCGACTCGGGGCGTGGTGTGGGTCTCCGAGAGTTAGCTTCATCAGAAACGTACCCCTCTTACATACTGGAAATTGGAATGTGAAGAAAAGGCTCCTGAACCGCAGAGTCCCAGGATTGTCCTAACGTGTTCTCGAGTGTTTACCTCATGTCAGCAACCAGCTAGAGGAAGTGCCTGTGGATCAGTTGTCTTTGACCTTTGCACAAACATCTCTGCTGAGGCAGCTCAGCCTTTCAAGAAGAGATGAGGGGGAGGCAGTGGGTATGATGTACTGTCAGTTTCCTGTAGTTGAGGGGGAAGAACCTCAATTCCAGGGGCTGGGCCCAGCAGGAAGCTGACACATATGCAGGTGGGTCTCCAGGGCTTGTTTGGTTCAAGTCAATCATTCTGGTTCAAGTCAATCATTCTAGCTCTGAGGATTCAGGGCCCGTGGCTTTAGGGGCAGCTACTGCAGAGATGGCCTGAAGGATCCTGAACCACGCCCGGCCTTGCAGGACCGGCCGGGTCCAGACCACACGTGTCGGCCACCAGATCGAGGGATCAACCACCAGTATCGGATGAGCACCTATGGTTTGTCCAGTCTTGCGCGAGGGGCCGGAGGCCGTTCAGAGAAGTGTCCGCGTGGTCCTGCCCTCAGGAGTTAGAGGTCATTCCAGACTGGGCACCTACTATGTGTCAGACACTGATTCAGGAAGATAGAGCAGTGGACCAGACAGATGGGTCCCACCCCTCATGGAGCTTACAGTCTACCAGAGGAGGCATCCAGTAGACAGCTAAGCACAGTCATTTCATAGAGTGAAGACAGCTCTGAGGAAGGTGATGCAGGAAAGTGAGATGGGGCAGGGAGGGTGGCATGTTCTCATGAGCCGTGCAGACCACGTCAGGCCTCTCTGAGGAGGAGAGATTTGAGCTGGGATGTGTATGATGAAAAGATGCCGGCTATCTGGAGAGCCAGAGCCAGAGTCCCAGGCAGGACCAGGGAGTGCAAAGGCTCAGAAGTGGGGCTGAGTCGGGTGTATTTGATGAGAGAAAGAAGTCAGTGTGGCTGTGGGTGTGTGAGTGAGGTAGAGAGTAGGTCATGAGACCAGAGGGTTTATTGAGGGACCCTGAATTGAGGGAACCTGAATCCCTAAGAAAGAAGGTTGGACTTCAGGTGGAGCGCTGTGGGAAACTGTCGGAGGTTCTAGGAGAAGGTGATGTAATCTATTTCACCCTTTTAAAGACCCCCTGACTAGTGTGGAAAATGGATTCGGGAGCAGCAGGAGTGATTGAGGAAAGACCTTTTATAAGCCAGCTGAAGCACTGAGACTAACTCACCTGAAATTATTGAAGGACCGTTAGGTGCTAAGCGCTGGGATATAAGCCGTGTGGTAATGCCGCCATCCAGCCTCTCTGAATTCTCTTAGGCTCATGTTAGCCCAACAGAGGTGTGTCCCAGGCCAACCACTGACAAAATCCATTAGAATTGAAATGTCAGCTACATCTTGTCACTTGGGCATTGACTGATTTATCTAACATGCGTATATTTATTGGATACCTAAATGGCACAGGCACTGTGCAAAGTGCTGGGTATACACTGGTGAAAACAGTGGCTCTGGTCCTGTCCTCTTGGATCTTAGTCTCATGTGTCTTTGCTTCTGTTGCTGGCAGAGTTAAAAACCCAGGCCTAGAAAGTGGTGGGATTTGTTTCTTTTTTTAAAATACCTTGCTATTTAAATTAGCCACAGACAGGCAACAGCAACATTACTTGAGAACTTGTTAGAAATGCAGAGTCTTAGGCAGTGCACCAGTCCTGCTGTCTCAGGGTCTGCATTTAACAAGACCCGCAGGGGATCCAGGCGCCCTGGCGTAGGGTGCCAAGTACACTTCTTCCCTTGGGACAGACGAGAGCGCTCCATTTCCAACCTGGGTCTGTTCATCTGCATGGGACGGGCTCGTCTCTGGCTCACCAGTTCTCTGAGGTGTTTCTAAAGTGCTCACGGCTATAGACTTTTTTTTAATCGCACCTTCCCCAGATGTTTGTCATCTGCGCACAAACGTGTTCTTGATTTCAGTAGAACTCCCACACGGAAGAAGGACTCCATCCGTGTGGTGAATTGAGCAGTTCCTTGGAATAAACGAAATTACATCAGATTAAGCAACTAATATTTAAAGGAAGTTTCATTTTTGCTCCCTTGTGAGAGGAGTGTTTTAACAAGGCATGTCTGCCTCATCATCTGACCAAATGAAAGAGACAAGCTTCCAAAGCCTTTGGCAACCACACGCCTAGAGAATCAGTCAACCGGACAACACCTGTGTGTGCAGCCCTACTGTGCACTCAGCCCTACTGGGCTTGTCCCTCAGGCCCCTCTGGGCACGTGCAAGCGTCTGCACTAGGGAAGGGACTCTGTCTTTCCCCCAACTTCTGCGCCCTCTGCTTCCCTCCCCATCCCCTCCTCCAGCGCCTGGCAAGTGTGCCCTATATTCCGGAGACAAGAGAATTGGACTGAAGGTATCCAGGTTATAGACGTTAATTTATATACATACAAGGATTTGTTTGGCCATTAAGTTAAATACACCAAAAGAAATGATATGCACATATTCAGAAATGATATGCAGAAACCAGAAACTTTGCAGTTGTAAAAATTTCACGTTACTGTCCTAAATATATATTGTAATTATTGTTTTGGTCCTAGCATTGTCATTAGTGTCCATTAGTTTCATGTTAAACGACGCCACCAAAACCCACATGGAACCTCTTATCAGGCATCCAAGTCTGTGTTCCTTTGGGAGACCACCTGTTGCACGCCTTCACTGTTTTCTCCCCTACTTTGGATGACTGTGGGCTCCATTTAAGGGTGTAGATAAGTTGAGGTGGGAAAGACTGTGGGTGTGCATGAGTGTGTCCACACATCGTGTGTTTTGTGCATGGCGGGTGGGGAGAGACCTATTTTCTCCTCTCTGATTCCCCTCTCACTCCATCCACAACTCGCAGCTCTAGCCTCACATGATCCCCTACAGTAACATAATTCCAGCCTCCACCAAGAATTCCTTAGCTAGTTCTTCCTGGGCTGAAGCTAACCTTCCTGCACAGTGAGTGTCGGGTGTTGTGTCTTTCCTCCTGTTGATTTAGAACTGGGGCAGTGACTTCCTGTGTGAGGAGTGGAATCCTTCCAACAGTGTCCCCACGTCAGGTTAGTATAAACATCATCACCCCCTTCAGTCAAGGGCCTGGTTAAGTGTCAGGTTGTTGGGAGAACCTGCAAACACACCTTGGAGCCTTGAGCAGGTCTTGCTGATTCCCATGCAGTGCAGACCTTGATCCGGGTAGCCCATGACAAGCTAGGCTGCAGCACTGCTGGGCTCCCAGGCTCTCCACAAACCACACTTCTCCTCTCGGCTTAGTCCCAATGGCAGCCTTTCTGACCTCCCTGCCCAGTGAGGTAGGTATAGTCAGGGATTGGGGTCCTCTCTACCCGTGCTCATGA
>NW_020175181.1:38912-50039 GCF_003031525.2 Neophocaena asiaeorientalis asiaeorientalis | reverse complement strand
CCAGCTGGAACTTTCCTGGACCGCTCCAGTGTGAATTGGGCTCCTCTCAGGATGGATGAGAGCCATCAAGGCCATTACCTTCAGTGCCTTAGTTGCTCTGAATAGATGGAAAATACAAATTTTCTAAAGCCTTAGGCTAGAAATAAGTTTAATGGGAACCTGTGGCATAAGAACAGAATCTCAGACTCCTAGCCAAGTTAATAGTTTCAAAGGAAGACCTCCACTGACCATCCATCTTTTTTCCTGTCTCCCTAGTCCATGAGCTCCGACCAGCGGATATCAAAGTGGTGGCTGCCCTGGGTGACTCGCTGACTGTGAGTACTGAGCTGGGCCAGGCCCTGTGCGGAATCACCTCTTCCTCCACATCAGCTCTGTGTTCAGCATTTAGCTGAGAACATACCTGTGGCCGGCAATGAAACATAGCCAGGCAGCCGCAAAACACCAGCAGGCAATCGAGAATGCCCTCCCCTCCTCCCTTCCACAGCCTGGCTCAACACCACCTCTTCCACGGGGCCTCCCCTCCATCCCCTGATAGAAGCCGTCCATCCCCCTTCCCCACTGTTCCCAAGCATTTCATCTGTGTGTGTTAAGGCAGCGGTCCCCAACCTTTCTGGCACCAGGGACAGGTTTCATGGAAGACAGTTTTTCCACGGACCGGGGAGGGGGGCAGGGGATGGGTTCAGGTGGTAAAGTGAGCAATGAGTAGCGGTGGGGAATCGCAGGTGAAGCTTTGCTCACTTGCCCGCCACTCACCTCCTGCAGTGCGGCCCAGCTCCTAACAGGCTTCGGACCAGTACTGGTCTGAGGCCCGGGGGTTGGGGACCCCTGTGTTAAGGTACTTATTCAAGTCTGCCTGCCTTTACCAGGGAACTCATCTCCTTCACCCAGACTCCTAGGGTGGTGGGTCTTACCCACACACTGCCCAGCACCCACTCACCCCATTTAAAGATGTGTTTGTGGGGACAGAGGGGGCCCAATACCTGCACGTAGCCCAGTTTCACCAAAGGAATTGTATTGGCCGACTATTTAGCTATTGTCTGTGTGTGAGACACTCTGCTAGCAATTCAGAGGGAAAATAAGTATGAGATGTAGTCTTAACCCTCCGGAAACTTGTCCAGCTGGGGAAATAAAAAACACTTACACAGAAGGAGGTACGTAATCATATAGGGGACAAACCGGACTTGTGAAATCAGGTATTCATTTCAGTAAAGAACAACTTCTCCAGATGGGTTTGAGTGTGTTTTAATTTTGGTATGAACGTGGGGAAAGCTGTGGAAGGAAGGATACACACCAGGCTCTTAACCATTAATTGATCCTGGTAGCGTGTATGTGAGGGTAAGGGGTGAGGAGGGAGGGGATGTAGAACCTGGAGCAGGGGGCAGGTTATTAAAGTAGGGGTAAATTAGTAATTAAAACATCTTTGTATCATTTCATTGGTCATAGTGAATGCATATTACTTTTGTAATTTTCAAAGAGGAATACTCTCTTTTTTTAAGATAGGGCCTTTAGAAAGCAACTATACTCCAATAAACATTAATTTTAAAAATAGGGCCTTTAGGGCTTCCCTGGTGGCGCAGTGGTTGAGAGTCTGCCTGCTGATGCAGAGGACATGGGTTCGTGCCCCGGTCCGGGAAGATCCCACATGTCGCAGAGCGGCTGGGCCCGTGAGCCATGGCCGTTGAGCCTGCGCGTCCGGAGCCTGTGCTCCGCAATGGGAGAGGCCACAACAGTGAGAGGCCCGCGTACCGCAAAAAAAAAAAAAAAAAAAAAAAAAAAAAGTTAAAAATAGGGCCTTTAGAAAAAGCATTATGGAGGAGGCAGAAATTGACAAAGGTGTTAGAGAATGAACTGGAGACATAATGGCTGGAAAGGAGGAGCTTTAGCATTCCCAGAAAGGATGGAGTGGCTGGTAGTAGGCTGGTCCAAGGCCCTCATGCTTCAGATCAACTTGTTTAGACCTGAAGGTTTGTGTGGACAGGAAAGGAGGCGGTGAACAAGGAAAGGAAAGTGGAAACCAGGTCATGGTGAGCTCTGAATGTTGGTGAAGGGGTTTGGCTCTGACCCTGTGAGTAAGAGGCACCCACTGAAAGGTCAGAGTCTGGGGGAGGCATGAAGGAACAGGTGTGCTTGGCAGAGCAGGTGGGCAGCCCCGTGAGATGGGAAGAGACACTGGAGACTGTGGGGTCAGGTGGAGGCCAGAGCTGTCCATGGTGAGGAGATGAGAGTCTCACCTGGAAATATGGCAAAGGGAACACGAAGAAAGGGATGGAAGCCAGAGAGGCTGGGGAGGAAGAATCTTGCTTCTTCCACAACTTGGTTACTGGTTGTATGTGGAAGATTGGGAAGTCAGGACGACTCCGAGATTAAGTGGCCTGGGGAAAAGCTAGTACCATTTTCAGAAAAGGTAAATCCAGGTCCCAGCTGCTACACCAGGGCAAGAGGGCCCCTCCCCGGTGCCCCCAGCCTGCACCCGACCCAGCCCAGCTCTAGAGCCTTCTCTTTGCCTTTCAGACAGCGGTGGGAGCCCGACCCAGCAACTCCAGTGACCTCCCCACAGCCTGGAGGGGACTCTCCTGGAGGTGAGGGTGTTCTCCACTCATCTCTGTTGATGACGCTCCCCACAGAAGCATGGGTGGTGTGTTTCCCTGTCACCCCTCCAGAGGTGAGGCCGGGTACTCGAGGCCCGGTGCTGGGATGCAAGGCGAATCCCCGATGCTTCTGTTATTCCTAAGGGGGATGGGAATCCTGCCCCAGGGCAGACTGTCTGGTTCTGACTCAGAAATATGATGACCTGTGATTTTAACAAATGTGCTTTCTCTTCCCCAGCATTGGAGGGGATGGCGACTTGGGGACCCACACCACACTGCCCAGTAAGTAGCAACACGGAGAGGCACCATCACTGTGGCCGTAGCAACCCCTCCCTGAGACCAGGGCCCTTCCCCTGAGCGAGGGAAGAGAAGGTTGTCTGTAAGGAGAGAAGTCAGCCTGCCCTGAAAAGACCCAGAAGCGTTCTGCCCACACCTGTGCCCCAACACTGCTCGTCCATCTCCCTCTCACCTGTGCTCTCTGCTCCTTCCCTCTTCAAAGACATTCTGAAGAAGTTCAACCCCAAAATCTTCGGCTTCTCCGCCGGCACCCGGGAGGAGACCGCTGGGCTGAATGCAGCAGTGGGAGGGGCCAGAGCTCGGTGAGTAGACGTGGGTACTGGAAGGACAGAGGAGGGCAAGGCCGAGAGATCGGGGATGAGAGAAGGGTGATGTCTGGGACCCGGGCCCACAGACGGGCCGTAAGAGCCGTGGTGCACGGAGCGCTTCTGCTGCCCGGCCCTGAGCTGCCCCCTCATGTGGATTATCTCCTGTAATCCTTACACCCTTCAAGATGGGTACCAGCGTGAGGACACAGAGGCTTAGACCGTTTCCTGAATGGCCCAAGGTTATCAGAGCGAGGGACCAGAGGAGCCAGGATCAGACCAGGCTGAATCAGAGCCTTCGCTCTGCCCACTGAGCTGTTAGCACCTCTCAGGGCAGTGGGGAGAAGCCCTTGAGGGTGGCCGGACAGGAAGCGTGCGGCCAGGGCGCAGGGTGCCCTCCTGCTGACTCCAGCTGGTCTCCCAGCCCAGAGGAGGCTGGGGTCGAATGTGCAGGTGACAACTCTCAGCATCTTGGGGACACAGAGCAGGACCTCACGGCTGGCCGCCCTTCCCTCCTCCCTTCTCTCGCCTCTGAACCTCCAGCCCTTGACTCTGAAAAAGCCGTATATCGACACTAGGGAGTTAGATGGTAGGCCCTCAAAACAACATAGCAGTTGTTTGTTTTCACTTGAATTTCTGTGGTTGACAACAACCCAGATAATTAAAGTTGAAATGCCTGACGGAGTTCATTGATTTTCTGCACAGAGCGTGCTGGGTCTTTGCTTTGTAGAAGGGTTGCTGCACTCAGATCACCAGGGAAACAGAACCCGCTTGACTCACCCTGTTTACAGGGAAAGTTCCTTTCAGACGCGGTAAGGAGGGCCCCACGCTCGCTTTGAGCCTCTGAGCCACAGGAAGCGATGTCAGGTCCTCAACATCATAAGCAGGAAGAATTATTTTCTGCAAAAAAATTGGGCTTCATGGGGCCATGATATCAACCTCTAGTTGCTGGTATTACCATTATTATTATTACCTTTTTATTATTTTTTTTTAGAGCCCAGGCTTCATTAACCAGGAATTGATTCCTTAGTCTGTTGACATTCAAGCCCCTTTCCCCGTTCCTGCTTCACTTCTCTTAAACTGCTTTTTCTATTTCACTGCTGCTTGGTGTCCCCATCAGGCACCAAGAGCTCCTGGGGAAGAGTGGCAGGGGACGTAGCCGAGACATGCAGCTTCTTTTTAGTATCTCTGCGGTCCCGTGTTAGGGGAAAGGAGAGCGAGCCATTAGTCAGCTTAAGTAAGCAAGTTTGGAGAACTGTTCTGTGAGTCTCCCTTACCTGCACTGTGCCATTTAGCACAGTGTGGGTAAGGATGAGTTCACCTAGAGAGAAAGATAAATACCACAGCAGAGCAGCCAGGATAATGAGACCTGAGGTCAGACCATCTATGTCTATATCCCAGCCCCCAGACTTGCTGGCTGTGTGACCTTGGGCAAGTCACTTAGTATCTCTGAGTTTCCCCATCTATAAATGAGAATAATAATAGTACCTATTTCTCAGAGTTGTCACAAGGATTAAATGAGACCAATAACCCATGGAAAGCACTTAGTACAGTATATAATATGTATGCAAAAAAAGTTCGTCATTATTAGAGTATTTCGTTTCAAAGTTTTATTCAAGATCGAACTTCCTTTCCATCCATCAATAAGCAAGAATTCACTGAACAGCTGGGAAGGACTGAGCCCCAAGATGGTTACTAAAAGATACAAAAGAATCAAAAAGTGAACTGCCTGCCTATAAAGAGCTTGCTTTCTAGTTAAGAAGCCTAAACCTACAGGACATAATTTTTGGAAAAAAAAAAAAAAAACAGTGCTGTGTAATGGCAACGTTGCAGACTGAAATGATTTTGTTCTTTGGAGCACAACTAAGAGAAGAGAAAGGTACAAAATGTGAACCGGGCAGGCTGAATACAGACAGATGCAGACCCGGAAGGGACCCCAGAAGTCATCTAGTCTTGGCTGTTTGTTTAAAAGATGAAAAATTTCAAGGCTAGCAGGACCCAGTAACTTGGGTGAGCTCCACGGCACGTTGGTAGCAGAGCTGGAAGGGGACTCCCGGTCCTGTAACTCCCAGAGCATGGCTCTTCACATCAAGACTGAAAAAGGAAACAGAGGAGGTGTGGATAAACAAGCCCGGAGAGAAGGCCCATGGGGGAGGTAGGGCTTGCGCTGAGCCTGACGCATGGGAAGAACCATGGCTGGGAAGAGGGGAGGAGAGGCCATTCCTGACTTCCCCTAGTGCCCTTGAGGGCTTATCACCCGTGGATTCCCCTATTCGTATCTTGAACCTATTAAAAGGTTACAGGGATTTCTGTGGTCACCTTTAACCAGGACAGGCTTTCTTTGTAGCTTTCTGACACACGCATCAGTAACAGTAGCATATGAGATGCGGTCCTGAATGTATTAATGAGAAACATGGCAGGGATGGTACCATGTATGCTTGGCCACATGCCCAGCTCACTGTGGACATGCAAAGATTTAAAATGCCCATTCTGTACCAGTTACTGCTTTTATGATTTCTTCCATGGAAGCCTCCATTGGCTGTATCCCTTCTCACATACATATCTTTTTTTAAATAACAGTTTATTGAGGTGTGATTGACGAGCACACTGTACATATTAAAAATGTACAATTTGATCAGTTTGTTATATGCATATACCTGTGAAACCATTACCACAATCAAGATGATAAATATATCCATCACCTCCAAAAGTTTCCCTGTATTTCTTTGTAATCAATCTCTCCCTCCCGCCCCTTCCTGTCTCTACCCGACTCCCTGGGCCCCAGGTAACCACTGACCTGCTTTCTTGTCACTATAGATTAGTTTTAATTTTCTAGAACTTTACAGAAACAGGACCATAGACTATGTACTCTTTTCTTGTCTAACTTCTTCCACCCAGCAAAATTATTTTCAGGTACATCCCCATTGTTTTGTGTATCACTAGTTCATTCCCCTTTATTGCTGGGCAAGCTTCCGTTGACATACCTGTCTCTTATCCAGAAGCATTCAATTCCTCGTTCGTGGCAGGTATCCAGGAGGTGAAGGAAGAACTAGTCCTGTCCATATTTGTCTCCCCCGTCCTGTTTTGTTGCAAGTGGGAGAAGTGAGGAGATGGGGAATGGTGTGGAAATCCAAAGGAACTACAGAAAAGAATAACAAAAGGATTAAAGGAACAGAGAGTGGGACTTAGAGGTGAAGGTTAAAGGAGTCGTGAAGCTTGGAAAGGAGAAAGCTGAGGGATCATTTGGGACGATGAATTTTTTCAAGTATACAAAAGGTTATTTTTAAAACAGACAGCCAAATAAGAACTGGACAGGCTCAGTTCAGTTTCATCCTGCAGCGAAAGAGCTGGATGAAGTATAAGGGAATGTCCCTGATGGGAAGGTCGAGCAGATCCCCCTGAAGTGGCTTCAGAGGACCAGGCCTGCAGAAGCGGGTGGGGAGATGCAGATTAGCCCTTGGCAGGGTCAGGATCAATTACGGCTTCAAGGTCCATGGCAGATCTTTGATTTTTAAACAGGTTGAGATTTCTTGAGAATTGGAAGCCTTGCAATGCGTTCTGAAGGAGTGAACTTTATATAACATTTTTCTTCCTGAAACATCTCCTTGCCAGGCCCAAATCCTACAGCTTGAGCCCTCCCTCGTGAGCCAGCCCTAACGTCCCCTTCTCTTCCCCCCCTCCAGTGACATGCCGGCCCAGGCCCGGGACCTCATGGAGCGAATGAAGAACAGCCCTGTGAGTACAGGACCCCTGGCCACCCCTGAAAGGCGCTCTGCCCGTAGCTGGGGTGGGCGCAAGCTGCCCTAAAAGAGCCCCCTCTGTATCACTGCAGCTCAGGCTCTTGGCTGGTCCTTAAGAGGGGCCAAAGGAGCCACGAGTAGCAGGCCTTGCCACCAAGACACCGCCCGTCTCTGCCACCCCCCTCCCCCCAGGGCCAGCTGCAGGAGGTGAGAGGGGCAGAGGGTGGCCGGAGGTGGCAGACCTCGGCCTCTGGCAGCTTTCCACTTTACCCAGGAGCTGGCTTCCAGAGCCCTATTATGTAAACTTTGGCCTCTAAAAATAGGCAGCTCATTCCAACCCTTCCTCCTTCCCGCTAACCCGGCCCCTCTAAACCTCCCCACCAGCACTTTTTTAAACACTCTGTGTTTATGCCTTGGAACTCAGCGTCTGGGAGGACTCCTATTATGGCGTCGCTGAGTGGAAAGCAGGCTCCCCCGGGGGCCGCCCCGTCCCCCTCCCAACTCTCAGTCCACGAGGGGCTCCTCCTCCACCCCCCTCCCTGGACCCAGGCCTCAAGAGAGGCCAGCTCTGGGCTTTTGCTTCTAGATGTGTCTTGTGCCCTCGGCTCCTTTGAAGGCCTTTCGATCCCCTTTTAGGGGTGGGTTAATACACACCACCTCCTCCCGGACTGCAACTTTCTTAAGAGGATCTCAAAGGGAAAAAGGTCCTCTGTACTGAGTGAGCACACACGTGCGCGCGTACACACACACACACACACACACACACTTCTCTCTGGCAGAGTCCTTGCCCCAGCACCAAGGTGAGGGCAGGAGAGCCTGCACTCGGCATCTTCTCTCCACTGTGATACAAAGAGAGGAAAAGGCACTTGGGGGGCCGTCTGGCACATGCACGTGTCCCCCACCAAGGCCTAAACGGGATCTTCTGTCCCCTCAGGAAATCAACCTACAGAAAGACTGGAAGCTCATCACCCTGTTCATTGGGAGCAACGATTTGTGCCATTACTGCGAGAATCCGGTAGGCCCCTGCGCAGCCCCCTGGGGGCCCTGAGAGGGGAGCTGCTGGCCAAGGTCACCATCCAGGCCCAGGGCCGGGACCTCCCTCACGGGAGGCACACGGGCCGACTCTCCTAGGCACCTGAGTCTGCCCAGGAAGCCCCAGCTCACACATGCCAGGAGAGGCCTGTCTTTCCCACTGCTGAGTGGCTGCTGCATTGGTCCCCTGATTCCAGAAGTGTCTGGATGTCCCCACTCTTCAGGCACTGCCAAGGCGGCCTCTCTTAGGCACACAAATACTGTTCTCTGGTATCCAGTGGATAACTAGGGAGCCCCACCCTCACCTGCTTAGAGTCCCTGCCCACTTTTTTGGGCGTCTCTTGGTGGTGGGGAGGTTGCAGGGGGAGGATGAAACAATGCCATAAATAGGGTTGATTCAGTTGAACTATTCCTGATCGATGGCTTACTGCTCCTTCAAGGACAACACGCGTTAACAAACTCTGCCGGCCCGGGAACCCAGCCCACTCCTAATGTCGTTTCTAAGGGGAAATATGTCCAGACTTACAAACTGTGGGAAGTAATAACTTTTGGAATACATCTTATTCTAAGTTGAGGATGTGCTATATTTTATTTGGCCAGAAGAAAAAAAAAAAGCAGCTTCCATAATTCAGAGGTTGTGGTAGAATATTTGACAGTCACAGGCAGCGAGGAGAAGGCATTTTATCATTCCTTTGGCTCACAGGCAGTGACCAAATTCTGGATGAGAACCGGCCTCCCCCAACCCAGGGGCTTTCTCCCTCCCTGCCCAGACTCCAGAGGCAGAAGCGACCTAGTCCCATGGGGTTTTAAATGCTATTGTGTCCTGCACTCGTTGGGGGTCCAGGGAGCCAGAAGTGACCCCAGAATACCTGTCCTCGTGCAAACAGTCAGGTTTATGATACTGAGAGCAGCTTTTTGTGGAAAAACCTGGGGCCTCCATCAGGATTAACTCCAGCTATGTTTTAGGAAGGGGCTAAATCAGCTTCCAGTTGGGAGATGAGCCAGAGGATGAGACCCTTGACCTGAGTTACAGGGATGGGAGTGAGGGGGAGGCAGTGCAGAGGGTCCCAGGCAGTGGGGCCAGCACGAACCAAAGCCCAGAGGAAAGAGACAGCATGGCCACCAGGGGCTCTGTCCTGGTTGGAGAAGGAGAGGCAGGGGAACGGATGGGGCTGGAGCGGCAGTGGGGTCCAGCACTGACAGGCTCTGGGTTAGAGGAGCCGGGAGCAGAGTGGGGTGGGCATTGTTCATGGTACCTAGTAGGGGTCAAGGGATGACTTCTTACAAGAGAGACTGTGTCCACCAGCAGTAAGGGCTGGGCTTCCCAGCCCATGCAGTGCCCTCCTGTGCTGGCCTCAGGTCACTCTCCTCCTCCTGCCAGGAGCTGAGGAGAGCCCCTTGCTTCTTCACAGGAGGCCCACTCAGCCAGCGAGTATGTTCGGCACATCCAGCAGGCCCTGGGCATCTTCTATGAGGAGGTAAGACAGCACAGGGGCAGCACGATCCTGGCGACAACCAGGCTGCTCCCCAGGGGCTGTGACCCGTGTGCATCTAGATGTGTTCAGTGAGATGCACGCCAAGCAGAGCCCCCACCCCCACCCCCATGAGCAGGTCCCTGGATGGGATGGGCAGGGTGGGGGGTGGGGGGAGGCAGCTGCGTAGCTCCTCTGCGGGGAAGATTCTAGCTGGATCCGACTGCATCTGTTTGGTGGCAAAGAAAGAGCTGGCTTCTGGAGCCAGTCGGCCTGATTTGTAGCCAGGTACCGTGGCTTGGGCAGGTGCCTTGTGTCTTGGTTTCCCAGTCTATAAAGCGGGGCCAATAAAGGAGATTCCACAGGATAATATGAGGCACGTTCCCTCTCTGGACCTCAGTTTATTGGTAAAGTTGGGGAGGAGGAAGTAGATTGTAGATGATCCCCCAAGCTCTTTCCAGCAGTAACCAGTGCCCCCCACCCCTCAACAAGTGCCTGGGGACTACTGAAGCCCATCCCTCTGCCCACAGCTTCCAAGGGCTTTCATCAACGTGGTAGAGGTCATGGAGCTGGCTGGCCTGCACCAGGGCCAAGGTGGGAAATGTGTCATGCCACTGGCAGCCCAGTAAGTAGACGTACGTGGGCCCGGGGGAGGGCACCTGGGGAGAGCAGGGCTTAGATGTCAGTGGGTGAGACTGATACAGGCGGAGCCAGACCTTCTCGTCTGGGGAGCAGACATCAGCAATTAGCCAGGGGCTTGGAAAACTATTCAGAAATGCTGCTACCTTCTTGAATGCCTACTGTACGCAAGTCGCTTTATTTCCCTGGACCCCAGTTTGCTTTTCTGGAAAGTGAGGCAGACAGACACTTAGATGACCCGTGAGGGCCCCTGACATTGTCTGTGATGCCAAACCCCAACTTCAGCAAGTTGTTTGTTCCTGTTTGAGAGGCAACACAAGGCAGTGCGCTTTCAAGACAGCTCTATCAGGCCTCAAATCCTGGCTCTGCCATCTTAGGAGCTGTGGGACCCTGTACAAACCACACGGCCTCTTACTCCTCACTTGGGAGGTAGAGGTGAGGTCTAGCGGAAGAGCAAATGAAGTACCTGGTCGCTGTGGGGCAGGTGCTCAGGAAATAGTACCTTTTTTTAACGTGCTTGATAGGACTGTCCATGAAAGCCAGGCTTGGAGCTAAGGTACAATGTGCAAGAATTTCTGCTGGGGCTGGAATTTATTAAAGCTCAGCTGTGACCCTGCAGGAAGTTGCCATCTTCTGAGGCCAGAGGTTCGCCCAGAGTTCCTGTGACCATAGTTAGGGGGGAGCAAATTCTACAGGGAGCTGAGGAGTCCTGTCCTATCTGGGGTCAAATGGATTCACTGGGAAGGTGACCAGCTGGTTCCTATTCTCGGAGTGGCCACTGCTGCCCAAGAGACCCCTCACTCCGGAGCCCTGTGGGAGAGTCCCAAGCAGCCCAAGGTAGAGAAGGGAGGCCTCAGGAGCATGGGGAAGGAGCAGTCAGGCGGCCAGGGGAACAGGCAGCCCGTCCACAGGAGACCCGGGCATTGGTGCCAGCCCTTCCAGCTTCTCTCCCAACAAGCACCTTCTAGACCTCCTGCCCCTGAGCTATGGTTCTGTGATCCAGGCCCAAGAGAAAGCAAGGCTGTGTTTTGGGGACACCTCCGTGGCGGGGGGG
>NW_020175181.1:0-38605 GCF_003031525.2 Neophocaena asiaeorientalis asiaeorientalis | reverse complement strand
GGGGGGGGGGGGGGGGCGGGCACAGAGCCTCAGGACTCTCCTTGTCTCACAGGAACAACTGCACCTGCCTCCGAGGCTCCCAGGAGAACTCCCTGGAGCTGCTGCAAGAACTGAAGACAGTGAACTGGGACTTCCAGGTGACCCTGTCCCCTTCTCCCTACCACCCCCCCCATCTTTACTCCTGGAGTGAGGGCTCTACCGAGATCACAGCCCCTGAAATATGTGTCCAGGTGCATCAGACACCAAGGCAGGGGCGGGGAGTGAGAAGCTCAGAAGGGAAGCTGGGGAGAACGCCCACGTCTCAGCTCCCAGAGGGGAGAGGGGCTGTGCTCACTGCCCTCGGGCTCCTCCCTCCTTTAGCTTCTCACGTCTGTCTGTGCCTTCCCTTGACCTGCCGTGCCCTGGGCCTTGCTGCAGCGTATCCATCTCATGCCCAGGGCTTGTCTTCTTACCTCTTCTGAGAAGCTTCCCCCCACGGAGCACCCCCGGCAATTTCAGTCAGCCCTACGTGGTTTTGATTTTTCCATCTCCCAGATGAATAAGTTTATCCCTTTTATAGTCCACCTTTTGGCACTTAAGAAATGCAAAGACCATGGATACTCATCCCCCAACGTCACAGGCCTTTTGAGGAGCTGGTGTTGAAATTCCCATTTGAACTGAGGCCCCGTGTTCTAATTCACCTCTTCATGAAGCGAGAGCAGAGGAGGCCTTGGGCCCAAGCAGACGTCAGGGCAGAGCGGGGTGGCGCCCCCACCTGGTGCTCAGGCACTAGAGCGGCTCCTTTGAGTCCCTTGCCCCTGATGTGACCCACCCAAGCCCACAGGAACAGGCCGTCTGCCCCGCCTTGCGGGCGGTTAAGCAGCCTCTCTCCCCATCCCCAGAGTGGCCTCTCCAGGCTCTCCTACCAGTACCTGCAGCGTGAGGACTTCGCCGTGGTTGTGCAGCCTTTCTTCCAAAACACTCTTGTCCCCCTGAACGACGTAAGTTGCGGGTGTGTCTCGGAGGTGCGTGTGCAGAGGCCGTATCTTAGGCAATGTATTTCCTTTTCTACATGGGCTTTTTTGGACCATCTCTCTCCAAGCGCGCTCCCAAAGGGTTGCTGTTTCTGCTTTTCCTCCTTTCCCCTGCACCCACCTTTTCTGAGTGTAACTTGAACTTAGATGTACTTGGAAAGAAAAGGTGAAAATTAACAGTGACCAAGCTCCCCAGACATGGCCCTGCTATTTGCTGGGTTGGGGGATAAAATGGAAAGCTTCCTAAAAGTATTATTATTCTTTTTTCAACCATTAGAGCAGGGATGCTGAAGGAAAAGGGATGTGGACTGTAGGTGGCTATAATTTTTAAAAAATAAAAATTCCAAAACCAGGGAATTTCTCCATCAACATCTGAGCCAACTGGCAGCAGAGTTGAAAGGATGAAAGTTGAAATGCCCAGGATGCCGCGGGATGGGGGGGTAGCAGTGCCCTCGTCCCAGGAAGATAATCCCATTGCCTTTGGTCACAGAGAGGAGGCGCTGACCTCACCTTCTTCTCCGAGGACTGTTTCCACTTCTCAGAACGCGGGCATGCTGAGATGGCCATCGCTCTCTGGAATAACATGGTCAGTGCCTGAGGGTCGAGTGGGTTTGGGTCAAGGGGAAACCCGAGGAAGCTGACTCTTTCCCACAACGAAAAACCTACTAGCTGATGTGGCTCCCTTCTCCCCAGAGCTCCAAATGGCAGCTCACGTATTTGTCCAGACAGATTCTATTCTTTCGGTAATGCCCCAGTGCTGTCGGGGGATAATGTTGTCATCAGATAGACTGGATGAAAATATCAGCACGAACCCCTTACTGTGTGACCTTGGGCCAATGATCTCTCTGGCCATTGGTATCGATATCTACAAAAACAACAAAGATGACACAGGTCTTAGAAGACCGAGATAATGTGTGTACCGCACCCAGCACAATAATCCACAGGGTCCCAACTATTATTTCTTTAAACATCAAAAAGAAAAGAGCCACTCAGCCTGTTTTCCCAGGCTGCCACCTATTCTAGCCCTAATGGGGAAAAAGGGGACCTTACGAAATGAACATACAGCCCAGAGGCCACAGGGACCACCCGGCCTTGTGGCTTGCTCTGCCCTTTACAACTGGCCACGCATGACTGGACAGTCAGCTATGTTTGCACAGAGCTCGACCAGTAACCCTGAGTGCTGTATCCTCTTGCACGGAGCAAGTGAAATGCCTTTCCAACCCACTGGCTTCTTTTGATCTAGGCTCTGCGGGTGACCCAATCCCCACGCCAACCTGCCTGCTCCCTCATTCCTCCCATGGTGACTAAACAATCCACACGCCTGCTCCTTTCATTGCAGTTTCAGGCCTGCTGCGGCTCTGCCAGGCACCACTGTGCAAATATTCCCACACCTGTCAGCTCCGCCCACGTGGCCAGTATCTTACTCGGCTGACTCATAATATTGTCTTTCTCCTTAGCTACACCACCTCCTCCTCTCCTCAGAACAGCATGTAAGGAGGTTTTCTCCTTGGCCTACTTAATTGCTCACTTAGCCTTCCTCTGCTTTTGTTTTCCTGGTGTTTTCCTCCTGTTGACACAACATTCTGCCCCCTCCTGGAACTTTCATCATCTCCCGTCAGTCCAGGACTCAGAATTGCAATCAGAATACCTTTGAGTTCCCTCCCAACCCTACCTCCACGGTAGTCTTTTAAATCAAAGTTAAAACAATTCCTGAGAGCAGTTGTGTTTCAGACTCTTTTGCTTTGAAGTCCAGGTGTCTTTCCGGGGCTGAGTCACTCAATTTCATTCCTTTTAAAATCCCCTCCCCACAAAGACTGGATCTCTCTGCCTGGTCCATTTCTCCCCCCTGTGACCTCGGGGGAATCCACAGACTCCAAGGAGGGGCAGGAATGCTGAGCCCTAGCCTTTCCCTCCCAGCATCCCCATCAGGGCATAGTCTTCCTACCTCAGGGCATTCTGAGCCTGCTCAGTGCCAGGACCCAGGACCCCTCCACAAGTCTCCTGGGGGTCGATGGCCGTACTGATGACTTTGAACATTAGTCAAGGGCCCATTTGTCGCATTCTGCATGATTTAATGTAGTTCTGGCCTTTCTCTTCCAAAACAGCTTGGTAGGTCTTCCCATTCACACAGGTGAGAGGCTTCTATTTCATAAAAGCGAGTAGAAGGGATTTAGATCTGAAAACAAAAGATGAACACTGTCATGGAGCCATATTATTAATACTACAAGACTGTCCACGGCCCCCCAACCACTCTGTCCCAGCCATAACCCAAATTTAAAAAACAAAGCAACGCAAAGCAAAACAAACCTAAAATCATCTATGAGTATGTTATCCTGTGCTATGTGATTTGTGGAAATAATTACAGGGTCCAGTGTTTTCCTCCAAAACCATCTCAGATATAAAGCTATAGCATCATGCCAACTTTTCAGGTCGTCTTCTTCCTGGAATTTCACCCCTAAAGTGACATAAAATAAATGACGAACTGATAGACCTGGAAAGGCTCTTAGAGATCATCTAGCCAGAATGCTCTGTAACTAAAATACAGAGACATGGAGCAATTTGCCCAAGATCACACAGCCAGCTAGTTGCAGAACAAGGATTAGAACACAGGTCTAATTGCCAAGCGTCCTGGCCACAGCACCACCCTGCCTCCCTGCTCCCAGCCTGATAAGCACATGCGTAACCAGTGAATTCATGTCTCATAATTAGAGTCCTATGACATAGTGTCTGCAGGCTTTGGCTCACACCCTGAGTACCCCACTGTGGCAACAAACACACTTGAAACTGTTGCATCTCCTGCCCCTCCTCTCTGAACAGTTTATGCATCCTTCTCCAGAGACTTCCGCAAAGCCAGAAATACCAACGGCACTAGGGAATTTTTTCTCTTCCTTTTTTTCTTTTCTTTTCTTCAAATATTTATTTACCTATTTATCCATCCATCTATCTGGCTGTGCCGGGCCTTAGTTGCGGCACGCAGGATCTTTAGTTGCGGCATGGGGGATCTAGTTCCCTGACCAGGGATTGAACCCGGGCCCCCTGCATTGGGAGCTCAGAGTCTTAGCCACTGGACCACCAGGGAAGTCCAGTCTTCCTTTTGTCTTCTTATGAACAGTTTTTTCTCCTCTTTTCTGATGCCTGTTCCTCTACTGCTGCCCGCTCCCTCTTCTGTGGAAATCTTACTCTCAGCTAACATTAGCATCTCCCTGGGCGCTGAGTAACAACGCTAGCCTCCTAACTGGTTTCCCTGTCTCCAGGCTTACAGCCATTAGAATAGCTCTGGCTGTGTATTACAGTTATCTGGGGACTCTTAAAAACAATTAATACCTACAACCACTTTGGGAAACCTTGGTATATCTACTAAAGCTGAACACATGTATTCCCTATGGCCCCAAAATTCTACTCCTACGTATATCTCCCCAACAGAAAGGTATACACAAGGTTCACCAAAAGATGGATACAACAAGAATTTTCATAGCAGCACTATTCATAGCCCCCAAACAGGAAACTCCCCAAATGTCTACCAAAAGCAGAAGGGATAAACAAACAGCACATTCATAAAATAGAACACCTCACAGCAATGAGAATAAAATTTCAACAACATGCAACTATATATATAAATTTCAAAAACAAGCAAATAAATCCATGGTCTTATTGGGGAGTGGATGGTACTGGAAGAGGGTAGGAGGGAGCCTCTGAGTATTGATTATATTCTGTTCCTTATCTGGACGCTATGTAGGCATGCTCATTTTGTCATAATTTATCAGCAGCTCACTTATGATTTCTACTTGTTTCTAGATGTGTGTGAGCTTCGATTAAAAAATCATTTAAAAGAAAAACCAGAAAAAATAACCCAAAAACAAAACAAAAACCCAGTGCCTGGGCCTCATCCCCAGAAATTCTGACTGTCTGGGGTAGCACCTGGGTTCAATACGTTTTAGACACTCCCCAGGTGTTATTACTGCATAGGGCTTGCAAAGCACTTCCTTAGATCTCCTCACCCCAGGGCAACCGCATAGTCTGCATAAATGAAATCTGACCAAGTCATGCCCCTGCTCTCAAACTTCCAAGGCTGGCCCCTCCTTGAGGAAGAAAGGCCAGGCCCCTTAGCGCAGCACACCACGCCTTCCGGACTTGGCCCCAATTAACCTCTCAGCAGCCGCTCCCATCTCCCTGATTTGCATTTAGCAATCCAGCAAGGAGTGAAGTTTCCTGCACCACCCATGCTGTCTCCTGCCTCCGTGTGTTTGCCCTTGCTCCTCCCCTTATCTCGGGCTGCCCTTTCAGCCTCCTTCCCCGGCTAACTCTGACCCACCTCAACAGTCAACTCAGGTGCCAGCTTCTACAAGAAGCCTTCTCCGAGTCCCCAGAGCTGGCCCCATGGCACCCTACCTTGTCTCAGTCCTGTCATTTGCCACATCGTTGGTATCCACAGTGTCTGTCTTAGGAAAGGTAAGTTCCAGGAAAAACAATTGCCTTTCTTGTGGCCAGCCTCAGGCCTTTATGAGTCCAGTTCTTCCATCCATCCCCTCAACCACTATTTCCTGAGCTCCACTATGTGGTGGGGACTGCCCCAGGTGCTGGGGAAAAGAGCGTCCCTGCTCTTGGGGAGCTGCCAGTCTAATGGGAAAAAGAGATAAAAAGTAAATAAATCGGGCTTCCCCGGTGGCGCAGTGGTTGGGAGTCCGCCTGCCGATGCAGGGGACGCGGGTTTGTGCCCCGGTCCGGGAAGATCCCATATGCCGTGGAGCGGCTGGGCCCGTGAGCCATGGCCGCTGAGCCTGCGCATCCGGAGCCTGTGCTCCGCAACGGGAGAGGCCACAACAGTGAGAGGCCCGCGTACCGCAAAAAAAAAAAAAAGTGAATAAATCAATGAGGTAATTTCTGACCACATTCATGGCTTAAAAAAAAAAAATAAAGCAGGGTCATGTGACAGAGAGTAACAGTGGAGAGAGGGAGGGCTCACCAGAAAGTGACGTGTGAACTGAGAACCGAACGTCGAGAGGCTGCCGGGCACGCAGAGGTCTGGGGCCACAGTGTTGCAGGAAGAGGAAACGACCTGTGCGGGCCAGAGTCAGGAAGGAGCTTGAAGCGTGTGAGGAGCGTAAAGGCCAGTGTGCCTGGAGGGAGGGGAGCAAGGTCAGAGGTGGGCGAGAGCAGGGGCCGGGTCCTTGGATGGCTTTCGGCGGGAGAGCCACGTGATCTGGTTTGCCCTCCGGCTGCTGCATAGAGACAGACTAGAAGGAAGCAAGAGAGGAGTTGGAAAGACCATTAGGAAGCTGCTGGAAGTCCAAGTGAGAGGTGAAGTTGGCCGGGACCAGGGGATGGCAGTGGGGGTGGAGGGAAGTGGTCAGATTTGGGATGTGTTTTGGACTGGCTGGTGGATGAGGCAGAAGAGGAACGGGGGTGATTCTTCAGTCTGAGGTCAAGGAAACTGGGTGGACAGTTGAGGTGTGTAGAGAGAAATAGAGTTGGGAGGGGAAAATCAAAAGTTCTTATTTTGGACATGGTCAGTGTAAGCTGCCTTCCAGAAATCCACCCAGAGGCATCAGGTACGGTGTTAAATGTATGATTCTGGAGCTCAGAGAGAGTCAGAAATGGAGATTTAGGGGGAAAAATGTGCGGGTTATTAGCATAGAAGTGGTATTCGAGACCATGGGGTTTTCTGAGATCTCCTAGAGAAAGAATAGGTGGAAAAGAGCAAAGGACCAACCACCAAGCCTGGGGCTTTCTTCCAACTTTTGACCCAACGACTGATGAGACGGAGAGAAGGGGGAGGTGGGAGGGAAACGAGAAGTGTTGTGAAAGGGAGGCATCAACTTTGACAAATTCTGCTGAAAAGTCAAGCAAGATGAATCCAAAATAAGTGACCACTGAATCTGGCAAGGTCCTTGGTGACCTTGACCAGAGCTGAGTCAAGTGGTAGAGACTGAAGACCTACTGAATGGGTGTTAGAGAGAACGGGAGGTTGGGAAGTGCAACCAGGGGCTACAAACAACTCTTCTAGAGTTATGAGGAGTAATGGTGAAGGCAGCTGGAGGGGAGGGGGGATGGGGCGTCAAGGCTGGGAAATAGAGTAGGCTGTGCACCGATGCCGAGGGACCAGTAGAAAGGGAGAAACTGATACAGTCATCAAATCCATATGAACATTACCTTCCTCGACGCCAGTTAGTTCCTGGGTTCCTGGAGTATCACTGGGGCTCAGCCAACCGATCTGTAGCATTTGTTCTGTCACTAGGTGGTTCTGCTACGCAGGAAAAATGCTAGGGGCAGTTCAGGAGCCCACCTAGCACCACACAGCTCTTTATCCGCAGAACCAGGACCCCAGTGGATGTGCCCACCATGCTCTGTCCAGTCACCGTGGTGACTCTCCCAAGACCAGAGCAGCCCTTCCTCCTCTAATTGTTACTAACAGACAGGTAGAAACGGCTTTAAGACAACAGAAAGCAAGGTCACGGGCCAGGTGTGGTCATTAGCCGGCATAGTGGACTTTCCCTTCCCTCCTGGGCAGTACCTGGGGGTCAGGAGCTGATGAGGTCAGGAACAGGCAGGGAAGCAGATCATATGATGGGTGGACGCTAGACATTCAGGACAGAGTCTGGATAAGTGAGTGCCAGGGATCCATTCTCCTTGGTGCTGGCCACATGCTGCCAGGGGGCAGGCTACTGGCTTAAGATGCTGGGGAGGGAGTCACAGCCGCTTCTAGCTCATTCTCAGAGGGTCCCAGGATCAAAAGCATGAAGCAGAACCTCCCTGAACCACAGCTGCTCCCCGGGAGGTTTCAAGTAAACCTTTTCATCTATGCGGAAAACACACGAAAGTAGCTCAAGTGAGAAAATGCCAATTTCTTAAGGTTGACAAGCCAAGCATAATAACGACGTCCTGGTAACCAGTATGTTTTCAAAATTTTCCTGAAATTGACTATCCCCAGACACTTCAAGGAGTTGGTAAATATGATTATCACCATTTTATAAAGTTGAAAATACAGTGTCTGCAGTCACAACCACCCACCAGGAAAGCAGGAGGTGGAGGTCCTGGGCTCTGCCCTTCCACTCTCGCTGCAGCCTCTGGACCGGTCAGTCTCTCCTGGGCCTCAGTGTCCTCCTCGGTAAATCCAGGACACAGACTCAGGGTTGCCCCCTCCTCTGATGGACTCTGACCTGTCAGTCTGTGAGTCAGAAGTCAGGTCCAGCTCCGGCCCCAGGGCCGCTAGTGTCTGCCACAGGTCTTGCCCCTTTGGCTGGTTTCAGCCTTGCAAAGGGAGAGAATCTGGTGTGAGATTCTCCTCCCTCGGACAGGGAGGTCTCTCCCAGCTTTGGAGGGAACCAAGGTTTCCTTTTCTCTTTTCAGCTGGAACCCGTGGGTCAAAAGACAACCTCCAACAACTTCACCTATAGCCGAACCAAACTCAAGTGCCCCTCCCCTGTGAGTAAGGTCCTGCCTGTCTAGAGTGGAACAGGTGCCTGGGTTGGGGGAGGGGGGAGGTCCTGGCCATCTGGAGGCACAAAAGTCCCCCGGGAGGCTTCACCATCATGCACGTTCATTCACGACCACCATTCTCAAATCTCACCTCTCCTGGCTGCCCTGACACTTCTCAGGTCCTCAGGGAGCCGCAGCCAGAAGTGAGGGGAGGGACAAAGGGATGGGTTCACCGAATCAGGAAGAGGCCCGGGGAGGCAGATGAGCGAGCACTGGCCAGAACCTCGTTACCCCCGTGACCCTGGAGGGTCTGTGGCATCCTCTGTCTTAAACATGCGTCGAGGAGCCCTCCCACATCAGGCATGCTCCTGGGAGTTGGGGGTTGGGAGGAAAAGAGAAATAAGAGGCCGTGTCTGTTCTGGGTGCCCACATCGTCTTCCTGGCCTTCCAGCACCACCAGTGTCCAGGCCCGCACCGCCCTCGCCCGGACCAGGGACAAAGCCCCAACCTTGTCTCCCCAGCTCTCCTTTCTCCCTTCTCTGTCCGTCCTGTAATCGTGCCAGACCCAGAGTGGCCCACCTGGAAGGAATTCCAGTCTTGTCAAGGCTGTCAAAACCCTTCCCCGGTCCCCGCGCCCACGGAGGAGAGTCCAGATAAGAGGCCCACCTTCCTCTCTCACCTTAGGCACATACTCCGCTCCTGGAAAACGGAGCGGCTTCCCAGAGAAGCCCCACGACAGCCCCCGTCTGTGCATCTGCTTCTGCCATCTGCTCCCTCTGGAGGCTCATCCCCTATCTCCGCCTGTGGGAAATTTTCACATCCTGCAAGGCCCAGATGTTTTCCTCTCTGGGCTACTGTCCACCTTATCTCACCCTACCACTCCCACCCCAGACACACATCAGCATTGGTCTCTCTTTTCTGCGTGCGCCTCTCACAAGCACTGACCCAGGCTCCTCTGTGATGTGATTTGTTTCTGAACACGTCTTATCTCCCACTGGACCTCGAGCGACTGATGTCACACCTGAACCCTCAGGCCCTCTCCCAGTTCCTAGCACAGGGCTCCACACAGCCACCATGCCACCAGCATTCACCGGGGGGAAGGAAAGGATCCAGGGAGGCAGGCCCTTCACATTTGGGTTCTTAACCTACTACAAAACCAGCTGTCCTTCCACACCGACCTTCCCTGCTCGCGGGCACTCCTGGGATGGGAGGATGGGAATAGCTGTCCGGGGCGGCCTAGAGGAAACAGAGGTGGGCACTCAGCAAGCTCCTCAGGACTCTCTTCCACGGGTCACCTATCAGTTCCCGATCTTTCAAAACTGAGTTGACAGGAAAGGAGGTTATAGCTGGGTGTTGACCACTTTGGATACCCCTCCTTATTCAGGGGGTTGGGGCACAGTATGGATGAAGGAGCTTTACAAACAGGGATGAGCTGTGGAAACAAGGTTATTGCACCGTCTCTGGGATGGGGACTACACAAGCCTCAGATGGGTGGTTTTCAGGCCCTGAGCCCTGACCCTCTCCTCCTCCACAGGGGCGCCCCTACATCTGCACCCTGAGGAACAGTCGGCTGCTCCAAGACCAGGCTAAAGCAGACCCCCCAGTGCTCTCCTGGGCCGTGCCAGTGGCAGCAGGAGGCGGCCTTGCGGTTGGTGTCGGCACAGTGATGGCCTGGAGAGCCCTAAGGGGTCGCCAGAGGGAAAATCCTCCCATAAGTCTGAACACTGTGAGCTTGTAGGCCCGCCAGCCCTGTGCGGGCTCTCATGCTGAATTCCCCAGCCGCGTTCCTCACCAGCCCTCTCCCTTGGCCACCCCTGGCCACTACGGAGGTCACTCGCTTCAACACCTGGTGATGTAGGAAGCCAAAGGGACAGTCACAACTTCTTGGGGCCTGAGACCTGTGATCCTGGAATCGGCACATCTAAATAAAGGCCAAAGCCGTTCTATTCTTGGGTTCGCCTGCTTGAAGCTCTCGCCTTCCAACCTGTCGTGTGGCGCAGATGTGGGAGCTGGGACCTTGTCTCAGACGGGGATGGCCAACCTGAGCCCCGACTGGCACCCAACAGGCATATCCTCAGTCACCAAAACCACTATTTCAAATGTGGGAAAAACCTTGGTCACCAGGGTTTGGCTGGAATTTTGGAGCTTGCCTGCCATCACTCAGTACCATCCAACATCTTTTCTGTACCCAGGACAAGGTAGAGCATTGTGGTACCTCCAAGGTTGTGCACGTCACGGCCTGGCCAAGAGACGAACTCTTTCAAAACTACAAGATGCTCTGTGACAGCGTGTGGTTCAGTCCTGGGGCAGTGGCAGGTAAATGCGTCTGCTTTCAAGAATAGGAGTTCCTTGGGAAAGGGTTCCTGGAAGAGAGCAATTTTGAAATGTCATTTTAAAAAAAGGATTGGGACATGAATGCTTCACATATCCTCAACCTGATTTTCTCAAGGTGCTAAATTTAGAAAAGAATTCCTCTTTCTACATTACCAGGTTTATGAGAGAGCTAGAGAGAGTCTGATAACACAAGCTCCCTCCATTCAGCCCCTAGCAGGGGCAAGGCCCTGAGCTGGATGTCTTACACAGATAAGCTCTTTTATTCAGCACAAAAACCCAGGGTGGGGTTGATGGTCATTTCTGAAGACAGAAATAGTGGTTGTACGACACTGTGAATGTACTAAATGCCATGAATTGTTCACTTTCAAATGGCTAATTGTATGTCACGGGAATTTCACCTCAATAAAAAGCAAACAAAAATCCATTATCATCAGGAACTAAGTACCTCTCTGACCCCAAAGCCTGAGATGACAAAGAATGTGAGTTAGAATCCCAGATGTACCATTTGAATGTGTGGCTTTCACAGCAAACCCCATCACCAGCCTAGGTCCCAGTTTCTCAGACACCTCATCTATACAATTCGAATGAGAGTACCCATTTTGCCTGTCTCCCAGCACTGCTAAAAAACAAGATGCTGTAGAAAAGTGCTCTGTAACTCTAAAATACTGCACCCACGAAAGTGGGTTGTCTTCTCCTCTATGAAGAGTTGAGCTAGGGTCTAGGCTGCTGGGGATGGGGAGGGGTCCAGAGATGGGTTTAGGAACTGGGGGTAATGTATGGGTGAAGACTGCCCACCTTCCTCTCATGAAGGGTCATCATATTGTTTCTCTTTGACAAAAGTAGAGTCTGCAGAGGACCTACCCAGTCCCAGGTTTCTGCTGGTTTCAATTTCTGCTTCTGTACAAAGGGAACAGCATACCTGCCCCACTTCTTCCTGTGGACGAAAAACAATATCACATACCCTAAAGAACCAGCAATCCCAGCTTGTGTTCCTGGCTTAACACAGTGTGACAACCAAGATAAGTCATTAAGTCGAAGAGTTCGACTTTTTTTTTTTTTTTTAAATAAGTTTCCCTTCCAGTAGCTCCTACTTCAAAGAACCATGGAATTCATAACCACAAGTCTCCCCTCACTTGGGTTGGGGGTTGCAATTTATACTACCTGAGTAATCCAGGAGCCCCCAGTCTGAAAAGTTAATGAAAGGTGTGGTTCCCAGACTGGTCACCAAGGAACACTTTGCAGAAATAAAGAGAAATCCTCTTTGGAGGGACACAACCGCAAACCAGGCCCCAAATTCCCACCAAATACACACTAAAAAGACAAAATTTAAAAATACATGAGAGCACTTACTTGAACCTGGTGGTATTATATATACACGAAAACATGTCCTTTTCCTATAGGAAAATGTTCAATCTAGTTAGGAAGCCAATCACAGCCACACCAGGAACAAAACCACCAAATCCTGAGAAAGCTACACTCTGAGATACTCTCCATAGAGGCTTTCGAGTTCAAGAAAGATTAGTGTGGATTAAACTTGGTCAAAAGACTTCACAAAGGACATAGAACTTTAATTGAGCGCTGAAGAATGGAGAGGTGATCTGGTTAGAGGCTGAAAAGAATGGGGTCATGGAGACTGGGAAAACTCCATCTAAGTGGAGAGATGAATGAGCATGGTGTGTATATAGGGACAACAAGAAAGATGTCCAGAAACAATGAGGATGGATGAGCCAGATACAGTCAGATTAGGGACACGCTATGGGAAGGACAAGGAATTAATAGTGATTATATTGTTAAAATGGTTGTAATACCAGGCTGCATTTGATTTGGGACTAAAATGCTATTGGGAAAAGATTGGTATGAAGAAAAATAACATCAATAAGAGTTGCCTATAGAGTGCTTGCACTATGACAGGCAACATGGTACAGAATAATTAAGCTTCCACATCCCTGTTTATCATCCCCTTTTTACAGAAGAGAAAACCAAGACTCAGAAGAGTTAATTGGCCCAGAGTTATACTTTCATTACATAATGGGACATTCATCAAGATGAATACTGGTTTCCAGGGTAGGGGAATAACCCCAAAATACACAACAGATGATTCTAGCAGTAAACTGGGCTGAACTGCAAATAAATGTGATATAAAATAAAAATCTAGAAAAGAGGGATACACATTATCCTCACAAGGCTATGATGGCACCACGAGTTCCTGTGCCTCCAATTGGTCTGAAGAACTCAGCCATCTCTGGTTAGTAAGCTGTGATTTTAAAAATTAACTATAGGGGCTAAGATTTATTTTGCTAGAGTATATGTGGAGTTATATAGCAGCTAGCAAATCTTTTAATTAGGAAAAAAAATGAAGAAACAATCCCAGTGAGAATTAGTAGACACAACAAATGACAGGATTAGACCCACATTTTACATAACAGTATTGAAGACAGACTATATGTAAGCAGATTTTGAAAGATTAAAGACAAAAGGAACTATTCTGTATGATGCTGTAGTGCTGGATACATGACACTATGCATCCTTCAAAACCAAAAAAACTGTACAACACAAAGAATGAACCCTAAAGGAAACCATGGACTTTAATAGTGCATCAATATTGGTTCATCAATTGTGACAATGTACTCCACTAATGCGAGATGTTGATAATAGGAGAAACTGTACAGGGGTAGAGAGCGAGTATTTGGGAACTCTGTATTTTCTGTACAATTTTTCTGTAAACTTAAAACTGCTCTAAAAATAAAGTATATTAGTAAAAACAGGAACTTAAAACATAAGACTAAGGTAATTTTTTAATGAAGGCAGATTTATATAAGAACCAAATGGAAATATATTATTAAAAATAATCTTCAGTAGATTTGTTCAAGTAACAGATTTGACACTCAATGAAACAACATGTCTTGTGTATTTACTATGTATCAGGCACTGTTTTTAACAGTAAGTCTATATTACTCATTAATTCTCACAACAGCCCAATGAGATAGGTACTACTATTATCCCAATCTTACAGACAGAAAAACTAAAGCAGATTCGGGGTCTTTTCAGTCTTTTTGTAAGAATTAAATTAGATAAAAACAATAGTTCAAAAAATAGGTATTCAATAATTCCCATATCCCATATTAAATCCAATAGATTATTTAGGAGGGCTTTGTGAAACAACCATAATAATGAAAATATATTTGGTACCTTACAGTTTACAAAGCACTTTTATATGTTCTCATTTGATCCTCACCACAAACTTGGAAGCAAAGTGCAGTATTATTAAGAAAAAATATCCCAAACTTGGAAAGAAGGCAGGAGAGTGATCACGTGTCCTATTAATGTCACTGTTGAACAAAGCTCATCTAAGAAATATTTAGTTATCTAGAATACACTTGTGTTTGACTTTGCTATTTACTATTTGATTAGAGCTCAGATATTATGAAGTTATGTTGACTAATGGATTTCTGACCGGTAGAAAAGATAAAATCAAGGTTATGATTTTATCACCCTATAGAACATTAACTAGTTTTCTATTAGCAACATCATTTCAGTATTCCTTTGACCAGCTAACAACATAAATCTCCATTCCTCAAATTCTCCTTTGAATCAGACTTGACCATCTTAATAATTCCCTTGTTAATCACTGAGTTAAAGTCTTGACATACATTCATCCTATATTTGTATGAGAATCATATTTTAAACTTTTTAGAAAGAAATGACTTTTTAAAAATACCTAAGGGGGGACTTCCCTGGTGGTCCAGTGGTTAAGAATCTACCTTCCAATGCAGGGGACGTGGGTTCGATCCCTGGTCGGGGAACTAAGATCCCACATGCTGTGGGGCAACTGAGCCTGTGAGCCACAACTAAGACCCAACGCAGTCAAATAATAAAATTAAAAATACCTAAGGGGAAAACTAATTTTTTTAAATTATACGAAAGTATATAAAACCACAGGATACATTATAAAAACCTAGTAAATCTGAACAAGTGGAAACCGACAACCCAGTAATTCCATCCCTAGGTGATGGCTCTCAAAGAAACATTTGCAAATGTGTCTCTCTTGGGAGATGTGTAGGAGAATATTTATGGCAGTGTTGTTCATAAAAACAATAAAGCCAGAAACAATGAGGTCAATGTCCATCGATAATGGACTGGGAAAACGGCTCATGGTGTATTAATATAACGGAGTAATTATGCATCCGTGAAAATAACTACAGCTGCGTTCATCAGCTTGGGTGACTCTTACATATAACGTTGAGCGAAAAGAAGGAAGTATTACAAAGAACACATGTAAGAGGACTCCATTTAAACATGGAGACAGGCAGTAAAAGTAGAAAAGGAAATCAGTGTAGCCATTATCAGAAACACCATAATGCTACTTTTGAGAGGAGGAGGGGTTGGTGATTGAGGAGGGATATACAGAAGGCTTCTCAGATACTGGAATGGCAATTTCTAAACGTGGGTGGTAGTTTCACAAGATCTTGCTTGATAACTATTCTTATAATTGAATATATATATATTTCAGGCTTTTTCTGTATGTGTATTTCATATTTTTTAAATGAAAAGAATGAAGGAGGAAGATGTTTTATAAAAGAACCAAGCTAAATTAAGCTGCTTATTCATTCAGTGACCAGTTGGAAGAGTTTCTTCTTTTTTTATTTTTTTGCGGTACGCGGGCCTCTCACTGCTGTGGCCTCTCCCGCCATGGAGCACAGGCTCCGGATGCGCAGGCCCAGCGGCCATGGCTCACGGGCCCAGCCGCTCCGTGGCATGTGGGATCCTCCCGGACTGGGGCACGAATCCGCGTCCCCTGCATCGGCAGGCGGACTCTCAACCACTGCGCCACCAGGGAAGCCCCTGGAGGAGTTTCTTTACCCAAGGGCCACCTACAGAAATTTGGTGAGTGTTCAAAGTCACTAAAGTGAAGTAAACATAAGTCAAAGTTGATCGGGCAAAGAAAAAGAGATCCCACATCCAGCTGGTGAGGAATCAGCCTCCCTGCAGCAGGCCAGTTTGGGCCCAGCTCCTGAGCAGCATGGCGATGTTGGGTGGCAGCCAGGGCTCACCAGGCTTCAGCAATAGGAGGCCACTCAGGTGTGTCCCCCCTGTGTTCCATGCAAAGTCTAGAAGACTTGTCACTATAAGCTTGTCCCACTGTTCTGGCAGCTGGCACTGGGATACACCAAGGGCCAAGGGAACATGTGCCTTCCCGGAGGCCCAGAGTCCACCCCTCCTGGGCCCTGGCTACGCCATGCATTACCAAGAGTGCTGCCATCAGGACACTGTCACACAGTGCTGGGTGAGCAGGAAGTGAGGACGATGGGAGAAGGAGGGGAGGAAACAGAGGCTTCTCCTAAATACATTCACCCAGATGGCGTTTCAGTCAGTTGAACTTCATTCTTTATGATTAAATAAAGTCGCAAGCACAAGCAGGCTCCGGGAGAAGGGGAGCTGGGGATCAGATGGGAGCAAAAAGGGATTCCAGTCCTGAATGATTAGGAGTGACCTTATTTCTTCAACTGTAATAAAGCAGGGATAATGCCTACCTTAAAAGGCTGTCAGCAGATTAAACGAGAAAAAAAAGTATGACAAGGGTCTGGCAGAGGAGGAGCTTGAAAACATGGCAGCTGTAGTTATTCTCCTCTCCTGTGTGCAAACTGGGCCGAAAGCGTGTCCATGAATCCTGCTCTCCCCACCCTCGGCAGTGCGTTGTCCACTCTGGTCCTCCAAACATTTTCAACCTAAGCCTAGAATAAAGTGATTGGCCTTCCAGCAGAAGCTCAGCTTCCCCGCCCCGGTAATCTAAGAAGAGGCCTCTTCCTTGGATAGAACAATTGAGGCAGCAGCCCTGGGTCCCACACTCAGAGGTGAACAGGGTGGCCTCAGGTGCTTCTGATGGTTCCTTTCTGAGCATCAACGAATTCAATTCGGAATTGTCTGAATTGCTGAGATCCCAAAAGGACTATGAAAGAAGTTGACAGTACAGCCTTCCAAGTGTTATCATCTTGGTTCCTCTAACTGGGGGAATATCTCAGGATCCAGGATACAAAGGAGGGCAGGCTCTCACCTTCCAGTCCCCAAATCACCTGGGAGGCAGCCGTTTCCCGTGCTCACTCGGCCAGGGGACTCTGTAATGCTACAAAGTCTGGTTTTAGTTGATTTCTAAACCTGTCTAGGTTTAGAAATAAAAAAGCTAGCCCTGCCTTAGACCATTTAGTGCTCTGCGCTCTCAAAAGCCAGAGTGAGACAGGACCTCCCCGCACCCCTGTCCCCTGTCTGTGGGGAGAGGAAGGAGGAGGCCAAGGGGTGTCAACCCCCTAGAGAGGAAGTGCTGGACCCTGGGGCAGACCCGAGGTTGCCCTACCCCCAGGGAGGCCTACAGGGCAGCTTGGTTTTTTCCACTTGCTGGAAAAATAGCTCAGAGCTTATCTCCTGTGCCCTGCAGATCGATGATAACATCATTATATATGGAGGCTCCATGTCGACCTTTCTTTTCCAGTTCTTTCTGTAACTCATTTTACACAGGAGAGCACATGATCGGGATCTCTTTGGGTCTGAAATCCCCTGAGGAGACAAGGAAACAGTTTCCAGAATTGTCCCCAGGGCAGCCCTCCTTCTAGAAGGTGGCACAGGTACCTGTGACACCAGCCTGCTGCTGGCATATCTCACAAGGCTGTTGTGAAAGTTCGAGGAGGGTCCGAGGGCTGAATATGGAGCACACCTAGCACAGAGTGAACACTCAGTGAATTTAGCTCCTGTTAGTATTATTTATAGACGCACCTCAGGATTCACATTTGATGGTTTTTGTTCCTCTGCCAAATGCTTAATGTATTCAGTACCCCCGCCCCCCTCCGCGAGTTGATGTTTATGTTGTTCCTATGATGGAAACATTTCTACCGATTGATGTCTTCATTCAGCCAGCCCGCCAGGCAGCCTACGGAACTGAGGCTCCTTATCACGTGCTCTGTGTGGGCGAGAAGTAAACTTGGATGAGGAAGGCTCGGGTCACCTCCAAGGGATTTACATTCTGCTGTAGGGATTGCCACACTATTTCGATTATGTACCTGCAAAAAATGTCAGCACGTGGACCACAATACAGCGATGTTTATTTACAAACTATAGAGGTATATAACTACACTAATACATCAATCACAAAACTCACAAAAATAGACATTTGTAAAGAACAAGATAAAGGTGAAGTAAAGGTTTTGCTCTTGCTAAAATAGTAATATTTGGGGGGAGGACAGCGTTTTGATTGAATATGTTTCACTATTTTTAGACTCTTGATTTAGAGCTTTGTGATGTGACTATTCAAAGGCCTTGTTTCAGGTTAATTTTCTTTCTGAACTGGCTTTCAACGATAGTCATGGCTTGGGAATTCCCTGGCGGTCCAGTGGTTAGGACTTAGTGCTTTCAATGCTGGGGCCCGGGTTCAATCCGTGGTCAGGAACTAGGTTCCCACAAGCCACATGGCATGGCCAAAGGAAAAAAAAAAACAAACAAAAAACCATGGCTGAAAAAAGATTCCTCACAAAGATGGATTGTTCCAAACAAAAGATGTACCTGGTTGGTTGTGCTAAGTCATGATTCTCATTCAATTGTACAGGTTTTTGTTGAACGTCACTCATGAAATACGCTTCTTCCTGACGTTAATCTTTATTTTTTAGCAAACTATCTGGAAGCTATCCGATTTGTCACAGATGGGTTCACACCCCACTGATGAAGTCATTTTGAAATTTTAAAAGCAGGTTTAAAAAGTTTACTTCCCAGATATTTTTAATGTACACAGATATGAGAGTTTATGGAGGGAGCTCATCATTGTCAGCAGCGGAATCACATAATAGTAGCAACATTTCCAAACATGTGTTTTCAAAGCCAGCTCCCAACACCACCTATTTTGTTTGTTTTGTTGTTGTCATTTTGTTGAATTTTATTTTTTTAATTTATTTTACTGAATTATAGTTGATTTTAAATGTTGTATTAATTGCTTCTGTACAGCAGTGATTCTGTTATACATATATATACGTTCTTTTTCATATTCTTTTCCATTATGATTTATCACAGGATATTGAATATAGTTCCCTGGGCTATACAGTAAGACCTTGTTGTTTATCCATTATCTATATAATAGTTTGCATCTTCTAATCCCAAATTTCCAGTGCATCCCTCTCCCACTCCCCTACCTTTGTTTTTAAAGAGTATTTTCACACACCACACTCTACAACTTACTTTCAGAAAGCAATTACTTCCTCTCCTTTTCCATGAAGTGAGGTGGATGTTTCTGTTTGTTTGTTTTTAATATTTGCTAGGTGACATGTTACCAACAACCAGCTGTCATCAGAGAAAAGGTCAGCAAGTTTGAAACAGTTGTCTATTGATTTTAAAAATGTGTAATTCATCTTCAGGCTTGATGGTTTTTACGAGCACATTGCCAAAATATTTTCACGGTGACTCCCCATCTCATTACAAAATGTTACAAAGATTCTATTACACTTAAGATTCTGGCTCCAGTAACAATAACCACATTGATGATATCCTATCTCATTCTGTACGCTTTTGGCTTTGCTGCAATAGCTTGCCAATAAATGATACAGTGAAAGAATTTCATTGACGGTGCTGTGTTTGTACTCTTACCTGGAAATCTTTTTATTCTAGTCAATGGAGTAACTCTATTAGTGAAAATGCTTCCAGGTTTTTTTTTGTTTTTTTTTTTTTGTTTTTTTTTTGCAGTACGCGGGCCTCTCACTGTTGTGGCCTCTCCCGTTGCGGAGCACAGGCTCCGGACGCGCAGGTTCAGCGGCCATGGCTCATGGGCCCAGCCGCTCCGCGGCATGTGGGACCTTCCCAGACCGGGGCACGAACCCGTGTCCCCTGCATCGGCAGGTGGACTCTCAACCACTGTGCCACCAGGGAAGCCCCAGGGTTTTTTTTTTTAAGAAGTAATTTTCTGTTGAGTATATGTCTTCTCTGGTACGTATTCCTTTTTTTAATGGTACACACAGAAAGAGAAAGAGCAACTGTATGTATATTTCATAACTGAAACAATTCAACAAACACCATAGGCTAAGTTATATTGGGTTTTCTATCCAGATGCCCAAAGCTTCATAATCTAACACTTGGCAATATTTTCTATGCATCTTCCAACAATGGACACAGACAAGCATGTACCTATTCTTTTTGCACTGTGTGGTTTCCCTTGTTTTATTTTAGTCATTATGGCATGTGGCTCTTTGCCTCTGCTAGTAAGAAAACTAAAAAAAAAAAAGGAAAAAAATTACCTCTAAACATTTATCAGTAAGTTTAGTGAATTTTGTGAGGTGTTGAATTCAAAACCCTATGATTTCAAACATTGCTTTTAAAAAATATAGTGGTTTACTGACATGTTACAAAATGCTTAGTTTTGAAATGTCTTGCGAATCGTGTGGTTTCATTCCATTAGCTTAAATCTGAATGTGCAATGATGCACTTAGGCAGGGGTTTGCTAGTACTCGGAAGAAGTGCTTATAAATTCATATTCCATATAGACTTCTTGACTTCTTGATAGCATCAATGTCAACGTTTGGGGGGGTTTTGCTTGTTTTTTTTTTTTTTTTTTTTTTTTTTGGTCTCCTTGTTAGGTCGGCTTAGATCATCGTTGTTTTACTTTCTCAATGTGGCTTTGAATGAGCCCTTACTCTCATGGCTGTCAGCTCTGCCATTTTTCTTGTTGCTTTAATTTGTCTGACAGCTTGTTGTCAGACAGATTTCAACTCCGGATCTATTACTCTCTAACTCTATGACCTGGGAGGACAGTCATCACAGCATGTTGAAAGTAGACAATTCAGCAAAGGACAACTTTAAATCCCTCTGTGCTGGGTTCACACTGCCACACCCGGGAAACCACCCATACATGTTACACTTGCATGAGAATGCCAGGGTCAATCCACAAAGAAAATATTAGGAAGGCCAGCTTCTTCTTTATTTTTAGGTTAAAATGGCAAATAAGTAGAAAATGTAATATTTTCTTCCACATCCTAATGGGTCAACCTATATAATTTTCTTTGGGGACAAGTCCTCACCTGAAATCACAGTTATCACTACAACCCATCATTCTAACACTCTTGCAACCCAACGTGCTTTCCTGAGAGAGAGAGAATGGTCTGAAGATAAAGCTGGTCTCTGGACTCCTGCCTAAGAGGACCTGAGCATGGAGTGATCCCTGAGGGGTGGGGTTGTGTTATCTGTCCTGGGTAGTGGGCGTGAACAATTAAGAACTACTGTGCTAGATGGAGAAACAGACAAGTAAACGCATGTAGTGAATGTTGAGTAAAGTTACATACAATACAAGGACCCTCACGAGACAGAATGAGGAGAAATTCAGGAAGATTTCAGACTAGAGGTAGTGGAACCTTTGAATAAGTTATAAAAGAAGGGTAGGATTTCAGTGGGAGGAAGGAAAAGCATCTGAGTTATGGGATGAGTGGCAAAATGTTTGGGGAACGTGGAAATACTCATAGCTGATCAGAAGAAACAGGTAGTGAAACTGGTTTCTGTTAAGGACCTAAGATGTGCCCTCCTCACATTAGCACTGTGCAGTGTTTTCTTAAAAGAGAATGGGAGATTTGTTTTCTTCCCTGATGAGAAACAGTGTCTCCTAGCGTTATCCTCCTTAGTACCTGAGCCTGGGAAATTGTGAAGAAACTTGGAAGCCATGCTAAGGAGTTGGACTTTGTCCAGGATGCATTTGACAGTATGTTAGAGGCAGAAGGGAAGGATTTGTTTTAAGTAGAGGCATGGTATGATTAGATACCTTCCACAGCCCTCTTGAAAACATGCTTAAATACAGGACAAGTTCCACTGATAACAGAATCACCTGGAGAGTTTGTAAAAAAAATGCAGATGACTGGGCCCTGCCCCAAATCATGAGAATCAGAATTTCCAGGGATGCATACAGACAGCAAGTTGTATTTCAAAACTCTCTAGCTAAATTTTTTCTTGCATTAATCTATCACCCTACTGCCTCACCTCCACCTACAACGGTTCAGGTGCACATTAAAAATTGAGACCAAAAACTAATAGAAAAAATTTTTTAAGAATTTTAAAAATTGAGAATACGTTACTGATTTTAGGAGGTAACTGTGTGGTCGGTTTCTGAGCTAGAATATGTCAGCAAGTTATTATGCTTCTATCTGATAGTTACCTAAGCTACTCTTAGGTTCAAACTTGAAATTCTATGTTCATTCCTCTTCAACTTTAAGTCTGTTGTTATTAAAGTGTCTAACTCTTCCCCCCTCCCAAACTTGTATCCCTCTCCTTTTCCTGGTTCCCAAGTTTTACATAAATCATGCAGCCAAGGCCAGGTGCTTTACCTTTAAACATTTTATCCTTACAACAACTTCATGAAGAAGGTATTAGGATTCTCATTCTTAAAATGAGACTGGAAGCTGGACTCTATAAGAACAGATAACTCATCCACAGTTACAGGGTTAGCAAGTAACAGAACTAGAATCTGAAATCTGTCTGACTTCAAAACCTGTGCTGCTGAAATTTTAAACACTAACAACAAGTGTTGGAGAGGATGTGGAAGAACTGGAATTCCCCATACAGTGCAAAATCCTTCAACCACCTTGGAAAACAGTTTGACAGTTTCTCCTAAGGTTAAATGTACCCTTATCATATGACCCAGTAATATATTCCTATATTTGCCCCCAAAGAACACACATCTATACAAAAAGTTGTACAAAAATGTCGACAGCAGGGCTTCCCTGGTGGTGCAGTGGTTGAGAATCTGCCTGCTAATGCAGGGGACACGGGTTCGAGCCCTGGTCCAGGAAGATCCCACACGCCACGGAGCAACTAAGCCCGTGCGCCACAACTACTGAGCCTGCGCGTCTGGAGCCTGTGCTCCGCGACAAGACAGGCCGCGATAGTGAGAGGCCCGCGCACCGCGATGAAGAGTGGCTCCCGCTTGCCACAACTAGAGAAAGCCCTCGCACAGAAACGAAGACCCAACACAGCAAAAATAAATAAAAAATAAACTCCTACCCCCAACATCTTCTTTAAAAAAAAAAAAAATGTTGACAGCAGTTTTGTTCATAATAGTCCAACACTGGAAACTGTCAAACTGCCCAACAACAGAATGGGATAAACAAATTGCCGTATATCCATACAATGGAATACTACTCAGCAACGAAAAAGAATGAACTACCAGTCCTCACAACATGGACGGACCTCAAAAACATAAAGAAGCCAAATATGTAGGAGCACATACTCTGTGATTCCATTTATATGAAATTCTAGAAGAGGTTAAAACAGATCTATAATGACAGAAAGCAGATGAGTGGACGCCCTGGGCTGCGGCAGGAGCAGTGAGTGCAAAAGGGGATGAGGGAGGGAATTCTTGGTGATGGGACTGCTTTATATCTTGACTGTGGTAGGGTTACATTTGTCACAACTCATTAAACTGTACACTGAAAATGGGTGATCATACCATATATGTTATAGCTCAATAAAGTAGATTTTTAAAAAAGACAACTTGCGCTCTTCCCACTAAACCACACTGCCTCTTTCCCTGGCTCTACCCTAAATCACACACCCTGCCCACAGACCAAGTGAATGGTGTAATGTGCTGTGGCGTCTACAATGGAGGCCTGGGAGGCTGCACAGCTGCCCCTGGTGACCAAGTGTGATTTTGGTGCAATATCATGCCCGAGTTTATTCCTTTACTGAGCTCTAAGTGTAGTTTAGCCTGAGCCCCCATCCAGTAGGGGGCAGCTTTCGTTTTCCTTGTTATCTGTGCTAGGGAACCAAAAGGCAGGGACCCCTGGAAACTTCTCCACACTGGGCTAGAAAGGTACCACCATGGAGAGAAATACTTCCGTGCCCCTCCCCAGGCACCACCAAGAAACCTAGTGGGAGCCCAAGCCAGGAACAATGGCAAAGCTGTCACCTACCCTGGCCTCCTTCCAAGGGCCTCCCACACTGAGAAGGGGCTTCTGGAAGAAGAAGGAGGGCATCTCCTCCATTCCCTGGAACTCAACATTTTCAGCCATCTAGATGCAACTCCATGTAGTACCTTCTCCTTGACTCCTTCTCCAACTTCTCCCTGCCAGGACCACTATTCCCCTTCTAGCCTCTGAACCCGCTTATTACCTTTGCCTCCTCATGAACAGCTTAATTATACTGCGTATGACACTGTCCTGCATGCTCACTGCTTTGTGTGTCTTCCTTAATGTCTCTGAGAAAACAGTTTTTTACAGCGGTTCTCACAAGGCAGTGGTGCTGCACTGATGGACTGATGGACTGATTCCATCTTTACCGCTGGACCAATGCCAAAAATAAATCCCATGCTTTGTCCCCTCTAAAATGCTGTAGCCATACCACAGAAATATAAAGGACCATAAGAGACTACTACGAACAATTACCTGCCAACAAATGAGACAACCTAGAAGAAAGGGATAAATTTCTAGAAATAGAAAACTTACCAAGGCTGAATATGAAGAAATAGAAAATCTGAATAGACCAATTACTAGTGTAGAAGAGATTGAATCAGTAATCAAAAAACCTTCCAATGAACAAAAGTCCAAGACCAGATGACTTCACTGGTGAATTCAACAAACATTTAAAAAAAAAAAAACTACTCCCAACCCTTTTGAAATTCTTCTAAAAAACAGAAGAAGAGGGGATACTTCCAAACTCATGAGGCCAGCATCACCACGATACCAAAGCCAGACAAGGACACTATAGGAAAAATTACAGGCCAACGTCCCTGATTACCATAGATGCAAAAATCCTCAACAAAATATTACCAAGCTGAATCCAAGAATAAGTTGAAATGATCATACACCATGATCAAGTGGAATTTATTCCAGGGATGCAAACAACCACAAGAGCAACGTGACAAACCACATTAATAAAGTGAAGGATAAAAATCATATGATCGGACTCCCTGGTGGCACAGTGGTTAAGAATCCATCTGCCAATGCAGGGGACATGGGTTCAATCCCTGATCCAGAAGATCCCACATGCCGTGGAACAACTAAGCCCATGAGCCACAACTACTGAGCCTACGCTCTAGAGCCCGCGAGCCACAACTACCGAGCCCATGCACCACAACTACTGAAAGCCCACGTGCCCTAGGGCCTGCACGCTGCAACTACTGAGCCCACACACTGCAACTACTGAAGCCCACGTGCTCTAGGGCCCGCATGCTGCAACTACTGAAGTCTGCGTGCCTAGAGCCCGTGCTCCGCAACCAGAGAAGCCACTGCAATGAGAAGCCCACACACTGCCACGAAGAGTAGCCCCTGCTCACAGCAACTAGAGAAAACCCGTGCACAGCAACGAAGGCCCAAGGCAGCCAAAAAAAAAATTTAAAAAAAAACCCCTCATACCTTAATATTAAAAAAAATTAAAAAACAGGTCATATGATCATTTCAATAGATGTGGAAAAAGTATTTGACAAAATTAATCATTTCATGATAAAAACTCTCAAACTGGGTATAGATGGAACATACATCAAAATAGTAAATGCTACATATGACAAGCCCATAGCTAACATCAGACTCAATGGTGAAAAGCTAAAGGCTTTTCCTCTAAGATAAGAAACAAGACAAGGATGCCCACTCTCACCACTTTTATTCAACATAATATTGGAAGTCCTAGCCAGAACAATCAGGCAAGAAAAAAAGAAATAAAATCCTCCAAATTGAGAAGGAAGAAATAAGATTGTCCTTTTTTGCAAATTATATGATATTATATGTACAAAACCCTAAAGACTCCACTAAAAACCTGTTGAAATTCATAAATTTAGTACAGTTGCAGGATACAAAATAATATTTAAAAATCAGTTGCATTTCTATATGCCAGCAATGAACTATCAGAAAGAGAAATTAAGAAAAAAATTTTTATTTACAATAGCATCAAAAAACACTCAGGAGGGCTTCCCTGGTGGCACAGTGGTTGAGAGTCTGCTTGTTACTGCAGGGGACACGGGTTCGAGCCCTGGTCTGGGAGGATCCCACATGCTGCGGGGCGACTAGGCCCGTGAGCCACAACTACTGAGCCTGCGCGTCTGGAGCCTGTGCTCCGCAACGAGAGAGGCCGTGATAGTGAGAGGCCCGCGCACCGCGATGAAGAGTGGCCCCCGCTTGCCACAACTAGAGAAAGCCCTCGTACGGAAACGAAGACCCAGCACAGCAAAAATAGATAAGTTAATAAACTCCTACCCCCAACATCTTAAAAAAAAAAAAAAAATCACAGTAACTGAGCCCCACCTGGAACAATTAAATTGGAATTTCTGAGGTAATGCATAGTTATTAAAAAAAAAGTAGGAAAGAATTTAACCAAAACAATTAACAAAATGGCACTAAGAATATACATATCGAGGGGGCTTCCCTGGTGGTGCAGTGGTTAAGAATCTGCCTGCCAATGCAGGGGACACAGGTTTGAGCCCTGGTCCGGGAAGACCCCACATGTCGCGGAGCAACTAAGCCCGTGCACCACAACTACTGAGCCTGTACTCTAGAGCCCGTGAGCCACAACTACAGAGCCTATGCTCTAGAGCCCGCGAACCACAACTATTGAGCCCGCATGCTGCAACTACCGAAGCCCGTGGACCTAGAGCCCGTGCTCTGCAACAAGAGAAGCCACTGCAATGAGAAGCCCGCGCACCGCAACAGAGTATCCCCCACTCGAAGCAACCAGAGAAAACCCGTGTGCAGCAATGAAGACGCAACGTAGCCATAAATAAATAAATACATTTTTAAAAAAAGACCCAATGCAGCCAAAGATAAATATTTTTTTAAAAAAAAGATAACCAACAAGGACCTACTGTATAGCACAGGGAACTCTAATCGATACTCTGTAATAACCTATATGGGAAAAGAATCTGAAAAAGAATGAATATATGAATATGTATAACTGAATCACTTTGTTGTATACCTGAAATTCACACATTGTAAATCAACTATACTCCAAGAAAATTTTAAAATAAATTTTAACAAACTGTAAGATGTCACTTCACATCTGTTAGGACAGCTGTTATCAAAAAGACAACCGATAACAGGAGCTGGCTAGAATATGGAGAAAAGGGAACACTTGTACACTGTTGGTGGAAATGTAAACTAAAGTACAGCCACTAAGGAAAAAAGTATGGAGGTTCTTTAAGAAATTAGAAATAGAACTACCATATGATCCAACAATCCCTCTTCTGGATATATATCCAAAGGAAATGAAACCATTATCTCGAAGAGGTATCTATACTCTTGTGTTCATTGCAACATTACTCACAAGAGCCAAGGTATGGAAACAACTTAAGTGCCCCACTGATGGATGAATGGGTCAAGAAAATGTGGTTTATATACACACTGAATATTATTCAGCCTTAAAAAAAGAAGAGTATCCTGTCATTTGCAACAACATGGAGGAAACGGGAGGGCATTATGCTAAGTAAAATAAGCCAGAGAGAGAAAGACAAATACTGCAAGGTATCACTTATATAGAGAACCTAGAAAAAAATTTTTTAAATTAAGGTCAAACTATAGCAACAGGGAGTAGAAAAGTTGTTGCCAGCTGCTGAGGGTGGGGGAAATCCAGAGAAGTTGGGAAAAGGTTACAAACTTTCAGCTACAAAACGAAAAAGGGCTGATGATCTAATGTGTAGGATGGTGACTATAGTTGATAAGACTGTATTGCATAATTGAAATTTGCTAAGTGAGTAGAACTTAAATGTTCTCACACTAAAAAAGGTGGATATGTGAGGTGATGGATGTGTTAATTAATTCCATGGGGAGAATCCTTTCAAAATGCACATGTATATCAAATCATCACATTGTACACTTTAAATATTTTGTAATTTTTTGTCAATTATACCTCAATAAGTCTGAAAAAAAATAAATTAAAAAAACTACTATAACCATAAACCAACCAACCGCTCCCACAGACAGCTTCTCATTTAGTTTTCCACAGACCAAAGAGTTTACATGTGTTTTGTGCCTGCAAAATCTCAAAGGGAATAGAAAGAATTGCAAAATAATCTCAACAGGGAGCTTAATATAAGATTTCCTTGTTTCTTGCTGAATTTTATTGACATAAACTAAATATAGGCCCTTTTTGCCCTTTGTCAACTGAGGATATATTTCTAAGTCCTTTTACCCAGCAACCACTTGCAAACAGCCTAGTGAATCAGAGGCCTGCCCAGTTTCAACCCTGGCAATGAATGAGTCTGCTGGTGTAACTTATACATAATGGGTAGAGATGGATGGACAAGCCAAGGCTCCCAGTTAGTGGTTTTTGCTGTGACCCCAGTTGGGGTCTGGAATGCACTGATATCTTCAATGCACTGTGGCTTTGACCCTGGCATATAGAGTCCTGAGCCTGGCCAGATAGGGCAGGGCAAGGGCAAGATGGTATTGAAAAGACACAAGGGGGACTTCCCTGGCGGTCCAGTGGTTAAGACTCCACACTTCCACTCTAGGGGCACAGGTTCAGTTCCTGGTCAGGGAAGTAAGATCCTGCATGCTGCATGGCCCAAAAAGAAGAACAGAGAGAGAGAGAGAGAGAGAGAGAGACAGAGAGAGACAGAGAGAGACAGAGAGAGACAGAGAGACAGAGAGACAGAGAGAGACAGAGACAGACAAGGCTAGAGAACGTGGATCCACAACAGGGCAAGGACAACAGTGAGTGGGTAAGTCGGAGACAGGCAAGGCATCCAGAGCTAAAGAGGTGAAGGACAGAGCAGGGAGTGAGAGAAATCCCAGCAGCCTCTTGGGGATGGAGGCTTAAACAAGATGAGCTTGGGTGGTAGATACACAGGTGGAGAAACCCTGAAGGGCCAGTCTCATTTTGCTCCCCAGGGAGACTGTTCTTAGAGGTCCTGCGAAAAACCTGTCCTTTCTTAACAAAATGATGGGCTATCAAGACAGGTTAGAATTGCCAGGTAACATACAGGACACTCAGTTAAATATGAATTTCAGATAAGCAACAAATAATGCTTTAGTATAAGTATGTCCTATGCAATATTTGGGACATACTTATATTGAAAAAATATTCATCACTCAGCTGAAATTCAAATTTAACTGGTCATCCTGCCATCCTAAACCTGTCAACCTTAGGAGGGGCAGATAATTAATTTCTCACCAAAGAAACTGTTTGTTTGAGAATCACACCTTGGCAGAAAGCTCCCACCTCAACAGTGAGATATGGGTGTAGACACAGTGAAAATAGAAGGAAGCAAAGGAAAGATTTGAAGGGAGCAAGCAGGAGTATTAAGAGATTGGAGAGAGAACAGAAGAGGCAGGAAAAGAAAGAAAATAATAACGTGAGATTAAGGATGTAAAACAGGGGCAGAAAAGTCCAAGTGATGCCAGCCTTACAGGGTATTGGGTCACTTGCAGAGGGAAGCAGTAAGCCCAGGCTTCAGCTCTGAGCAAAATAAGCTGACACTCTTTCGAATGGAGGAGGGAGCCAGCGAAAAGAGTGTGGTCAGGCAAGACAGCCTGAGATCAAGAAGAGAAGGGCAGCTTGCTGGCTGTGTATCCTGGACAAGCTATTTAACCTTGCTGAGCCTCATTTTCTCAGCTGTAAAATGGAGATTAAAAAACAGGGTTTTATACCCTAACTCTGGCACATGTACCACTATAGATTTGTTTTACCTTTTCCAGAATTTTGTATAAATGTAATTATAGAGAATATGCTCTTTGATGTCTGGCTTCTTCAATTTTTTAAAATTCATCCATGTTGTTATTCTTTCATTGCTGACTAGTATTCCCCTATATGGATATACCACAATTTACTTATCCCATTTACCTGTTGTTGGATATTTTGGTAGTTTCCGATTTGGGATTACTGTGAACAAAACTGTCAAATACAAGTCTTTGCATATATGCATGTTTCATTTCTATTGGGTAAATATCTAGCAGTGAGACTGCTGGGTCACATGATAAGTGAGGGTCCATTTAACTCTAGAAGAAGCTGCCAAGCTTCTTTCCAAAGTGGTGGTACCATTTTGCATGCCCCTCAGCACTGTATAAGGGTTCCATTTTTTCCACATCCTCACCAACACGTTATTATTGATCATTTTCATTTCAAGAGCACAGGTTTTGAAGTCAAACAGACTTCAAATTCTAGTTCTGCCACTTGCTACCCCCATAACCTTGGATAAGTCATCTGGTTTTACTGAATCTAGTTTCCTCATTTTTAAAATAAGGATAATATTCATACAATGAAATTTTATGTGGCAAGTGAAAATGAAAACTATGTGTTCAATTGTTTAGCACATCTAATTACTTCCACATTGTATTTATTCAGTTAGTCTCAATTCTGAAGACTAGTTTGTCTGAGGTTCAAATTTAAGAGCCCTATCAAGATGTCTTTGTATAAAAATTACCTGAAATAGGGCTTCCCTGGTGGTGCAGTGGTTGAGAGTCCGCCTGCCGATGCCGGGGACATGGGTTCGTGCCCCGGTCCGGGAGGATCCCACATGCCGCAGAGCGGCTGGGCCCGTGAGCCATGGCCACTGAGCCTGCGTGTCCGGAGCCTGTGCTCCGCAACGGGAGAGGCCACAACAGTGAGAGGCCCGCGAACCGCAAAAAAAAAAAAATTACCTGAAATAAAGTGCAGCCTGATGCCATGGCCTCACCACAGGGATCAGGCGGAGCTATCAGGTCTGCCTTCACACCTGCCCCAAGGTAGACAGGGGAGGAGCTTACCCTCCAAATCAGGTGTAAACACACTCTCCTAGAGCTTTCTCTCCAGCAGTGGATAACTGAAAAATAATGGGACTTGGAGTCATTAGCCAATTTCTTAAACCTTCTGAGCCACAGACTTTTCATGTGTAAAATGGGGTTTATGATTCTTATGACATAGTATTACTGTCAAAGATCAACATTTGACAAACTGTAAGTGCTACGCAAATGATAGTTTTACTTCCATTAGAGAGAAAAAAAAAGATTACATCCAGATAGGGACCTTCTTAAAACTAATCAAATGGCAAATACAAATCCTCCTTGTCAACTTTCCTAGCCACACTAGAGATGATGGGTTTCTGTGCCAATGGGCAATTGAGGAAGTTCACTACAGGAGGGGCCAGTATCCCAGTATTCCTATTTGGCACAGGAGAGAGGGAAACCGGCCACCAGAGGCCAGGCCAGGCACACAAGATATTGACCCTTGGTGATTCCAGTTCAATAGGGCTGAGGTGAGCTCCAGGAATCTCCAAGTAACCAATCTCCCGAGCTGATTCTAATACTCAGGTCTGGGAACTACAGACTAATAGTTCTAAAAATGTGGTCCTCTGACCACTAGCATCAGCATCACAAGGGAACATGACAGAAATGCAAACTCTCAGTTTCCATCCCAGGTCTATCCCATCAGAAGTTCTGGGGGTGGGACCCAGCAATCTGTGTTTTAAAAAGCCCTCCAGGTAATTCCGATCAATATCCAAGTTTGAGAACCACTGTAGTAGTCAATGACCATCAAGGACTTCCCAACACAGAGGGGCTGAGGCCAGAGCAGGAGAAACAGCAAGGGAACAGATCCGTAAAGAAAAATCAGGGAGTGTTGCTGGTTCCAGCCCCGATGGCTATGGTCACACATAGGACTCTGCTTGATCCAAAAGTACAATAAGGACTGACTGCCCCCTACTCCACTCTGTCCCTCTGGGTCCTGCTCGCTGGGTGAACAAGGTGGGCAGCTTACGTCCTGGTAAGCAGAGAAAGGCTGGACTCCCCCGGCTTTGCTGATCTTCTATTCTGAATTTCAGTATAGTTTGGCACATTGATTGAGACAGGCTGCCAACCCCCAGATACAAGACCCCAACGCGAGTTTAAAATGTGTTAGACTGTGATAACCGAGCTTTAAAAAGGCATTGAAAAGAAGACTGGAAGGAAACATGCCAAATTAGAGATGAAAGGGTGGACTAATCTTAAAATCACAGTTCTGTTTTGTTCAGGTTTCTAAAGCTAACCACCCCTTCCTCCAGCACACTCAAGAGGAGGGAGAAGGCCAGGGTCCCAATATGGAAGCAGAAAGCGCTGCTGGTGTTGCCATTGGCCCAGGTGAGCGAGGGTTGGACTGAGTTTCCCAAACAGTGTTCCAGGAGATGTTAACAAGTGTGTCAAGGCAAAAATAAAAGGGGGAAGGGTCCAAAATGTTTGGAAAATTCTGCTTTTAATAGTTCTCATCTGGAAATTCACATTGCATATTTGCATATTAAAGGTGCTGAGGACTCCTGTAATAAAGGAACCTGTATAGCTTCGTTTAATCCAGCATTTCCCATCTTTATTGAGCACAGACCCTTCTGTCTTGACACACTCAGAAGCATCCTATGGAGCAGTGTTCTGCAGACTGTCAGCTTGGGAAACACAGGGCTACAAAAATTGTCAGAGACATCCTTTGCACTCCACCTCCTGCTTCTCTTACTGCAGTCTACCGGCCTGCTTGCCTTCCGCCGTGGATTCAGACCAACCTAAACACTTAAACCTAGTTTTGTCTTGGACAGGAAGTCTAAAAACGGCCTCTGCTTTATGCAACCCTAGTTAGAGTCGGTCTCCATGCTTGGTATTCTTGGTCTCTTGCCTAGACACTTTTTTTTTTTTTTGCCCAGGCTGTTTGTTGCCAGACATGAGTCCTTGACAATTCTTCTTCAGAATTCTGGGCCTGGGCTCTGAAAACCCAGACTCTGGGCCTGATGTGCCTCCTGCCCCAGCTCTTCCAGACCTGAGCCTGGCCTGCTGGGTGGCACACCCCTGCCCGCTGCTCCCTACATCAGCTGTCTCTGGGCATGACCTTGGACCTGCTCTTTTCTAGTACCTATGCCCCTCCCTCTAGAAGCATTCCTGCCCCTCCCCTGGGTGTTCCATGTCCTGTTCTCATTCAGATGCCAACTCAGCTCCCAGAGCACTTTGGTTAATTTGCAGGTGTTTTTCTAAAGACTTGCATTTGGGGGTAATAAAATAAGGCATGACGGCTACTGGTAATAAATCCGCCAGGGCTTGGATGGAATGCCCCTCTGAAAGTTCTTTGCTGGTTGGTGACACTGTGCATTCAAGGCAGGTGACCACCATAGCATGTGCATGTGACCAAAGAGCACCAGAACTGGGGGCAGACAAGTTGCATTATGGACCTAGATCTGTGACCTTGAGCAAGTCCGTTAACCTCTCTGAGCCTCAGTTTTCCCATCTATAAAATGAGGTTAATAATACCTGTCCTGCCTAGCTTAAAAGGAGGCATCAGGAGGAGTAAGATGAAACAAAGTCTTACGGGCTAATCAGAAGGTGTACATCGCCATAACAATGTAAGGCATTCTTATCAGTGTTTTACAATTTAGCGTCTTCTGCCCACATCACAGGCTCAGGATGGGAGCAGGGTGAAGGGTGTTGTTGCTTTTTTTTTTTTTTTTAGGTACAAATAAATGTCTTTCAAAGGTTGGCTCTACAAGCAGTCATGAAGTGACAGTGACATTGCTGACCACTTCCCCCTATCCACCCCACTGAATTAAAAGTTTCAACAAAGTGACCATTCAGCTTGACGCTTTGGCACAGAAACATGGCCATAAATGAATGGGGTTGGCCACTGGACTCAGGGAGATTTCAGTTCCCTCTCTGGCTGGATAAGCACCATGCCCAGGGGAGGATGAATCTGTCCCTCTCCACGGAGCAGGCCCTCCCTGCCAGGGTAAAACCACCGATGAGACTGGAATAGACTGTACGGCCCCTTCGAGGAGACACTGGAAGAGTGGGTGATAACACTTGCTCTAGAATCAGATGACACTGATTTGTGTTCTAACCCTGCCACTTACTAGCTCTGAGACCTCAGACATAGAGTTTAGTTTCTTTTGCCCTTATACTTCTTTTAAATGGAGGTAACAGTGCCTACCACACAGGTTGATATGACAACACTGTGAAAACTACCAAAGCTCTATGTGAGGGCTTCTCTGGTAGCGCAGTGGTTGAGAATCCACCTGCCAATGCAAGGGACACGGGTTCGAGGCCTGGTCCGGGAGGATCCCACATGCCGCGGAGCAACTAAGCCAGTGCTCTACAACTACTGAGCCTGCACTCTAGAGCCCGCAAGCCACAACTGCTGAGCCCACATGCCACAGCTACTGAAGCCCCACACACCAAGAGCCCGTGCTCCGCAACAAGAGAAGCCACCGCAATGAGAAGCCCATGCACCACAATGAAGAGTAGCCCCTGCTCGCCGCAACTAGAGAAAGCCTGTGTGCAGCAACGAAGACCCAATGCAGCCAAAAACAAATAAAAAATTTTTTAAAAAGCTCTATGAGTGGAAGCTAGAGGCAGTGGAGGTGGAGATGATGGAGTTGGTGCCATGGTGCCAGTGATGGAGAGGCAGCAGCAGAAGTGGCAGAGGCAGTGATGGAAGTAACAAGTTGGCGGAAACAGAAGTGATGGTGGTTGTGTATAGCTGGATTGGATTCCAGAAGAAAAATGGGTCTGTCCAAAATCTCCGGGAGTAATGTCCATCCTAGAAAGAGAGCCTCAGAGATCCCAGAACAGACGAAGTGAGAGAGTGGCATGGACATATATACAGTACCAAATGTAAAATAGATAGCTAGTGGGAAGCAGCCGCATAGCACAGGGAGATCAGCTCGGTGCTTTGTGACCACCTAGAGGGGTGGGATAGAGAGGGTGGGAGGGAGATGCAAGAGGGAGGAGATATGGGGATATATGTATAGCTGATTCACTTCGTTATAAAGCAGAAACTAACACACCATTGTAAAGCAATTATACTCCAATAAAGATGTTAAAAAAAACAACAAAAAAGCTCCCAAAACAGAGAAAAGACACCTAACATACTCATGGGATCCTAACCACCACCTCCCTGGAGTTTAGGAAGGTTTTGGTCACAAGGGGTGCTCGGTGAGGCTGCAGGACACAAACCTCTCCACCGCAGGGATGTCCCAGGGGGCCAGCCGTGGGAAGAGGGGAAATGCTTGCATTCTCTTTCTGTCTGGTCCTGGGTCACTGGACCACAGAGTTCAGCAAGTTGCAGACAAGGCTGGGAACTAAGTTCATTTTGAATTCCAAACTATAATCTTCCACTTTCTGGTGAAGGAGACTTCAGCCTTTCTAACCACTTCTCAGTGAGGCCCACGTGGGCCTCACTTCTGAGGTCAGGGGGATGCTAGATCAAATCAGATGACTGACCAGCTTTTAGGAAAGATAAAGATCTCTGCTCAAAGAGTGGCCCACGGACCAGCAGTATCGGCATCATTTGGGAGCTTGTTAGAAATGCAGAGGCTCAGGCCCTGCTCCAGACCTACTTAATCAACATTTAAATAAGATTCTTTGGAGAGTAATTGTGTGTGTGTGTGTGTGTGTGTGTGTGTGTGTGTGTGTGTGTGTGTGCAAAACTGTATTCCTTCTGGAGGCTCTAGGTGGAGAATCCATTTCTTTTCATTTTCCAGCTTGTACAGTGTTGGGAGCCAAGAAGTTTTCGCCATTAGAAGATGGCCGACATCCTGCTTCTCTTCCTGCTTAATGAGATAAAAGCCCGCGCCTAAAACGAAAGCCCACGCACGCAGCACCAATGATAATTTGCCAAGTACTTCCCTTATTCTGGATCCCGCCCCCCTTTCTCTGTACTGTATAAATACAGCTACTGCAGCAATAAAAGTTTGAGGCTTGATCAGGATTCTGTCTTGCCTCCATTCTTTCGCGTCTCCTGCCCCTTCTTCCCTTTTCAACCCCTACAGGTTCCTCCTCGGACTCACAAGGATTTGTCCTGCTGGTCGGGACTCCCGGGGACGCCCGGGGCCGTGCACAGTACAGGCCACCTGTATTCCTTCGCTGTAAGACCCCTTACTCCATCTTCAAAGACAGCAATACAATATTCAAAAAAAATTTAAGAAGCACTCATATAGTGAGCTATGTCTGGACTGAAGTCCTTCCTCAGTCTCTGGTTTTTTTTTCACAGTATTCAATCAAATATTCATTCCTGTTCATTCAATAGATATTTACTATGCATCTACCTTGTGCCAAGCATTGCACCAGACCCTAGGGACAGGGCAGTAAACAACACCAGTCTAGGTCCTGAAGAGCTTGTGGTGATGTCTTCCAAAGGAATGGAAACCAAGGCCATGGCCATAGCCAGTCCTCCAGGGCAGATGCTTCCCTGGCTGCGTTCACGGAGATGTCCAGAGCGCTGGACATTCACTGTGACGCATTCCCCTGTGGAAACCTCACCTTGCTGTTGACAGCACAGCACAGTGAGTGTTTATGGCTGCAGGTGCTGGCATTCGTACCTGGCATACAGTAGGGACATACTGTATGCACATAGAACTGGATCACTCACTCACGGCTGACTGCCTCTCCTCCGCCAGCCTTCGCTCTTCTCCCCTTTTCTTCATCCCCTCCATCCCTTTCCTTCCTCCTCCTCCAGAATTGTCTCCCAAAAGGCCTCCTTTATTCTTTCCTACCATTTTCCCCTACCTCTTCCAAAAATCTCCATGTGCATTTTACCAATCTGTGTAACAAAAACATCTGGGGATCCAATGGCTCTCAAGAGTCTGTTTTAAGCCAGGATGACATACACATATCACGTACCCCCGACGCACAGCACTTAGGAACATCTATAGCTTTGTAACGTGACTCTTCCTTTTGAAGGCTCTTCAATTCAAATGCATAGTTGGGGCAAGCCAATCACCCGCCCACAGGCGCCAGGACGCTGGGGTGCCTCAGCTGCCCACTCCAGGAAGATTAGATGCAGCTGTAAGGCTCTGATATGCCAGGCGGCCCTGCCACCGGATAATATTTTGAAGGGCCAAGGGACCTCCCCTTTTTGGCTAATAGCAGCAAACACAGCTCAAACCCAAGGCGGCATTGGGGCATAGGCGGGGCACACAGCAAACAGGGCTGTTTGAAGGGGTATAATCCAAATTCACACCCTGGCTATGAGGCAGGAATTTAGAAATTCATTCCTCCAGAGGGGAATGAAGTATTGGGCTGTTCCAAAGTGGTAGCATAGAGTAGATGGTCTAAGTGCCTGAGCCCACACCCCTTCCTGGTTCTTACCAACATGCAACCAGAGCTAGACTCCACATCCACAATCAACATCGTGGGTGAGGCCCAGACCTCGGCCTTCCCTGTAATTTCTATGGATATTGTGCGACTCCTTGCCCAGAGGACTGAACTTGATCTCTCGGACAGAATATCCAGCATAGATCCTCTCTTACGAAAAGGAAAGAAAAGGAAAGAAAATTGCCTCTGGCTTTCCAAGTGAAAGAAATAGATTCCCTCTCCCCAAGCCCCTGTTTACAGCAAAGCTGACACAGAGGGCTAACGTGTATTTATTCAAGGCAGTCACTCGGGTTTGCAAAATACAGAGGGCTCAAGTCCCCTGTACAGGATGTGGGCTGGGAGGGGGGAGAAGGGGCCTTCGTGATGAAGTAGGTGCTTGACCTCCCTCACCCTCATAACTGCACTATTTGTGAAGTAGGCATGAGGGATTCCATTTCAGAGATGAGAAAACTGAAACTCAGCGGGATGAAGAGAAATTCCCTCAAAATACCCAGATTCACAGAACAAAACCAGGGTTCAGAGGCTGGTTGGCCCGATTCCAAAGTGCTTTCCTCTACAACCCTCCGCATTCGCTCCAGAAACCTCCCCCAGGGAGGGCAGGGGCGGGGCGCACACGTGGAAGGTAGACTTGTAATTAAAGCTCGGAAAATCCATGACCTCCTTGGAAACTATCTAACTGATCATTCACTCCACGTTGTTTCCCAGCAGTGGAACTGGGGCTCAGGCATCAACAGTCCCACCTCCCTCAGCAACCCCCCCGGCACCTTTTCTCGTCTGCAGCCAATCCTGGCAGGTGTACAACCTCTCAACCACCAGCCATGTGAACTGGAGTCACCTTTCCAGGCACACAGCTGTTGCAACAGACACTCACATGTCCACTTACCTTCTCTGAACCGTCCAGTCACCACCGAGTTCTTGGGTAGCTCCTGTTTCTAGGCCTGGAGTCCCTGCCTCTTTGGCTGGTCCCTGCTATGAAGCCTTGCCCTTGGCCCACCCAGCTCTAAGCCCAATGGACTTTCAAGTGGCTACCTGTCTACTCTTGCTTCTCCCCAAGACCAAGAGACTCCCCCTTCCGTGCCCAACACTTGGACACTAGCAAACCCTTGTCATTTGTCAAACCCAATTACTGATGTAGACACAGTAAGTTTTTGGTCACCTCCCTCAGAATCCAACTCCCCAAATGTGTGCCTACCCCTTCCCCACGCCCAGTGTTAAGATCCTGGCATTCCTTCCAGCCCCGCCCACCTGAGCCACCACCTTCACAGGTGCAGACACAATGATGGTGATGTGACTGTGAGGACTGGTGCATTATTTACCCTCAATGTTTAAAACACATAGGCTAGAACTTTCACTGCCTGCTAGTAAACATGGAGTTACAGGATTGAATTACAGCACTGGGACAATTGATTTTTACCAATAACTTTTCATAATATGATTTATTGATTTTAACATGACACAACTAACTCAGGCACACCAGTTCCTGACTGCATGTAATACTGATATCCCATTCATCTTCCCGTCCCTGGAATGACAAAGCACTGGCAGGTAGAGATGTGAAACAAAAGCCTGAAACCCCAGTCAAGCCGACAGTACTCATGGCATAACATCCAAGTGCACCCCTTCCCACGGAGGTGCTGCCACACATCACCATGGCAAGGAGCTAGAGGGAGACGGGTAATGAGAAGTATGGGAGGTGCCGGGCATATTGTGAACAGTGGAGAATGCCAGTTGCTCATTGACACTGTTTGCTCATGCAAGGCAACTAGGAAGGGTATTACCAAGTAATAGGGCACAAACTGATAACTCACTGACAACCAGGCAGCCTAGAATCTTTGGCCC
>NW_020175180.1:24670-26611 GCF_003031525.2 Neophocaena asiaeorientalis asiaeorientalis | reverse complement strand
TCACTCTGACACAATGCACAGCCTATACCAGCACACACACAAACACACACACACACACACACACGGCTCACCGTGACTCAAGGCACAGTTTACACCATCACACACACAGACACACAACTCATTCTGACTTAATGCACAGCCTATAGCAACACACACACACATGGCTCACTGTGACTCAATGCACAGTCTATACCAGTACACGCACACACACACAACTCATAGTGATTCATTTCACAGTCTGTAGCACCACACACACAGACATACACCTAGTGACTCAGTGCAAAGGAGAAATAAAAAATACCTAGAAACAAATGACAATGGAGACACGACGACCCAAAATCTATGGGATGCAGCAAAAGCAGTTCTAAGAGGGAAGTTTATAGCAATACAATCCTACCTTAAGAAACAGGAAACATCTCGAATAAACAACCTAACCTTGCACCTAAAGCAATTAGAGAAAGAAGAACAAAAAGACCCCAAAGTTAGCAGAAGGAAAGAAATCATAAAAATCAGATCAGAAATAAATGAAAATGAAATGAATGAAACGATAGCAAAGATCAATAAAACTAAAAGCTGGTTCTTTGAGAAGATACACAAAATTGATAAACCATTAGCCAGACTCATCAAGAAAAAAAGGGAGAAGACTCAAATCAATAGAATTAGAAATGAAAAAGGAGAAGTAACAACTGACACTGCAGAAATACAAAGGATCATGAGAAATTACTATAAGCAACTATATGCCAATACAATGGACAAACTGGAAGAAATGGACAAATTCTTAGAAAAGCACAACCTTCTGAGACTGAACCAGGAAGAAATAGAAAATATAAACAGACCACTCACAAGCACTGAAATTGAGAGTGTGATTAAAAATCTTCCAACAAAAAAAAGCCCAGACCAGATGGCTTCAGTTGGCGTCACAGGACCAGATGGCTTCACAGGAGAATTCTACCATTTAGAGAAGAACTAACAATAGAAGAACTAACAACTATCCTTCTCAAACTCTTCCAAAATACAGCAGAGGGAGGAACACTCCCAAACTCATTCTACGAGGCTACCATCATCCTGACACCAAGACCAAACAAAGATGTCACAAAGAAAGAAAACTACATGCCACTATCACTGATGAACATAGATGAAAAAATCCTACACAAAATACTAGCAAACAGCATCCAACAGCACATTAAAGGGGGCATACACCATGATCAAGTGGGGTTTATCCCAATATATGCAAATCAATCAATGTGATACACCATATTAACAAACTGAAGGAGAAAAGCCATATGATCATCTCAATAGATGCAGAAAAAGCTTTTCACAAAATTCAACACTGATTTATGATAAAAACACTTCAGAAGTGGGCATAGAGGGAACTTACCTCAACATGATAAAGGTCATATACGACAAACCCACAGCCAACATCGTTCTCAATGGTGAAAAAATGAAACCAGTTCCTCTAAGATCAGGAACAAGACAAGGTGGTCCGATCTCACGACTATTATTCATCATACTTTTGGAAGTTTTAGCCACAGCAATCACAGAAGGAAAAGAAATAAACGGAATCCAAATCAGAAAAGAAGACATTAAGCTGTCACTGTTTGTAGATGACATGATACTATACACAGAGAATCCTACAGATGCTACAAGAAAACTACCGGAGCTAATCAATGAATTTGGTAAAGTAGTACGATACAAAATTAATGCACAGAAATCTCTTGCAGTCCTGTACACTAATGATGAAAAATCTGCAAGAGAAAGAATAAAATACCTTGGAATAAACCTACCTAAGGAGATGAAACACCTGTATGCAGAAAACTGTAAGACACTGATGGAAGAAATTAAACATGATACAAATAGATGGAGAGATATACCATGTTCTTGGATTGGAAGAATCAACACTGCGAAAATGACTATACTACCCAAAGCAAGCTACAGATTCAA
>NW_020175180.1:0-1500 GCF_003031525.2 Neophocaena asiaeorientalis asiaeorientalis | reverse complement strand
GAGACAAGAAAGGAGCCAGAGCCACCACACATGGGCTTACTACTGCAGGGATCCAGCCACTTCCGAGGTGAGAAGGAAAAGATGTAATTTCTAGAAGCACACACCAAAATAACACACTCCAATCCTCAAAGAGAGTGTGGGCCACCTGATTTCTGGCTGTTACTCTAGAGAATATCAAGCACTTGGGGGGTATCCTGAACCTGATCAGCACTCCAAGAGGAGGGACCCGGGCTCAGGGTAACCGAGATGCTGAAAAGGGTACATTGCGACAGAAAGTCCCTATCCCTCTCCGTGATCTGCACAGCCTCACTGTTGACTTAGACAAACACAACTGGCTAGGCTCACTTTTAAACCTCAATCATAGTTTTTTCATCTAAGTTTTCAGTAAGAGCACATGATTCAAGGCTGCATCCTCTGTTGAAAGCCTGGCAAATAAGCACTCCTAACGGCAAGGAGATATCTGTACACTCTAGAAACCAGATGGCAAGGTTGACAGGCTTGTGTGGAAACAAAGGCTTCCAACAGCAACTCTTCTCTGACACGTGGTCATTTCAGTTCTGGGAGGAACTGGCCTCAAAGACCTAAAGAAAATCGGGGATGTCTTTCAAAAACACTCCCTTTCAGCTCAGTGCCTGAAGGAGAGAAGAACTGACAGCATCACCTCGAACTTCACTTCCTATTTTAAGTAAATGAGGACGATGTGACTTCTGGATGAAGCTGGTAGAGAACAATCTGTTTGTCACTTGTGTAACTTTCCAGGCCTCAGGTGAGTTCCTCTTTAAAACATTCAAAGCCTTAGACCAATTACAGGGCTATTCAGAAATATAGAATATTTCACGTACAGTACTTAACCAAAATTTCAACAGTAATATGTCAAAACGTTGTAGAAGGGAGAAACTGTATGAGGCGGAATTTGAATTCAGTATACTCTGAGCTCTATTTCAAATTTAAGATTCTGTTATCCTACTATAATACTGGGATATGTCCTTTATGAGTTTTTTAATGTAGCCCCAGTTTTGTTCTAGACACACTATGTAGAAAGCATTTCTCTATCTTTGTAACTATGTTCAGGTATCTGCTGACCGTCTAACATGTATTAGTCACTCAGTAAACATTTGATGCAGTGAATAGAGATAAAGTAACTTCACATTTTCAAAGCATTTCCAAATCCACTGTCTCCTAAGTGGCTTTCCTTTATTGGAAAAAATTGAATACTGATTATCTGTGGGCCAGCAAAAAAACATCCTTGGGGCTGGGGATTCAATGAAGAATAAGATACAATTGAAAAAGAGACAGGAGGTCTGACACGGAAAGCACTCCAGGGCGGTTGCTCCTCCAGGAGACCAAGAGGGAAGAGATATGGGAACATATGCATATATATAACTGATTCACTTTGTTATTTTTTGTGGAAATTTTTTTAAACTTCGAAATCTATGTCTCCAATAGGCAGAGTCAGTCAGTCATCTCCTTTTCCCTTGACTGACTGGGTAATTTTTCAGG
>NW_020175179.1:543-779 GCF_003031525.2 Neophocaena asiaeorientalis asiaeorientalis | reverse complement strand
GTGTTAGCGTACAGGTTAGGATTAGGGGACGGGTAGGGTAACGTTTCAGTTAAGTGTTAAGGTTAGGGTTAGTGTTAGGTGACGGGGACGGTTTAGGGGACAGGTTAGGGTACGAAAACGGTTTAGGATGAGCGTACGTGTTAGGGTACAGGTTAGTGTTAGCGTACGGGTTAGGATTAGGGGACGGGTTGGGTAAGGCTTCGGTTAAGTGTTAGGGTTAGGGTTAGGGTTAGGGT
>NW_020175179.1:0-113 GCF_003031525.2 Neophocaena asiaeorientalis asiaeorientalis | reverse complement strand
TTCGGGTAAGGGTTAGGGTTAGGGTTAGGGTTAGGGTCAGGGGACGTGGCCGGTTTAGGGGACACGTTAGTGAACGACAACGGTTTATGGTGAGCGTATGTGTTAAGGTACGG
>NW_020175178.1:607-800 GCF_003031525.2 Neophocaena asiaeorientalis asiaeorientalis | reverse complement strand
AAAAAAAGGGAGAAGATTCAAATCAACAGAATTAGAAATGAGAAAGGAGGAGTAACAGGTGAGACTGCAGAAATACAAAGGATAATAAGGGATTACTCCAAGCAATTATATGCCAATAAAATGGACAACCTGGAAGAAATGGACAAACTCTTAGAAATGCACAACCTTCCGAGACTGAACCAGGAAGAAATTG
>NW_020175178.1:0-263 GCF_003031525.2 Neophocaena asiaeorientalis asiaeorientalis | reverse complement strand
TATGATCAAGTGGGGTTTATCCCTGGAATGCAAGGATTCTTCAATATATGCAAATCAATCAACGTGATACACCATGTTAACAAACTGAAGGAGAAAAAGCATATGATCATCTCAATAGATGCAGAGAAAGCTTTCAACAAAATTCAACAACCACTTATGATAAAAACCCTCCAGAAAGTAGGCATAGAGAGAACATTCCTCAACATAATAAAGGCCATGTACGACAAACCCACAGTCAACATCATTCTCAATGGTGAAAACCT
>NW_020175177.1:325-502 GCF_003031525.2 Neophocaena asiaeorientalis asiaeorientalis | reverse complement strand
GCACCACTTATTGAAGATGCTGTCCTTTCTCCACTGTACATCTTTGCCTCCTTTATCAAAGACACGGTGACCATATGTGCATGGGTTTATCTCTGGGGCTGCTATCCTGTTCCATTGATCTATATTTCTGTTTTTTTTTTTTGCCAGGACCATACTGTCTTGATTACTGTAGCTTTG
>NW_020175177.1:0-300 GCF_003031525.2 Neophocaena asiaeorientalis asiaeorientalis | reverse complement strand
TCCAGCTCCGTTTCTCATTCTCAAGATTGTTTTGGCTATTCAGGGTCTTCTGTGTTTCCATACAAATTGTGAAATTTTTTGTTCTACTTCTGTGAAAAATTCCAGTGTTAATTTGATAGGGATTGCATTGAATCTGTTGATTGCTTTGGATAGTACAGTCATTTTCACAATGTTGATTCTTCCAATCCAAGAACATGGTATATCTCTCCATCTATTTGAATCATCCTTAATTTATTTCATCAGTGTCTTATAAGTTTCGGCATACAGGTCCTTTGTCTCCCTAGGTAGGTTTATTCCTAG
>NW_020175176.1:21423-22525 GCF_003031525.2 Neophocaena asiaeorientalis asiaeorientalis | reverse complement strand
TTTCCCAAACAGAGAGACCTTGGAGATAGGCATCCAGCAGAGGGCGCTGCAGAATGTCCCCTGCCCTGTGGTTCCCAGAGGCACAGTCCTGCCCCAGCAGAGACCCTGAAGGTCCAGGAGCTCATTGCCTGAGGGACTTCAGCTGGTCTTTCTCTCCCTGCTGCTCCTGTATATACATGTCATCTATGTGTCAAAACGTTTAAATCCCTGAGCTATATTCTCCCCCCACGATGCAGAAAATCTACTGTCCAGGGCCAGGGCAGAGGGGTGAGGACCATCAGGTGCAGGAAGCTGATCTGCATGGAGGCCCCTCCCTCCTCTGTGTGGGGGAGGGGATAAGAGAGTTCTGGGGGAGCAGGCCCAGGGCTGGGGGCTCAGAAGGCAGCGTCTGGGGCATGTCCACCATGGCCTGGGATCTGTTTCTTGTCACCCTCTTCACTCAGAGCACAGGTGAGGCCTCCAGGGAATGGACCCCAGGGACATCTGGCTGATCCTTTGTGTCTTTGTTCTCAAGGTGACCTGGGCCCCAGAACGGGATTTACGAGAGTGTGTTTGAACCCTTTCCAGGGTATTGGGCCCAGACTGGCCTGACTCAGCTTCCCTCATTGTCCGGGATTCCGGGACAGACGGTCACCATCTCCTGTTGCCGGAACCAGCAATGACATCGGGAAATATAACGCTGTTGGCTGGTACCAACTGCGCCCAGGCACGGCCTCCAAAACCCTGATTTATGAGGTGAATAAACGGCCCTCAGGGATCCCTGACCGCTTCTCTGGATCCAAGTCCGCGAACTCGGCCTCCCTGCCCATCCCTGAGCCCCAGGCTGAGGACGAGGCTGATTATTCCTGCAGCTCATATACAGGTAGTCGCGCTGTGCACAGTGGTCCCAGTTCATGGAGAAGCGGGACTGAAGCGTCCTCTGGGCTCATTCATCCCTTCACTCCTAAACTGAGGCTTTCATTTGTTTTTGTTATTATTTTGTAGTAATTAAAAACTGAAATAAAAATTTAAAGGTCTATAAGGAAGTCTTGCAGAACCTTTTCCCAGATTCACTAGTTTTTAATACTTTGCAAGATTCGCCTTTCTCATATCCCGTTGTCTC
>NW_020175176.1:7642-21199 GCF_003031525.2 Neophocaena asiaeorientalis asiaeorientalis | reverse complement strand
CTTTAGCTGACATTTTCCTATCATATCAATAGTCAATCAACCTGAAGAGGCGTCTCAAAATTGTCCACACCTCAAGATTTCATTACAATGAAACTTGGTGTGGTTGCCCTCTCGTTTCTACACCCTGAGGCGTGTCAGGATTCTGGATGTGAGGCTTTCTCTGTGGCTCTCTGTCTCCTCTCCTTTGGGAACTCCAATTATTTGTGTATTAGGTCAACTGAAGTTCTTACTTCATTCTTTTAAATTCACATTCCCCCCTTATGTTGAACAAGGGACTGTTTCCATTGCATGACTTCAAGTTAGAAATCTTTCATTATCCAGTGCTCTGCCTGTCGTTAATCCAATCTACTGGAATTTTCTCTGTAGTAGATTCACTGTGGTTTTTTCCACCTTCTATTGCTTAGCTGAGACTTTCTTTTTTAAAAAAGTTTTTTTGGAATATAGTAGATTTACACTGTTGTGTTAGTTTCTGCTGTACAGCAAATTGAATCAGTTATACATATACATACAGCACTCTTTTTTAGATTTTTCTCCCATATATTGGCTGACACTCTGTATCTCTCTATTGACTTCAGTAGGTTCTATCCTTATTTCTTGCATCATTTTTAACAAACTGGATGAATATCTTTGTGACATAATTCCAGCAGATCTGTGAGACACGCTCTGTTAACTTTCCCTTCCATACAGTGGAGATGTTCTGGTTTTCCATATACCAAGTGATTTCATTCTATCCTGGTGTGGTCAATATTATGTGGTGAAACTATAAGTCTTTAAATTCTATCTTGGCATTTTGATTTAGTCAGACTGTCAGCCCGGTTGAGACCAGGTGGTTAATTCCATCCACCTTTTTGTGAACTGTGCTTTCCATGTCAGTTCATTTACACAAACTTGGACCTGCTCTTCGGAAATGTCCTACAAGGAGCTCCACAGCAGCCAGTCTGGGGCCCAGGTTGTTTTCGGTCCCTGAGGTTCCAGGGCCTTGGTTGGCACCATCTGAAGCCACCAGGGGGCAGCAAGGTCCAGGATTTGGGGAAGGTACCTGTGGCTTATACTGTCCTGTATGAAGTTTCAAGAGCTGCTTCCTGAGTAACCCCTCTTAGTCCCAAAGCATTTGTGCCCCAAGAAATCATCTTCAAAAGTGCTAATAAATGGCCCAGGGCTCAGGCTTGGGCCTCAGACTCAGAGCACTTTGGAGACAGAGGCTGGAGGGGAATCTGAGGACCCTCCCAACTGAGGGGGATGAGAGGGAGTTGGGGGTGGGGGAGGGATGGACTGGGAGTTTGTCACCAGCAGATACAAACTACTATATATAGGATGGATAGACAACAAGGTCCTGCGGTATAGTACAGGGAACTGTTTTCAATATCCTATGACAAACCCTAATGGAAAAGAATAAGAAAGAGAATGTATATATAAATGAATAAGTGAGCCACTTTGCTGTACAGCAGACATTCACACAACATTGTAATTCAACTATACTTCAATAGAATTTTTTTGTTCTTTTTTCTCCATTTTTAAATTTTTAAAAATTCTTTAGTTGTACCATGTGACATGCAGCCCCTTAGTCCTCTGACCATTGATCAAACCCACACCGCCTGCAGTGGAAGTGTGCAGCCTTAACCACTGGACCGCCACGGAAGTCCCTTCAATAATTTTTTTTTTTTTTTGCGGTACGCGGGCATCTCACCGTTGTAGCCCCTCCCGTTGCGGAGGACAGGCTCAGGACAAGCAGGGTCAGCGGCCATGGCTCATGGGCCCAGCCGCTCCGCGGAATGTGGGATCCTCCCTGACCGGGGCATGAACCTGTGTCCCCTGCATCGACAGGCAGACTCTCAACCACTGCGCCACAAGGGAAGCCCTTCAATAAATATTTTTAAAACAGAAGTAGTTGAGGGGATACTGGTACACAGCTCTGCCTTTAACTCTCAGAAAGCGGGGCAGTTGGATTTCTCAGCCGCCTGGGCTCAGAGCCTCTCATTTGTCCCAAGAGCACAGAGAGGACCTTCTGGGATTCCTCCTTCAGGAAGCACCGTGACTCTCACACCAGGAGAGACAGGAAACCCCAGGCTGGATTCCTTTCCCACATCTTGTCATGGACTCGTTCTGTCCTCACACACCATGTGAAGCAGTTAAGTCTCCAATACTCTCTGCTGTCCAGGGATGCACAAGAATCTGGAACAAACCATGTCAGAGGGGGTGAGCAGAGAGGGGGAGGAGGGGCAGGTGCAGGAAGCACATTTGCATGGAAGCCCCTCCCTCCTCTGGGGGACGGGGATAAGACAGGTTTGGGGGAGCAGGCCCAGCGCTGGGGTCTCACAAGGCAGCATTTGGGGCGTCTCCACCATGGCCTGGGCCCTGCTCCTTGTCACCCTCCTCACTCAGGACACAGGTGAGGCCTCCATGGAAGGGACCTCGTGGACATCTGGCTGATCCTTTGTGTCTTTGTCCCTAGAGTGACCTGGGCCCTAGGACTGAACTAACCAGAGTGTGTTTCTCTTCTTTCCAGGGTCCTGGGCCCAGTCTGGCCTGACTCAGCCTCCCTCAGTGTCCGGGAATTTGGGACAGACGGTCACCATCTCCTGTGCTGGAACCAGCAGTGACATAGGGAAATATAACCAAGTCGGCTGGTACCAACAGCTCCCAGGCACAGCCCCCAAAACCTTGATTTATGAGGTCAATAAACGACCCTCAGGGATCTCTGATCGCTTCTCTGGCTCCAAGTCTGGGAACACGGCCTCCCTGACCATCTCTGGGCTCCAGGCTGAGGACGAGGCTGATTATTACTGTAGCTCAGGTACAAGTAGTTGATGTGTGGGAGGACCTGAGGGACCTGGGGACATTGAGCCCCTCAGTTCTCATGTGTCTTCTTTGCCTGTGGAAGACGCCTCCCCACCCTCAGCGGTACAGGTCTTTCCACATCTGTCTGGGGCGACTGACCCTGCATTGCCCAAGGAAAAGGTCTTGGCTGCCCTGAGGAAGCTGCCACGTGAGGCTGTGCTGATTCTCCTCAGGACCCCCCGCCCCCATTGCCCCTCTGTGCTTCTGGACCCACAATTAGACTCGGGTCCCAACAGTCTCCTAAGTTGAGAATAGAGTGTGAGCCTCGAGAGGGGCACTGCACTCCAAGAACTGCTTGGTTCTCCTAATTCACACAGACAGAAATCCCCAGAACACGTTGGGAAGGGATTCGAGGGTGGGGGGCAGTGGTGGGAGAAACATCAAGCTGGGTCAGCTGGATCTGTGATCTGGGCTCACTCCACAGAGACTCTGCGTTTCATGTTCCCTGCAGCTCGGGGAGGTAGAAAGAGCCTCAGCACTTTGCGGGTTGGTTGGCGGAAGCAAAATCCAAGATGGCCTCTAGTGAGTGATCTAGAGAAGCCAGACGTGCCTGGAGACAAAGGGATTCAAAAGGTAATGAGATTGGAGCATCCTTGAATGGCTCTGTGCTCACTCTTCTCCAAGCCAGAACTTAGAGTGGGAACCGCAGCCACTCAGCTGCAAATCCTAAAGGCAACGGGAGGAGCTGGATCCTGGGTGGCCAGGGCCAAGCTGTTGCCCTCCCCTACCAAGGGCAAGGCTAGCAACATGGCCAGTGGAGTCAAAGCAGCAATGAGAAGAGTCTGATGTGTGCAGATCTCTGTCACTGGCTTGTTAATCGTGGTATTTCTGGAACTGAAAAATGTAGAAGCCTGCTAAATTCCTACTTGGTCAAAAAATTCTAGGTCAAGTGAAAAAATTATAAAATTTTTTCAAATTATAAAAATTCCCCCCAAACGCTCATTTTAGGCCCACTGAGGAGACTCTCGGGACTCAGTAGGGAGTCAACCTCATGGCTGTGATTTCCTTCAGTGAGAGGAGACAAAGGAAAATCAGCAAAGGGCAATGGTGGATGAGGTCAAGTCCGAGGAAACCAGAGAATCTCCCCGGATGCCTTTCCGAGGGACGGGCTTCATCCCCAGCGTCAAATGGTGACAATGTGTGTGAAGAATTGTATCACGGGGAGGCTCATCAGAACCGCAAGGCTCTTCCCAGAGGCTGGTTTCCTAGGCATCTCCTGTCTGGCATCTGCCGACATTCCAGACCCTTGAGGGTTTTAGCAAAGCGTTTTTAAAGGCCAGGACAGAGGTGGTCACAGGGTACATGATCAGCTTGCGCACAGTTCTCTGATTGGCTGATGGTGAAGAAGCATGGAGGAGTCACAGGTCTTAACATTATCCGTCCTTAGGCTCCTGGGGGCCTGGGGCTATGTGCTCATGGTCACCAAGTAGTTCTTCCATCTTGTGGGCATTGCAGGGTTTTCACATCTGCAAAACAACTCAGGAAATTTGCATCAAGTACTATTATCCAGGTACTTCAGAGAAGAGCTAAAGCAGAGGATATTGGGGATGGCCTGTCCCTGGAAGGCTCCATAGGGGTCTTGTTCGGTTACACACACACACACACACACACACACACACACACACACACACACAAACCCAGCACCATCACTCCTGGGTCCCCCCGCCCCATTGTACCCGGGAAGGATGCGGGGGTCTGCTCTGTGGGGACCGGGTACTCCATCTGCATCACCCGCAGGGCCCTGTTCCCAGAGGCAGGAGCATAAACCCTGGGATGCAGAGGGAAATTATACCAACTGTCAGCTTTCCTCATAATCAGGGACTGGACATTTCAGATACTGAGACAGTGATAATCTTGGGAAAGACCAGTCAGTCCGCCCTGATTCTCTGTCTAGAAAACACTGGGTCCAGCATCTCTGTAGAGAGAGGAGCCTGACCTCAGAAGACACCAGCTCTGGGGGGAGGACCTCCCGCTGAGGACAGAGGAGAATCCTCCCTTGCACCACGTGGCAGACAGACCTGCCTGAGGAGAGGTCCCTGCTGCTGGGCCCTGAGGTGAACTCTGACCCAGCCCCTCCTCCCAGCCCCCTAAACCCTGGCATCTTCCCTCATTTCCATTAGGGCTCCCTCCATCCTGACGGGCTCTAACTCCTTTTTACATCATTCCTTTTTTCGAACGCTTTTGAGAATTCAGCTTCATCTCATGGGCCCATATTTCCCATCAGTGTACCTATGGGGTTGGAGTCATTTATCGTGTACTTCCCTTGCCCTGATGTGAGATCTCCTCAAGGTCACTGTCCCTGAGACAAGGTCATTCCTGGATGAGATGAGCATTTGAATCTGGGGACTCAGTAAATACATTGCCCTCCCCAGTGTGGGTGGGCATCGCCCAATCTGTTGAGGGTCTGTGTAGAGCAAAAGGAAAAGGCAGGAGATTTCACGTCTGTGTTCTCTTCTCACTGTACGAGCTGGGACATTTCACCTCAACTTCTCCAGCCCTCAGACTGTGCCCCGTCCTGCTGAAGGGACAGGTGAGGGAGGGGGATGCACACCCCAGCTCCCGTGTGGTGCCGGGGGGAGACGGGATGTAATCTCTGTCACCCCAGCCCCTCGGGCCCGTGTCCTCAGTGCTCCCCTGGTTCCCAAATCTTTGGACACAAACTGAATTACATCACCAGCGTTCCCAGCTTTCAGGCTGAAGAGATCAGCTCCTGGGAGTTCCATGCTCAATAATCAATAATAATCTCTCTCTCTCAGTATATATATATTACTTACATACAATTCTTCGCTATCTATATGTATATATTTCCTTTGTTTTGTTTCCCTAGAGAACCCTGACTAATACAATCCTCTTACCGGGAAGCTCAATCTTCTCCTAATGTTCTCATCATCACTATTTTTTCTAAGCTTTTACCTGTTACCTTCTTTCTTTACTTATAAACACATAGGTCAGTGTCATCATGCTTGAATCACCTTGGCTTGAACAGGGTCATACCGGGACCCGCAGCAGCACTGGGTCACAGCACAGGGGGAAGGGGTCTCAGTTACTAGACACTGAACCATGTCCTGAGTCAGGGTCCCTTGTGTGTAAGGCTGGTGAGACGCTACAGCTGCCCGACAGGTGTGTGTCCTGGTGGAGACGACAGAGGTGGCACAGAGGCCACTGTTCTGGGATCCTCTGTGGCACCTGTGGGGAGACTTGTTCCCTGAGTGTAAGGGCACCAGCTGGATCTTTACCAAGGGTCACCTGTGCAAAGGGCGTCGGGAGCCACCATGGCCTCTCTGAGTGTCTGCTGTAAAGGTGGGATACAATCTCCTGATGCGAAATTAGTTACTGTTTTTACAACGGGGATAATTCGCAACAAAACCCCATGGTAGGTGTGGCGAGCAGAGGATGCTTCAGTAGGAGCTTCTGGAGCCACCACTGTCCTGGTGTGCAGTGTGTGTAGTCCCAGGCTGTAGTGGCAGCTTCCTGTGATGCTTCAAATAATTTAACTATATATGAATATAATTTTACAATGATGCGAGAAGAGCCTCTTTGGGTGGAGGTAACATGAAATGGCTTAGCTTTCTCCATGGTCAGGATATCTGCCACTGTTGTTATTATTCACCGCAACGAGGGATCAGCGTCGCTGGGCTGTTACCTTTATGTGTCCATTGAATTTCTGGGTTAGGTGTCATTGAACTTTTTGGGATATTTTATCTTTCTTTTCTTAAACTGTTGGTATTTTTTGAATCCCATATTTAATTTTTCCAGAAAGGTAAGAATCCAGTCATTGATTTCAGTGATTCTTAATAGGTATATGCTTTTACTATTGCTATGCCTCCTATTGTGTGTTAGTGGTAATTTCCCTCCTTTAGTGGCAGTCATTCTTATTATATTTCCGTCATGTCTTATTGAGTGGGCGCAGACGTCTCAGGAATTTTTAATCCAACCTTGACGCCCGAATCACGAGGGGCCCTGAGTTGCTGCTTGTATGAACAAACGTGCGGCAGAGGCAAGACAGCTCCCGTGACCGCGGGGTTTGCTTCTTGCAGGAAGCACTGGACACCTGGAGTGATCACAGGAGGCCTGTCCACAGCAGTCCCCAGATATAAAGATCCAAACCGCTGGGTTCTGACCTGGTGTCAGATGCCTGACTGATTGACCTGTGAGAAGGTCCTGAACCAGTCCCCGCTTCATTACAATCTCAAAAAAAGACATCGTTAAGTGAATGTCTACAGAGTACAGCCCATACCTCTGTGAAACACACACCAACGATTGTCTCAACTCCAGGGCTAACACCTCCTCGCACACGTTTCCTTTCCCGCCCCCAGAGGCTCCCCTTCACCCACCCCAAGCTTGGCCAGGGCCTCACCCCCTTAGCTCCTGGAATGTGGTCATGTGATATGAACAGTGACACTGAAAACCTTCATCAAAGTATTTGTGTTTCATAAACTCCTAGTCCATTGCCTGAGGGGTCATGTCCATTTGCATCCAGAAAGGACCCATCATTCGGAGTGTAATATATACTGCAAACTCAGCTCTTTCTGGAAAAACACCCTTGGGGAAGTGTGTCTGAGATGAAGAGCCTTGACCTCAGGAAGGTGCCAGGCTCTGAGGTGAGGGCGTCTCAAAGGCACAAAGGGGAAGACAGGGAAATTCTATGTCCCCATGACCCCCACCCCCAAGCATAGGACCCAGAGCTGGACCCCCAGTCCCCTCCTGACCCGGTCCGTCCTCCAGAGCCTCAGCCCCAGAATCTGTCCCTTTATTCCCTGGGTCATTCTCTGTCTGGACAGAGCTCTCTCTGTGTCTCACATTATCCTTTTTTCTATATTTGAGGATTCAGGCATTTCTCGGGGGCCTGTTTCTCTACTCAGCATCCTTAACGAGATAGGATTAACTTATATCTCAGGTTCTCTGTCCTGAGCCCACTTCCATCCCCCATCACCAACCCTGTGACAAGGCCCTCCTGGGACGAGCAAGGTGACCCTGAGAGGGGCATCTGGGCCTCCTGATTTTGCAGGTGACGTACTTCATTCTGGAGGAAGTTGAGGGAAGGTGAGGCTTGTCTGCAGGGATGGGGGCCTAGCACTGAGCTGGGGAGGGGGAAACCTGGGTGTCCAGCCCAACTCGGCTGTCTCGCTGGGTTCAGCTCTCACCACTGAGGCCACTGGGGGGCAGCAGGGCCCGGATTTGGGGGAGGTTGTCTGTGTTGTCATTCTGTCGTGTTCAAAATCTCAGCAGCTGCTCCTGAGCCAGGCCTAAGGAGGTCACGAGGGAGGGGTGTCCAATATCTACCATATCCCATAATTCCTGTAGTGGACATGCCAGGGAGCACCTCCAATCTCAAACCACCACAGAGCAGCGGAGAGAGTGATACCTGAGCACCTGAGCCTAGGGGACTGGGGAGGGCATGAGGGGCAAGGAGAGGGTCTCCGGCTCCCCCGAGTCCCTGGAAGAGGGGTCACGGGATGTCCTCTCCTCCCCAGCATAGATGCCCTGTTCCCCTCCTCCTTGCAAAAGGAGGGGAGTCCTAGGATCCCACTGCATCCAGCATGATCCCCCACAGGAGGAGAGGACACAGCCAGCTGGGCTCCGGGTCCCGGCCTCTGTCACCTTCTCAGTCTGTCCTGAATCAGACAATACATGATAACCTGTTTTAATCTCTCAGGCAGCTCTGCTGTCCAGAGACGCAGACATTACCAGAATCAAGGGCTAGAGCAGAGGTGGTGAGGACAGGCAGTACAGGGAGCAGATTTGCATGGAGGCCCCTCCCTCCTCTGTAGGGAGGGGATAAGAGAGGTCTGGGGGAGCAGGCCCAGGGCTGGGGGCTCAGAAGGCAGCGTCTGGGGCGTCTCCACCATGGCCTGGGCTCTGCTCCTTGTCACCCTCCTCACTCAGGACACAGGTGAGGCCTCCAGGGAAGGGACCCGAGGGACATCTGACTGATCCTTTGCGTCTTTGTCCTCAGGGTGACAGAACTGACTAGAGTGTGTTTCTTCTCTTTCCAGGATCCTGGGCCCAGTCTGGCCTGACTCAGCCTCCCTCAGTGTCCGGGAATCTGGGACAGACGGTCACCATCTCTTGTGCTGGAACCAGCAGTGACATAGGGAAATATAACGAAGTCAGCTGGCACCAACAGCTCCCAGGCATGGCCCCCAAAACCCTGATTTATGATGTCAATAAACGGCCCTCAGGAATCCCTGATCGCTTCTCTGGCTCCAAGTCTGGCAACACGGCCTCCCTGACCATCTCTGGGCTCCAGGCTGAGGACGAGGCCGATTATTACTGTAGTTCATATAGAAGTGGTAACACTGTACACAGTGGTTGTCTGAGATCACTTCACTGGGAGGAAGCGAGAGAGATTGTTCCTGGCTGATCAAGACCCTAGAAAAGTGTTCATGTCAAGACAATCCTAGCCAGCCATACAGTACAAATCAGAATCCGGGCGACACGCGTCCAACTTTACAAGATGGTGTCAAGTATGTCAGCACATGGATGATGTCAGCTTCCTTGTAGGTGAATATTTCTGCCGGTTGCCCTTTGGAGAAAGGCCTCCATGGGAAATGGCCATTCCAGAGAGGTGGGCAGAGGCTACAAAACTCTGGAGTCACACAGGCTTCTCCTCCTGACCCCCACAGAGTCAGCTCTGCCGTGCCCCCTTATCCAGGACATGTGGTTCACCCTCTCCCTAGAGCAAATCTGTCAGTGGGGTGAGTTGGCAGTGGTCTACCAGCCTCATGACTAAAAGGAGAGGGAATCTGCAGATCCACCTGCATCTGTAGGGACTCACACTCATTATAATTGTCAAGTTACCTCAGCTCATCACGACCATACTCACCACCGATCACGCCCTAAGGAATGACAGGCCTACTTAGCACCACTGCAGACCTGGGACTGGCCCTTCTCAGGAAAAAGTCAGTAAACACTTGTCGACATGCATCTTGGCTTCCACATTTGTGCTTTTCTGTACTCCTATGTTCTTTGGACTCTTCCTAAACTCTGATATATGACTCTGACTATCAGTATTGTTTGACTTGGGTTTAAAAGAAACAATCATAGTTGTGCATTTGCTCCACGCACCCACAATGACCGGAGTGAAGAGCTCTGGGACAGGCGTTTGTGTCGTGTTGTTGGGGACAGGGAGTTAGAGGAGGAAACATTGTGGTAGAATCTGCAGGGACCTGGGTTTTCTTTTTTTTTTGACCCCACCAAGTGGCATGTGGGATCTTAGTTTCCTGAACACGGATGGAAACCGTGCCTCTTGCATTGGAAACACTGCATCTTAACCACTGGACGACCAGGGAAGTCCGGAAACTATTTCTTTAGCTGACATTTCCCTAACATACCAATAGTCAACCAACCTGAAGAGGGGTCTCAAAACGTGTCCACACCTCAAGATTTCATTACAATGAAACTCGATGTGGTTGCCGTCACTTTTCTACACCCTGAGGCTTGTCAAGATTCTGGATGTCAGGGATTCTCTGTGTCTCTCTGTCTCCTCTCCTTTGGGAACTCCAATTATTTGTGTATTAGGTCAATTGAAGTTCCATAATTTGTGGATACTACTTCATTCTTTTAAATTCATATTCCCCCCTTATGTTGAACAAGGGACTGTTTCCATTGCATGACTTCAAGTCAGAAATCTTTCATTATCCAGTGCTCTGCCTGTCTTTAATCTCATCTGCTGTAATTTTCTCTGTAATAGATTCACTGTGTTTTTTTCTACTTTCTTTTGCTTAGCTGATACTTTCTTTTTTAAAAAAATTTTATTGGAATATAGTAGATTTACACTGTTGTGTTGGTTTCTGCTGTACAGCAAATTGAATCAGTTATACATATACATACAGCACTCTTTTTTAGATTTTTCTCCCATATATTGACTGACACTCTGTATCTCTCTATTGACTTCAGTAGGTTCTGTCCTTATTTCTTGCATCATTTTTAACAAACTGGATGAATATCTTTGTGACATAATTCCAGCAGATCTGTGAGACACGCTCTGTTAACTTTCCCTTCCATACAGTTGAGATGTTCTGGCTTTCCATATGCCAAGTGATTTCATTCTATCCTGGTGTGGCCAATATTATGTGATGAAACTATAGGTCTTTAAATCCTATGTTGACATTTTGGTTTAGTCAGCCCGGTTGAGTCCAGATGGTTAATTCCATCCAGCTTTTTGTGAACTGTGCTTTCCATGTCAGTTCACTTACACAAACTTGGACCTGCTCTTCGGAAACGTCCTACCAGGAGCTGCACAGCAGCCAGTCTGGGGACTGGGTTGTTTTCTGTCCCTCAGGCTCCAGGGTGTTGGTCGGCACCATCTGAAGCCACCAGGGGGCAGCAAGAGCCAGGATTTCGGGAAGGTACCTGTGGCTTATACTGTCTTGTGTGAAGTTTCAAGAGCTGCTTCCTGAGTAACCCCTCTTAGTCCCAAAGCATTTGTGCCCCAGGAAATCATCTTCAAAAGTGCTAATAAATGGCCCAGGGCTCAGGTTTGGGCCTCAGACTCAGAGCACTTTGGAGACAGAGGCTGGAGGGGAATCTGAGGACCCTCCCAACTGAGGGGGATGAGAGGGAGTTGGGAGTGGGGGAGGGATGGATTGGGAGTTTCAGACCAGCAGATACAAACTACTATATACAGGATGGATAGACAACAAGGTCCTACGGTATAGTACAGGGAACTGTTTTCAATATCCTATGACAAATCATAATGGAAACGAATAAGAAAGAGAATGTATATATAAATGAATACGTGAGTCACTTTGCTGTACAGCAGACATTCACACAACATTGTAATTCAACTATACTTCAATAGAATTTTTTTGTTTATTTTTTCTCTTTTTTTTAATTTTAAAAATTCTTTAGTTGCACCACGCGACATGCAGCCCCTTAGTCCTCCGACCATTGATCAAACCCACACTGCCTGCAGTGGAAGTGTGGAGCCTTAACCACTGGACCGCCACGGAAGTCCCTTCAATAAATTTTTTTGTTTGTTCTTTTTGTTTGTTTGCGGTACGCGGGCCTCTCACTGTTGTGGCCTCTCCCGTTGCGGAGCACAGGTTCCGGACGCGCAGGCTCAGCGGCCATGGCTCACAGGCCCAGCCGCTCTGCGGCATGTGGGATCCTCCCAGAGCGGGGCAAAAACCCGTGTCCCCTGCATCGGCAGGCGGACTCAACCACTGCGCCACCTGGGAAGCCCTTCAATAAAATTTTTAAAACAGAAGTAGTTGAGGGGATACTGGTACGCAGCTCTACCTTTAACTCTCAGAAAGCGGGGCAGTTGGATTTTTCAGCCACCTGGGCTCAGGGCCTCTCCTTTGTCCCAAGAGCACAGAGAGGACCTTCTGGGATTCCTCCCCCAGGAAGCACCATGACTCTCACACCAGGAGAGACAGGAAATCCCAGGCTGGATTCCTTTCCCACATCCTGTCATGGACTCATTCTGTCCTCACACACTATGTGAAGGAGTTAAGTCTCCAATACTCTCTGCTGTCCAGGGATGCAGAAGAATCTGGAACAAACCATGTCAGAGGGGGTGAGCAGAGGGGGGGAGGAGAGGCAGGTGCAGGAAGCAGATTTGCATGGAGACCCCTCCCTCCTCTGAAGGGGAGGGGATAAGAGAGGTTTGGAGGAGCAGGCTGAGGGCTGGGGGCTCAGAAGGCAGCGTCTGGGGCGTCTCTACCATGGCCTGGGCACTGCTCCTTGTCACCCTCCTCACTCAGGACACAGGTGAGGCCTCTAGGAAAGGGACCCCAGGGACATCTGGCTGATCCTTTGTGTCTCTGTCCTCAGGGTGACAGAACTGACTAGAGTGTGTTTCTCCTCTTTCCAGGATCCTGGGCCCAGTCTGGCCTGACTCAGCCTCCCTCAGTGTCCGGGAATCTGGGACAGACAGTCACCATCTCTTGTGCTGGAACCAGCAGTGACATAGGGAAATATAACGAAGTCGGCTGGTACCAACAGCTCCCAGGCATGGCCCCCAAAACCCTGATTTATGAAGTCAATAAACGGCCCTCAGGAATCCCTGATCGCTTCTCTGGCTCCAAGTCTGGCAACACGGCCTCCCTGACCATCTCTGGGCTCCAGGCTGAGGACGAGGCCGATTACTACTGTAGCTCAGCTAGAAGTGGTAACAGTGTACACAGTGGTCCAAGGTCATGGGGAAGTGAGACCAAAACCTCCCTTTCTCTCCCTCCAGCCTCTTTACTCTTAAATACAGGCTTTCATTTGTTGCTTTTTTGTTATTATTTTATTTGCCAATAATTACAAACTTAAATGAATTTGAAGATTTCATAAAGAACTGCTTCATACCTTTTCCCCAGATCCATCATTTTTCACTATTGCCATCTTCGCTTTTCATTATATCAGCTTATCTCTCATTTTCTCTCTCTGCCTATATATATGTATGTGTGTGTGTGTGTGTGTGTGTATGTATTTGGATGTGTATCCATAGATAAACATCCATAGATATACATACTCAACACACCCACACACGTAAACAAAACATTCATTTTCTGAACCACTGGGAATAGTTTTCTTCCATCAGCATCTAAGACTTGATACATTTCTTTTAGACAGAGTTCACATGAAATCACAGTCAGCATTTAAGGTGTAGAATCTGGGTTTTTAATGTATTGACAAGTTAGTCCATCCATGATCACTCCAGAGTCCAGATGCTTCCTGCCCCTCAAGACACACCTCATCCACCTGCAGTCACTCCCTGTCCCCCTC
>NW_020175176.1:3716-6674 GCF_003031525.2 Neophocaena asiaeorientalis asiaeorientalis | reverse complement strand
AAAAAAATTTTATTGGAATATAGTAGATTTACACTGTTGTGTTGGTTTCTGCTGTACAGCAAATTGAATCAGTTATACATATACATACAGCACTCTTTTTTAGATTTTTCTCCCATATATTGGCTGACACTCTGTATCTCTCTATTGACTTCAGTAGGTTCTGTCCTTATTTCTTGCATCATTTTTAACAAACTGGATGAATATCTTTGTGACATAATTCCAGCAGATCTGTGAGACACGCTCTGTTAACTTTCCCTTCCATACAGTTGAGATGTTCTGGCTTTCCATATGCCAAGTGATTTCATTCTATCCTGGTGTGGCCAATATTATGTGATGAAACTATAGGTCTTTAAATCCTATGTTGACATTTTGGTTTAGTCAGCCCGGTTGAGTCCAGATGGTTAATTCCATCCAGCTTTTTGTGAACTGTGCTTTCCATGTCAGTTCACTTACACAAACTTGGACCTGCTCTTCGGAAACGTCCTACCAGGAGCTGCACAGCAGCCAGTCTGGGGACTGGGTTGTTTTCTGTCCCTCAGGCTCCAGGGTGTTGGTTGGCACCATCTGAAGCCACCAGGGGGCAGCAAGGGCCAGGATTTGGGGAAGGTACCTGTGGCTTATACTGTCCTGTGTGAAGTTTCAAGAGCTGCTTCCTGAGTAACCCCTCTTAGTCCCAAAGCATTTGTGCCCCAAGAAATCATCTTCAAAAGTGCTAATAAATGGCCCAGGGCTCAGGCTTGGGCCTCAGACTCAGAGCACTTTGGAGACAGAGGCTGGAGGGGAATCTGAGGACCCTCCCAACTGAGGGGGATGAGAGGGAGTTGGGAGTGGGGGAGGGATGGATTGGGAGTTTCAGACCAGCAGATACAAACTACTATATACAGGATGGATAGACAACAAGGTCCTACGGTATAGTACAGGGAACTGTTTTCAATATCCTATGACAAATCATAATGGAAACGAATAAGAAAGAGAATGTATATATAAATGAATACGTGAGTCACTTTGCTGTACAGCAGACATTCACACAACATTGTAATTCAACTATACTTCAATAGAATTTTTTTGTTTATTTTTTCTCTTTTTTTTAATTTTAAAAATTCTTTAGTTGCACCACGCGACATGCAGCCCCTTAGTCCTCCGACCATTGATCAAACCCACACTGCCTGCAGTGGAAGTGTGGAGCCTTAACCACTGGACCGCCACGGAAGTCCCTTCAATAAATTTTTTTGTTTGTTCTTTTTGTTTGTTTGCGGTACGCGGGCCTCTCACTGTTGTGGCCTCTCCCGTTGCGGAGCACAGGTTCCGGACGCGCAGGCTCAGCGGCCATGGCTCACAGGCCCAGCCGCTCTGCGGCATGTGGGATCCTCCCAGAGCGGGGCAAAAACCCGTGTCCCCTGCATCGGCAGGCGGACTCAACCACTGCGCCACCTGGGAAGCCCTTCAATAAAATTTTTAAAACAGAAGTAGTTGAGGGGATACTGGTACATAGCTCTGCCTTTAACTCTCAGAAAGCGGGGCAGTTGGATTTTTCAGCCACCTGGGCTCAGGGCCTCTCCTTTGTCCCAAGAGCACAGAGAGGACCTTCTGGGATTCCTCCCCCAGGAAGCACCATGACTCTCACACCAGGAGAGACAGGAAATCCCAGGCTGGATTCCTTTCCCACATCCTGTCATGGACTCATTCTGTCCTCACACACTATGTGAAGGAGTTAAGTCTCCAATACTCTCTGCTGTCCAGGGATGCAGAAGAATCTGGAACAAACCATGTCAGAGGGGGTGAGCAGAGGGGGGGAGGAGAGGCAGGTGCAGGAAGCAGATTTGCATGGAGACCCCTCCCTCCTCTGAAGGGGAGGGGATAAGAGAGGTTTGGAGGAGCAGGCTGAGGGCTGGGGGCTCAGAAGGCAGCGTCTGGGGCGTCTCTACCATGGCCTGGGCACTGCTCCTTGTCACCCTCCTCACTCAGGACACAGGTGAGGCCTCTAGGAAAGGGACCCGAGGGACATCTGGCTGATCCTTTGTGTCTCTGTCCTCAGGGTGACAGAACTGACTAGAGTGTGTTTCTCCTCTTTCCAGGATCCTGGGCCCAGTCTGGCCTGACTCAGCCTCCCTCAGTGTCCGGGAATCTGGGACAGACGGTCACCATCTCTTGTGCTGGAACCAGCAGTGACATAGGGAAATATAACTATGTCGGCTGGTACCAACAGCTCCCAGGCATGGCCCCCAAAACCCTGATTTATGAAGTCAATAAACGGCCCTCAGGAATCCCTGATCGCTTCTCTGGCTCCAAGTCTGGCAACACGGCCTCCCTGACCATCTCTGGGCTCCAGGCTGAGGACGAGGCCGATTACTACTGTAGCTCAGCTAGAAGTGGTAACAGTGTACACAGTGGTCCAAGGTCATGGGGAAGTGAGACCAAAACCTCCCTTTCTCTCCCTCCAGCCTCTTTACTCTTAAATACAGGCTTTCATTTGTTGCTTTTTTGTTATTATTTTATTTGCCAATAATTACAAACTTAAATGAATTTGAAGATTTCATAAAGAACTGCTTCATACCTTTTCCCCAGATCCATCATTTTTCACTATTGCCATCTTCGCTTTTCATTATATCAGCTTATCTCTCATTTTCTCTCTCTGCCTATATATATGTATGTGTGTGTGTGTGTGTGTGTGTATTTGGATGTGTATCCGTAGATAAACATCCATAGATATACATACTCAACACACCCACACACGTAAACAAAACATTCATTTTCTGAACCAGTGGGAATAGGTTTCATCCATCAGCATCTAAGACTTGATACATTTCGTTTAGACAGAGTTCACATGAAATCACAGTCAGCATTTAAGGTGTAGAATCAGGGTTTTTAATGTATTGACAAGTTAGTCCATCCATGATCACTCCAGAGTCCAGATGCTTCCTGCCCCTCAAGACACACCTCATCCACCTGCAGTCACTC
>NW_020175176.1:0-3539 GCF_003031525.2 Neophocaena asiaeorientalis asiaeorientalis | reverse complement strand
ACCAGCAGATACAAACTACTATATATAGGATGGATAGACAACAAGGTCCTGCGGTATAGTACAGGGAACTGTTTTCAATATCCTATGACAAACCCTAATGGAAAAGAATAAGAAAGAGAATGTATATATAAATGAATAAGTGAGTCACTTTGCTGTACAGCAGACATTCACATAACATTGTAATTCAACTATACTTCAATAGAATTTTTTTGTTCTTTTTTCTCCATTTTTAAATTTTTAAAAATTCTTTAGTTGTACCATGTGACATGCAGCCCCTTAGTCCTCTGACCATTGATCAAACCCACACCGCCTGCAGTGGAAGTGTGCAGCCTTAACCACTGGACCGCCACGGAAGTCCCTTCAATAATTTTTTTTTTTTTTGAGGTACGCGGGCATCTCACCGTTGTAGCCCCTCCCGTTGCGGAGGACAGGCTCAGGACAAGCAGGGTCAGCGGCCATGGCTCATGGGCCCAGCCGCTCCGCGGAATGTGGGATCCTCCCGGACCGGGGCATGAACCTGTGTCCCCTGCATCGACAGGCAGACTCTCAACCACTGCGCCACAAGGGAAGCCCTTCAATAAATATTTTTAAAACAGAAGTAGTTGAGGGGATACTGGTACACAGCTCTGCCTTTAACTCTCAGAAAGCGGGGCAGTTGGATTTCTCAGCCGCCTGGGCTCAGAGCCTCTCATTTGTCCCAAGAGCACAGAGAGGACCTTCTGGGATTCCTCCTTCAGGAAGCACCGTGACTCTCACACCAGGAGAGACAGGAAACCCCAGGCTGGATTCCTTTCCCACATCTTGTCATGGACTCGTTCTGTCCTCACACACCATGTGAAGGAGTTAAGTCTCCAATACTCTCTGCTGTCCAGGGATGCACAAGAATCTGGAACAAACCATGTCAGAGGGGGTGAGCAGAGAGGGGGAGGAGGGGCAGGTGCAGGAAGCACATTTGCATGGAAGCCCCTCCCTCCTCTGGGGGACGGGGATAAGACAGGTTTGGGGGAGCAGGCCCAGCGCTGGGGTCTCACAAGGCAGCATTTGGGGCGTCTCCACCATGGCCTGGGCCTGACCCTCCTCCTTCAATTGGCTACATTCCAGCAAAGTTGAGTCCCAGCCTTGTAGTGAAGAAGGTGGTTGGGAAAGAACTGGATCCTGCAGCTTGGGTGGAGATGTGTGGGAGGACCTGAGGGACCTGGGGACATTGAGCCCCTCAATTCTCATGTGTCTTCTTTGCCTGTGGAAGGCGTCTCCCCACCCTCAGCGGTACAGGTCTTTCCACATCTGTCTGAGGCGACTGACCCTGCATTGCCCAAGGAAAAGGTCTCGGCTGCCCTGAGGAAGCTGCCACGTGAGGCTGTGCTGATTCTCCTCAGGACCCCCCGCCCCCATTGCCCCTCTTTGCTTCTGGACCCACAATTAGACTCGGGTCCCAGCAGACTCCTAAGATGAGAATAGAGTGTGAGCCTCAAGAGGGGCACTGCACTCCAAGAACTGCTTGGTTCTCCTAATTCACACAGACAGAAATCCCCAGAACACGTTGGGAAGGGATTCGAGGGTGGGGGGCAGTGGTGGGAGAAACATCAAGCTGGGTCAGCTGGATCTGTGATCTGGGCTCACTCCACAGAGACTCTGCGTTTCATGTTCCCTGCAGCTCGGGGAGGTAGAAAGAGCCTCAGCACTTTGCGGGTTGGTTGGCGGAAGCAAAATCCAAGATGGCCTCTAGTGAGTGATCTAGAGAAGCCAGACGTGCCTGGAGACAAAGGGATTCAAAAGGTAATGAGATTGGAGCATCCTTGAATGGCTCTGTGCTCACTCTTCTCCAAGCCAGAACTTAGAGTGGGAACCGCAGCCACTCAGCTGCAAATCCTAAAGGCAACGGGAAGAGCTGGATCCTGGGTGACCGGGGCCAAGGGGTGGGCCTCCCCTACCAAGGGCAAGGCTACCAACATGGCCAGTGGATTCAAAGAAGCAATGAGAAAAGTCTGATGTGTGCAGATCTCTGTCATTGGCTTGTTAATCGTGGTATTTCTGGAACTGAAAAATGTAGAAGCCTGCTAAATTCCTACTTGGTCAAAAAATTCTAGGTCAAGTGAAAAAATTATAAAATTTTTTTCAAATTATAAAAATTCCCCCCAAACGCTCATTTTAGGCCCACTGAGGAGACTCTCGGGACTCAGTAGGGAGTCAACCTCATGGCTGTGATTTCCTTCAGTGAGAGGAGACAAAGGAAAATCAGCAAAGGGCAATGGTGGATGAGGTCAAGTCCGAGGACACCAGGAGCATCTCCCCGGACGCCTTTCCGAGGGACGGGCTTCATCCCCAGCGTCAAATGGTGACAATGTGTGTGAAGAATTGTATCACGGGGAGGCTCATCAGACCAGCAAGGCTCTTCCCAGAGGCTGGTTTCCTAGGCATCTCCTGTCTGGCATCTGCCGACATTCCAGACCCTTGAGGGTTTTAGCAAAGCGTTTTTAAAGGCCAGGACAGAGGTGGTCACAGGGTACATGATCAGCTTGCGCACAGTTCTCTGATTGGCTGATGGTGAAGAAGCATGGTGGAGTCACAGGTCTTAACATTATCCGTCCTTAGGCTCCTGGGGGCCTGGGGCTATGTGCTCATGGTCACCAAGTAGTTCTTCCATCTTGTGGGCATTGCAGCGTTTTCACATCTGCAAAACAACTCAGGAAATTTGCATCAAGTACTATTATCCAGGTACTTCAGAGAAGAGCTAAAGCAGAGGATATTGGGGATGGCCTGTCCCTGGAAGGCTCCATAGGGGTCTTGTTCGGTTACACACACACACACACACACACACACACACACACACACACACACAAACCCAGCACCATCACTCCTGGGTCCCCCGCCCCATTGTACCCGGGAAGGATGCGGGGGTCTGCTCTGTGGGGACCAGGTACTCCATCTGCATCATCCGCGGGGCCCTGTTCCCAGAGGCAGGAGCATAAACCCTGGGATGCAGAGGGAAATTATACCAACTGTCAGCTTTCCTCATAATCAGGGACTAGACATTTCAGATACTGAGACAGTGATAATCTTGGGAAAGACCAGTCAGTCCGCCCTGATTCTCTGTCTAGAAAACACTGGGTCCAGCATCTCTGTAGAGAGAGGAGCCTGACCTCAGAAGACACCAGCTCTGGGGGGAGGACCTCCCGCTGAGGACAGAGGAGAATCCTCCCTTGCACCACGTGGCAGACAGACCTGCCTGAGGAGAGGTCCCTGCTGCTGGGCCCTGAGGTGAACTCTGACCCAGCCCCTCCTCCCAGCCCCCTAAACCCTGGCATCTTCCCTCATTTCCATTAGGGCTCCCTCCATCCTGATGGGCTCTAACTCCTTTTTACATCATTCCTTTTTTCAAACGCTTTTGAGAATTCAGCTTCATCTCATGGGCCCATATTTCCCATCAGTGTACCTATGGGGTTGGAGTCATTTATCATATACTTCCCTTGCCCTGATGTGAGATCTCCACAAGGTCAGTGTCCCTGAGACAAGGTCATGCTGAGACAAGATTAGAGACC
>NW_020175175.1:0-515 GCF_003031525.2 Neophocaena asiaeorientalis asiaeorientalis | reverse complement strand
GAGTATCCTTGTCAATTATCAACACAATGATTCCAAGCAGGCCAATTTATGCTGACAATATTATATAACAGAACCCACTTCACCTCCATTATACTGAAAATGATCTTCCTTACTTCAACCTTGTGCTTCTTAGTAAAGTTGAAAGTACAGAGCCAAGAACAGACGGTGACAATGCCAGAGACTCAGATGTACCTATAGGTGCCTTCAGACAACATCAGCCACCCAGGCTAAAGTCCTGGTGTAAAACATCCCAACATGAACGAATCTCAAAAACTATATGCTGAGCAAGTGAAGCCAGATCAAAAGGGCACCTACTGTGTTATTCAACTTACATGAAATTCTAAACGGGGAAAGTCATCTCTAAAGATAAAAAACAGATCGGTGGTTGCCTTGGGGTGGGAGATGGGGATACTTTTGCAAAAGCCTAGGAGGAAACTTTCTAGGATTTCAGAATTGTTATCTATCTTTATGTGAGTGGTAGCTATACAAATGTATACATTAATTAAAAGTCACTG
>NW_020175174.1:0-1159 GCF_003031525.2 Neophocaena asiaeorientalis asiaeorientalis | reverse complement strand
GATAGATTCAGAAGGGAAATGTGAGAATTCGTTTAGAATGATCAGTTTTGAGGAAGATAACAACTGAAGGGGGGGGGGTCTTCCTTCCCATTCAGCTGCTAGAAAAAGAGTTGTGTTTAACAGGACAGAGAAAACAGGTTGAAAACTGGTGGCCCTGTGGCCATTGGAGTAGGGGAAGCATGTTAGAAGTGTTTCACACACAGACCGGAGAAGCTAAATACTACACATCCAACAGAGCTGTGGATATCTATTTAAGTAAGTCTGTGGGTCTATCTGTACAATGCTTCTCTTGAAAAGTCAGCAAGCACTGTGAAGCTAGAGCTCCAATCCTCTCTGACACTTGTTTAGGGGAGGGGCAGCAGCAGAGAAATCTCAGTGTGTAAGACAATCCAAATATACCTGCAGGCATACATTACTACTTTCCACTTTCCTCCTGGCATCAGAGCTCTCAAAGCAGTTTATACCCTTTCATTGCCTTATTCATTCCCTTCATGCATCTTCCACAATCAGGCTTCTGTTTCACATTTTTTACTTCATTTTCCTCTGTAATGTTGTAATTGCAAAAATGAAGTGAACTTGCCTCAATCCTCTTCCTTCTTGTCCTCAGTGAACTATAAACTGGTAAATATATATCTTCTCTTTCTCTTATCTAGAAATCCACCCTTTAGGGTGTGAAATTCTACAATGTGTAAGACAAAATTGTTCTCTTATAATTAACTGTGTATATATAAACCTTCGCATTCAGTATATATATTTATTATGTTCAGTCGTTATTCATAATATATTTATTATATTCATATATATAATGAATGTGAATATCAACTTTATCCCCTAAAATTTAAGCCCTCCAGGTAACAAATATTTTTGTCTTTATGACCTACATAGGTCTCGAACACATATTCTTCCTTTTTTTCCTTTTTTCTTTTCTTACAACCTTTTCAAAATGCAGTAACCATTCTTAGCCCAAGAATAGATTTGACCTGTAGGCCATAGTTTGCTTACTGATGCTTTAAAATAAATAACTCTGAATTTGAGAAAAATACAACAAACCTCAATAATCAGTTATTGATGTTGGATATGGTACACTCTAATTCAAGTGAGCGACAACAAGTACTATCGTGAGAATATGCTTATCAGTTCCCAACAAATCTGAGGAGTG
>NW_020175173.1:545-800 GCF_003031525.2 Neophocaena asiaeorientalis asiaeorientalis | reverse complement strand
CAAAAACAAGAAGCATATATATGCTGTCTATAAGAGACCCATTTCAGAGCAAGGGGCACATACAGACTGAAAGTGAGGGGATGGAAAAAGATATTCCATGAAAATGAAAATCAAAAGAAAGCTGGAGTGGCAATTCTCATATCAGACAAAATAGACTCTAAAACAAAGACTATTACAAGAGACAAAGAAGGACACTACACAATGATCAAGGGATCAATCCAAGAATAAGATATAACAATTGTAAATATTTATGCA
>NW_020175173.1:0-341 GCF_003031525.2 Neophocaena asiaeorientalis asiaeorientalis | reverse complement strand
AACAGAATACACATTCTTCTCAAGTGCTCATGGAACATTCTCCAGGATAGATCATATCTTGGGTCACAAGTTAAGCCTTGGCAAATTTAAGAAACTTGAAATTGTATCAAGTATCTTTTCAGACCACAACGCTGAGACTAGATATCAATTGCAGGAAAAAATCTGTAAGAAATGCAAACACATGGAGGCTAAACAACACACTACTTAATAATGAAGAAATCACTGAAGAAATCAAAGAGGAAATCAAAAAATACCTGGAAACAAATGACAACGAGAACAGGATGACCCAAAACCTATAGGACGTAGCAAACACAGTTCTAAGAGAGAACTTTATAGCAATA
>NW_020175172.1:0-1375 GCF_003031525.2 Neophocaena asiaeorientalis asiaeorientalis | reverse complement strand
CCGTTGCCCAAGGCTCCAAGAGAGTATTCCACAGACCAGAAATAGAAGCTGCCAGCGTCTACTGGCCTGACCTAGAAGCTCACATAGCATCATTCCTACCATATTCTGTTGGACAGTGCAGTCAGGGTCTACCCAAACTCAGTCTACTCCTAACGAGCTGTTGAGTGCATCCCAGAAGACTGCACATCCCTACAAAGTGGCCCCTCTGAAAGCAAGTGGGTTCAGATCTCAGTTGGGCCATCAAAGCTGCCTGGTCAACCTTCTCTTGTGTTTGATTTCTCTCCCTTCCTGTGATAGTTATAAGAAACGTTTATCCCCTCCTGGAATGCCCAATCTAGCTCTTCCTCTCACAGGACCTCATTTGATCTAATTCTTAGCAGGTGGCCTTGCCTTCTGTTTCTCAGAGGTATGAACATTCTCTGTCACTTGAACACGTCATTTTCAAATCCCTGTCTCAGAGATGTCCTGCCCTCCTTTCAGATTGGCCCTACCACTGTTTGCACCCTTCATTTCCACACTTTTCCTCAAGGTCTGACCAGTATTAATCATTCCTTCTCTGGGTCCATTCTCTCAGCCTAAAAACATGCTCAATCTTGTCATGGAAATACTAGTGCTATCAAATCCTTGGACCTTCCTGACAAAGGTTACCAGGGGCTCCTGCTCACGGTATCCAATGGTGGAACTAATTTTTAGTCCTTACCTTGCTTGGTTTCTCTGCACAGTTCACCACTCCTTTCCTCTCAAACTTCTTTTTTGGCCACGCCGTGCAGCTTGCAGAATCCTTAGGGACCCAAAGCAGATCAGTGGTGGCCTGGGGGTGGAGGGAGGGAAGGACTGCAAAGGAGCACAAGGAACTTTGGGGGGTGAGGTGGGAATATTGTGTGGTTTGACTGTGGTGGTGGTTTTTCGTGAGTGTAAGTATCTGTCAAAACTCATCCCCGTTGTCTGATGGATGCAGTTTACTGTGTGTAAATTACACCTCGATAAGGTTGATGACCCCCCAGATCAGATGGGGGAGCAGGGCCAACAGGCCTAGACACATTGGTCTGTCACTAGTAGACAAAACTGAGTCATGACCCTGCCCGCCCACCAGACTGTCACTCTGAGCTTGAACCCAAGGCCAGCCCGAGCCCTCCCTCCCAAGCCAGGCTCCTTGGGAAAGAGCAAGAGTGGGAAAGAGCAAGAGGGGTGTCCCAGTAATAGGAGTGGGTGGGCAAGGGAGAAAGGGGGAGCGTGCGGGGTGCTGGACTCCAGTCAGTGGCCATCCAGGGGCTTTTTCTTGTGCTCTTACGTAACCTTCCTCAGCGGCCTTTGGGTCAGGCACACCAGACCCATTGTCACCGGAGGGTTAGGTGCAGCATGCGGGATCTTAGTT
>NW_020175171.1:0-2387 GCF_003031525.2 Neophocaena asiaeorientalis asiaeorientalis | reverse complement strand
TTGATTTTCTGTCAATGTCAGGAGTTTGTTGCCATCTTAAATGGCCTCTGAGCTTGGTGTGGTCTTTTCCTTAACCTCCTCCACACCATTCCTTAGTCACCCTGCGGCACGTGGGATCTTAGCGTCCTGACCAGGGATTGATCCCATGTCCCCTGCATTGTAAGGGCGATTCTTTACCAGTTGAGCACCAGGGAGGTCCCTACCCTTATGTTTTAGCAGTTTTGGAGGTCTTCACAGACATCCTGGGTGGATTCACCTAATAGCAGCAGGTAAACTTCGTGTCAAGAGTAGTGCACCTCATTCCTGAAAAATTTTAAAGGAGAACTATTATAAGATGCAGAAATTCCACTTCTGTGTATTTTTTCGGAAGAAAACAAAAACACTAGTTCAAAAAGACACATGCACTCGTATGTTCATTGAGCATTATTTATGATAGCCAGTGTATAGAAGCAACTTATGTGTCCATCCATAGACGAATGGATACAGAACATGTGTCATATATATATACACACACACACACACACAATGGACTATTAGCCAGAAGAAAAAAAACAAAAGAAGAATGAGGGGCTTCCCTGGGGGTGCAGTGGTTAAGAATCCCCCTGCCAGTGCAGGGCAAATGGGTTCGAGCCGTGGTCCGGGAGGATTGCACATGCCACGGAGGAAGTAAGCCCGTGTGCCACAACTGTTGAGCCGTGCTCTAGAGCCTGCGAGCCACAACTACTGAGCCCGCGTACCACAGCGACAGAAGCCCGCTCACCTAGAGCCCATGCTCTGCAACAAGAGAAGCCCCCGCAATGAGAAGCCCACGCACCGCAAGGAAGAGAAGCCCCCGCTCGCTGCAGCAGGGAAAGATGCTGCCTTCAGCAACAAAGACCCAATGCAGCCAAAAGTAAAATAAATAAATTTTTAAAAATTAAAAAAAAAAGAATGAAATCTTGCCATTTGTGGCAACATGGATGGAGGCAGAGGGTAGTATGCTAAGTGCAATAAGTCAGTGAGGAAGGCAAATACTGTATGATCTCATTTGTATGTGGAATGTAAAAAACAAAATAAATGAACTAACGTCACTAAACAGAAACAGACTCATAGATACAGAGAAGAAACAGGTGGTTGCCAGAAGAGGGTAGGTGGATGAGTTAACGTCACTAAACAGAAACAGACTCATAGATACAGAGAAGAAACAGGTGGTTGCCAGAAGAGGGTAGGTGGATGAGTGAAATAGGTGAGGGAGATTAAGAGGAACGGATAAGCAGTTACGAAATAAATGAGTCTTTGGAGTGAAATATACAGCATGGGCAATACGGTCAATAACATTATAACTGTGTACGGTGACGGATGGTAACTCGACCACAACTAGACTTAATCTTGGTGATCATTTTCTAATGTGTAGAAATGTTGAGATTATGTACCTGGAACTAACATAGTGTTGTAGGTCAGTTACACTTGCATGAAAATTTTTTAATTCAAACGAAAAGAATAGTGTGCCTCGTTACCTATAGACGCTTAGTCATACAGCAGTTCTCTAGAACATATTCATCCTGTGTGACTGTAACTTTATACCCATTGAACAACTCCCCATTCTCTCCTCCCCCACCTCTGACGATTTACGTGTGAATCTTTTAGATACGTCACATAAGTGGAAACACACAGCTTTGTCCTTCTGTGACTGACTTATTTCACTTATCATAATGTCTTCTAGTTATATCCCCGTTGTCACAACTGGTAGGATTTCCTTCTAATAAGTCTGGATAATATCCTACGTATATACCCCATTTTCTTTACCCGTTTCTGTGTTGGTGAAAATTTGCGTTGTTTTCCTATCTTGGCTCTGGTGGATAATGCTGTAATGAACATAGAGGTGCATGTGTGTCTTCTAGATACTGATTTCCTTTTCTTTGACTATACAGGCTGTATCATAATTTATTATATTATATTACATTATATTCTATTATAGTTAATGTGCTTCCCGGATCTTGTGCTTTTCACAAATTGAAGGTTTGCGGCAACTCTTTGTTGAGCAAGTGTGTTGGCACCGTACTTCCAACAGCAGTTGCTCACTTCTTGTCTGTGTGTCATATGTTAGTAATTCTCACACTATTTCAAACCCTCCATCAGCAAAAAGGTTACTACTCGCCGAAGGCTCAGATGATGGTTAGCATTTTTTAGCAGTAAAGTATTTTTAATTTTCTTTTGTTTCGGCTGTGCTGCACAGCACGTGGGATCTCAGTTCCCCGACCAGGGATCAAACCTGCGCCCCCTGTATTGGAGGGCGGATTCTAAACCACTGCACCACTAGGGAAGTCCCTAATGTATTTTTTTTTTAACATCTTTATCGGAGTATATTTGCTTTGCAGTGTTGTGTTAGTTTCTGCTGTATAACAAAG
>NW_020175170.1:0-2669 GCF_003031525.2 Neophocaena asiaeorientalis asiaeorientalis | reverse complement strand
AGTCCTTCAGCCTTGAAAACTTTGTGCTTCTTCTAGGAAACGACATGTCTTGTCCCTCTCTGCCTCATCCAGGAAAGGTTAGGGTATTCTGATATTTTCCTTGGTTATGGCCCCATCTTCTGAAAGGATTTGATCCAAAAACTCTCCTTTTATTCCACTCCCTGAGAGGTGACCATTGGGAGAAAAACAGAGGGGCAGGGTGGGTGCCGGAGTTGGAAACAGTGTTCTGTCCCAGTTAGGGATATGCTAATGACACTAAAGTTAGTGATGAAGAATCACTTTTACTCTAAGCCGCCTAGTTTCAGATGCTTATAACTCCAAGGCATACAAATGAGAACACGTTTACAAGTCTAACAGGGCAGGATTCTCAGACAATGGTGTTTTGTGAAATGTGGTATTATCCAGTCCTGTGAATCACATCATATAGTAGCATCGGTTCTGAGGCATAAACTGTACATTTCTTAGAAGTCTGAGCAATGAATTTTGTGTGTTTATAGATACGGAATTGCTTTCATCCCCAAATCTATGAAGAAAATGAGTTTAAAACGTTTCGAAGAGCCACCTAAAAGTTGACTCTTCCCTTTCTCTCCCTGTCTCTTTCTCTCATCCAGTTATTTACTCTGCTGCCTTTCTCTCCGTTTTCCTGCCTTATTTTAGACCGCATCACTTCCTGACAAATTATGAACTGTTTCTTGTATACAAAAGATAATACAGCATATATGTAAGGTGTATCTTAATAACATAAAAACCTGTGTACTCACCACCAAGCTTGAGAACTAGAACACGGCTAATGCCTTGGAAGTCCACCTGTGCCCTTCCAGATTCCTCCCCTCATTCCTTCCCAGTGGTAACCACGATCCTGAACTTTGTTAATAATTCACTTTTTTATACATTCACTGCAGAGGAATGTTCCTTTAAATAACGTTATTTCTTGTCCCTTTTGGACGTCAGGTAGATCTAATTATACTAGATGTATTACTTGTCTTGCTCTTTCTCTATCCCCCCAATTTTGTGTTTGTAATCTTTATCCATGTTGATGTGTGCAACTGTAGTAATCACTTTTCATTGCTGTATACTTATCCACCATATGAAAATTCCACAGTGTGTCTCTTTCCTGTTGATGGACATGTGGCTTGTTTCCAGTTTTATGCTTTTGCAAATTATTTTGCAATGAACTTTCTCATTCATATCCCGCTATGCCCACATAAAAGAGTTTTTCTAGTTTCTCAGTTGAAGGCAATTTTATGCACTACCCGTCCGCCGCAACCAGGGAGACATTTGATAGCGTCTCAAACCTTTTGGTTGTCTTAACTGAGGGTGTGCTACTGCTATGGACAGAGATTGCTTCCATACACTGGCAACTGTAAATGACACAGCTATGAACATTGGGGTGCATGCATCTTTTTGAATTCGTGTTTTTGTTTTCTACAGATAGATGCCCAGGAGTGGAATTGTTGGGTCGTATGGTAGTTCTAACAACTACAAACTAAAACTATTTTTAGTTTCCTGAGAAATATCCATACTGTTTTCCACAGTGGCTGCAACTCTTTACACTCCTGTGAAACTGTGTGGGATGGTTCCATTTTCTACACATCCTCGCCAAAATTTGTTACGTGTGTCCTTTTGTGAGGTGATGTCTCATTGTGATTTTGATTTGCATTTCCCTGATGATTAGTGATGTTGAACATGTTTGCATGTGTCTGTTGGCCATTTGCATTTCCCCAGAGACTGCAGTGGAGATTTCAATCTTAAGGCTACAGGAAGCCATCAAGGGGCCCTATTTGGGAAGTAATTTGTGTTTTCGACATGTCACTCTGAAAGCAATGTGAAGAAAGGATCAGAGAGGAGCAAGAATGGAGTGCTCATTATAGCAGTGATTGATGTGAGAAATGCTGAAGTCCTAGACTAAGGTAGGGGTACTGGAAACACATGAAGAAATGTACAGAACTGAAAGTCAACAGTTGATTGGCTATGGGTGATCACTGGATGTGGAGATACCGACGGTGTTATAAGCGTAGAAGAATAAGTGGTGGTAGATATACTGACCACTTAGTATGCCTGAGTGTGAGTAGAAGAGGAGAAACCCCAGGGAATTCCCTGGCGGTCCAGTGGTTAGGACTTGGCAGTGGCCGGGGGCCCGTGTTCCATCCCGGGTCAGGAAACTAAGATCCCAGCAAGCTGTGCGGCATGGCCATTAAAAAAAAATAATAGGGAGAAACCCCATACCAAATCAATGGTGACAGGAGGGAGAGACAGAAGAGGGAGAGTGCAGATGTGCAGAAAATAGAGAGGCCAAGGAATCGGAGGGCTCAGTGACATAAAAGAGCACCTGTAGAGAGAGTAGAAGAATGAGAGAGCAGCATGTCTAGGGGCTTGCGGTCCAACACTGGGATATTTTCATTTTAGATGTGAGAGGTAGAGGAGTTTAGGGTGAAGAATAAACCAGAGTGTGTCTGTGAGAGAGTTTGGCTAGTATGTTGTACAGATGTTCACTGGAATTGAGAACGTCCAGTTGTTGAGTGATTGATGTGGAAGTTGGAGTCATCTGGACGGTGGTAGGTTGGGGCAGAGAGCAGTGGATGGCTAGGGTCAGTGGATGATAGCCTGAGGGAGTTCGGAAGGTGGCGAAGCAGGATAGCTTAAACCTCAAGGTTAAATGTTATGACTGT
>NW_020175169.1:196-400 GCF_003031525.2 Neophocaena asiaeorientalis asiaeorientalis | reverse complement strand
GATTGGGCTGTTTGTTTTTTTGATACTGAGCTGCATGAGCTCCTTGTAAATTTTGGACATTAATCCTCTGTCAGTTGCTTCGTTTGCAAATATTTTCTCCCATTCTGAGGGCTGTCTTTTTGTCGTTTATGGTTTCCTTTGCTGTGCAAAAGCTTTTTAAGTTTCATTAGGTCCCATTTATTTATTTTTGTTTTTGTTTCCATT
>NW_020175169.1:0-160 GCF_003031525.2 Neophocaena asiaeorientalis asiaeorientalis | reverse complement strand
TTATGTCATAGAGTGTTCTGCCTATGTTTTCCTCTAAGAGTTTTATGGTGTCTGGCCTTACATTTAGGTCTTTAATCCATTTAGAGTTTATTTTCGTGTACCATGTTAGGGAGTGTTCCAGTTTCATTCTTCTACCTGTAGCTGTCCAGTTTTCCCAGCA
>NW_020175168.1:0-714 GCF_003031525.2 Neophocaena asiaeorientalis asiaeorientalis | reverse complement strand
GCAATAACTCTCCATCATTTGAAGCACACTGAAGACTCAGAGACAGCTGGACACTGAGGGTGTAGTCTCCTTACTAGAATTCTGTACCTGCATCACAGAGCAATGAAATATTCCCAAAGAATTATTAAGGATGAGGTGGGTCCTTTCCTGATATTACATTCTTTCCCAATTTTGTATGTTAGTAAAATCAAATAACATAAAATATAACATGTGAATTATTATAAAGTACACCGTTCAGTGATATTAAATACATTCATATTATTGGGTGATGAACATCACCATTTATCTTTCTAATTCTTTTCTACGTTTAAAAACTGTAACTCTATATCCTTTAAACACAACTTTCCTTTTTGTTCCATAACCACCTGAAAAGCATCATTACCCTCCCAATTTCTATGGTTTTGACCACACTAAGTACCCCATATAATTGAAATGAGTAGTTGTATTGTTATGACTTACTAAAAGTCACAAAAATGGCATTTTGGTAGCTAAATTTCCTCAACATTCATCCACATTGTAGCATATTCCTAGATCTTTACCTTCTTAACAGTGAACAATATTGTATTATATGGGTATACCACACTTTGTTTATCCAGGAACTAGTGGATGAACACTTAGGTTGCTTTCATATTTTAGCTACTGTGATTATTACTGCTATAAACACTGGAGTACTAATATTTCTTTAAGACCCTGATTTCAATTCCTTTGGGTACA
>NW_020175167.1:0-459 GCF_003031525.2 Neophocaena asiaeorientalis asiaeorientalis | reverse complement strand
AAAGAAATTAAAGATGATACAAACAGATGGGGAGATATACCGAGTTCTTGGATTGGAAGAATCAACTTTGTGAAAATGACTATACTACCCAAAACAATCTACAGATTCAATGCAATCCCTATCAAACTACCACTGGCATTTTTCACAGAACTAGAACAAAAAATTTCGCAATTTGTATGGAAACAAAAAAGACCCTGAATAGCCAAAGCTATCAATGGAACAGGATTGAAATTCCAGAGATAAACTCACACACCTATGGTCACCTTATTTTTGATAAAGGAGACAAGAATATACAATGGAGAAAAGACAGCCTCTTCAATAACTGGTGCTGGGGAAACTGGACAGCTACACGTAAAAGCATGAAATTAGAACACTCCCTAACACCATAAACAAGGATAAACTCAAAATGGATTAAAATCTAAATGTAAGACCAGATGCTATAAAATTCTTAGAGGAAAA
>NW_020175166.1:0-2285 GCF_003031525.2 Neophocaena asiaeorientalis asiaeorientalis | reverse complement strand
ATCTACTACTGGTGGCTACTTATGCATAGCTACTCTCCAAACATTTCATGCCTAAGCCATGCCAATGATACATTTACATATTTTTAAAATTTGCTTTGCAAGTGTATTCAATATGTCCTTATTGTTAAATAAAGTGGACATTTTTCAACCCTTATTTTCTTTGGACTCTGAAAATTTTTCCTATCTATTTTCCTATTTTTCCTAACTATTTTCATAGTTATATATGTACTTCCAATGCTGCCCATATTACTCAGTTTTGTGTTCTGGATTCTCCTCCCCTAACTGTATTCCAATGCTGAGGTTGCTCATTTAATCTCGAGACATCTCTTCTTCTTAAGAAAGTCATACATTCCCAGATGTTTAAATGGTGATGATAGTGACGGCAATAATAGCTAACATTCGTGAATATGTATAAAACTCTAGACGTATGACAAGTGTCTTGCATATAATATCTCATTGAATTTCCACAATAATCCTCTAAGATCAATGTCAAGAGGTGCCACTGCAATCCCACTTTTGCAGGTGAAGAAACTGAGGTATAATCCTTTGATTAGGAAAATTGTTTGTAAATGGTCAAGCTTTTAAACCCAATTTATCCAATACCTCTGCTTGTCTATAAGCCCATTACTCACATACTTTCTTTATAGCCCAGAAATCTTATTTTTTCTACTTGGTAATATCTTGCAGACAATTGGACAGCTCCACTCAAATTTTACTTGTCCCAAACTTAACTTGTGATATTATTCCATCAGAATCTCTCCTATTCCTGAATCTCTTTCTTAGTAAATGGATTGACATTCCATTAATACAGTTATCACGCAAGACACCTTTGCCCACCTGTCACAAAGCACCAAAAATTCTTTATTCTCCCTCCTACATTATTTATTTTCTCCATTTCTACTGTCACCTCTTTCCAGCTGCCACTATCTTTCTGTTAACTGCTGAAATGACCCTTAACTTGTTGATCTGAATTCCTTTTTTTTTTTCTTGCTTTCTGGAAACAGTTTACAGAAACACGAACTCATCCTACTGTTATCACATGTAAGGTATTTCCACAGTTTCTCTTTTCTACTTAATAAAACTGCAAACTAAGAATAATTTCAGGTTTTTTTTTTTTTTTTTTTCTTGATATGATCCCTTCCTACTCTTTTAAGCTCATTCCATAGCAGTCTCTTCCTCTCTTTATATTCATGTTGAACTTTCTTTTTCAGGAGGCCTGGGCTCTAGAAAGTTTTTCATCTGTTAGGAAAGTCTTTGCTTGTTTCCAAATGCACCTTACCCTGTGTTGTGTTATACCTCTATGTGGTATATTTTCTTGGCATATTTTGACTTTGCTTAGAAGAGAGTAGGAAATTTGCCACGTGTTCAAGACACAACTTGTTTCAGCCCAATCCTAGAAAATGTGCAATTTCCATGCGTATGTAAAGTAGGGAGGAAATACATGGCTAGCCTAAGGTAAATTGGACAAAACAATTACAAAGTAAACTGGCAGAAAGAGGGCCGAACACTGATCTCCCCAGTTCTTTGTAGCAGGAGTGTATTTTTCTCTTGACCATATGTTTTCATAGAGGTTAATGATGTGCTTTCCCTTGTTCTTCTTCTCTTCATCCTTCACCTCCTCTGTCTTCTCTTTCTTCTCCATTTCTTCTTATTTTCCATTTGAACTAATTTCTTTTAAAAATTCTCGACATTTCTCTTCAATATACGTAGAGGAAATCTGAAATTCATTGAGAAAGAATTTAGGGACATTGAAATAGCTCCCACCACTCACATTGGAGGTCTAAATACAAAGAACTTATCTGATATCAATGGATTTTTAATGTTTTGTATGAAAATTAAAAAACTTGATTCTCTCCATGCCCTTTTCCCTTTATCTGTCTTCAATTTCTACAGAAGAGTGAATCTATGAAGATTTCTCTTTAGTCTCTGATATTAGTTTCATTTCACTCACATTTATGTTTGGCTATGCTCATCACTTTACAAATTATTGTTATTAATTAAAATTTATTTCATGTAAAATAATATACAATGATAGTTTTATTTCTTTTACTTTAACTTTCCCACTTCCTCTTGCCGTACACTGTAAGATACTCTCTCATTCTACCCATTATGCCAACAATATAGTCTTCCAAAGTCTTAATGGAAAAATGTATCATTAAAACACTTTATTACCGTTATGCAAAAGACATTGTAGAACCTTAAGCAACAAGTCACTATACATAGTTTTCATACTGAATTAAGCTACATTTTGACAGGAAAAAATAAAAGAAAAAGAATTTCCTTAA
>NW_020175165.1:464-771 GCF_003031525.2 Neophocaena asiaeorientalis asiaeorientalis | reverse complement strand
GCTTATAACTGGAAGTTTGTATCATTTGATCGCCTTCATCCATTCCCCACCCCACCACAAATCAGATGTCTTTTTCTATGAGTTTGTGTGTTTCTTTTTCAAGTATAATTGACCTACAACACTCAGTTGTTCCTATTACATAGTGAGTGGCTATTTCTATCTATTTCAAAATGATTTCCATGATAAGTCTAGTTATGGTATGTCACCAGAGATATCACATAGGTATTGGTTATATTCCCCACACTGTACATTTCATACCTGTGACTCATTTATTTTGCAAGTGGAAATTTGTACCTCTTAATTTCCC
>NW_020175165.1:0-180 GCF_003031525.2 Neophocaena asiaeorientalis asiaeorientalis | reverse complement strand
GGATGTTTTCTGCTATTATGTCTTCAGATATGTTCTCTGCCCCTTTCTTTCTCTCTCTCTCTTTTCCGTCTGTGACTCCTATAATGTGAATATTAGTATGCTGGACATCTCTTATACTGTCCTCATTTAGTTTTATTCGTTTTTCTTTGTTCTGTTCAGCTTCAGTGATTTCCACTACCC
>NW_020175164.1:0-556 GCF_003031525.2 Neophocaena asiaeorientalis asiaeorientalis | reverse complement strand
GTTGCTGTTACATGGAATCCCGGGGTTTGTTCACTGCTCTTGGAGGAAAAGAAATCCTGTCTTCGTGTTTGTTCTTTGCGTGCGGGAAGTCCTCGTAGAGGGAGGCTTGAGGTGTCCAGTGTTCACACATATCGGTTCCGATCACGGGACGGAACATCGCACACACTTCTTGGGGCGCTGTGGCCTCAGGTCCATTGCAAAGTAAGCCTTCGCCGAGGCACGGGAAACGGGTTGCTCCGCAGCTCACAAATGCCCGTGATGAGGTGGGCCGGATGGAAGCGTGGGGGTACCACGCTGCTTTTCCTGCAGGAGAAACATACTATATGCTTTCCCTGCAGGAGAAACATACTACAAGGTTCTAGACCATACCGTTATCTATGGGAGGACCGTGGTGCCCGGGATGCTCGGTGGCTCCAACACGGGGCGCTAAGGGCTCATTCTGAAGCCTGTACGATGCCAATCATTTAAATGCAGTTGGCTGCTGGCCCGCTGGCTCGTTGCCCCCCTCTGCAATACATGGGAATTTAACTCTGTAGCAGGTCTTCCCACCGGGGAC
>NW_020175163.1:955-1161 GCF_003031525.2 Neophocaena asiaeorientalis asiaeorientalis | reverse complement strand
ACATTTGGTACTAATACACTGATCTCTACTTTTCCTTAATTATGTGTCAGCCTTTTGTTACACATGTTACTGTCTTATTCCCTTTCAGATTTTAAGCTTCTTGGTGCCAGGAACCATATCACGTTCCTGTCTATTTTCCAGAGTTATCACAATGCCTTGCATATAGAAACCTCCTTTTGAATGAATGGATGACATTATGCTAAGTA
>NW_020175163.1:0-302 GCF_003031525.2 Neophocaena asiaeorientalis asiaeorientalis | reverse complement strand
AAAATAAAACTATTTAACTTTAATTCAGCAAAGAGAGAAAGCATTTTTGTCCTTTACTAATATATACTCATTTCGATATTTTATTCAGTCTGAAAAGCATTTCTTAAAATTATCAACATGGGCCAAGTACTGGGCTGGGTCACAGAAACACCAAATAATAAGATCTTTTTGGCTTAAGCTGCGATTTCTGACTCTCTGAACTCTAAGGTTTGGTAAAAGCAGATGCTCAATAAATAGTAGCTATTATGATTCCCTACCTACGACTGGCTAGAATTGAGTATATATAAATCAGTACAAAATAG
>NW_020175162.1:242-502 GCF_003031525.2 Neophocaena asiaeorientalis asiaeorientalis | reverse complement strand
TCACGCTAAACCGTTGTCGTACCCTAACCTGTCCCCTTAACTGTCTCCGTCCCCTAACCCTTACCCTAACACTAACCCAACCCTAACCCTTACCCGAAGCCTTACCCTAACCCGTCCCCTAATCCTAATCCGTATGCTTACACTAACCCATACCCTAAAACGTACGCTCAACCTAAATCGTTCTCGTATCCTAACCTGTCCCCTAAACCGTCCCCGTCCCCTAAACCTAACCCTAACCCTAACCCTAACCCTTACCCGAA
>NW_020175162.1:0-167 GCF_003031525.2 Neophocaena asiaeorientalis asiaeorientalis | reverse complement strand
CGTTGTCGTACCCTAACCTGTCCCCTAAACCGTCCCCGTCCCCTAACCCTAACCCTAACGCTAACCCTAACCCTAACCCGTACCCGAAGCCTTAGCCTAACCCGTCACATAATCCTACCCCGTACACTAACACTAACAGGTACCCTAACACGTATGCTCACCCTAAA
>NW_020175161.1:1865-7537 GCF_003031525.2 Neophocaena asiaeorientalis asiaeorientalis | reverse complement strand
TTGTGGCTCACGGGCTGTAGAGCGCAGGCTCAGTAATTGTGATGCATGGGTTTAGTTGCTGCGCGCCATCTGGGATCTTCCTGAACCAGGGCTTGAACCCGTGTCCCCTGCATTGGCAGGGGGGGTGACCCTCTAAAGGGAGGACAGAAGAGCTACAGGTGTGCTGTGACAGGACAGAGGCTGCGGTTACCCACAGCACCTTCAAGGGTTTGCTCTTTCTTCTGCCATTTCTGCCTTGGGCATCTCTGTGCCTTCAAAAGTGAACTGTTCCTTCCTTTGCATGGCAGTTGCTTTGTTATTCAGCCAGAAGGGAAGAGTGACATGGTTCTGCAGACGCACCGTTCCTAAGTGTGTGGGCACTGTGGTTGCCTCTAGAAGCTCCCAGTCCAATAGAGGACAGAAATGGAAACAGATTGTTGTAACCTAATGTAAAGCTACTATAACAGACGTATCTTGCAAGTATCTGTAGCAGCATGAAACAGGGAGCAATTGGACTTCTCTGCATCTTCAGTTGGAGGCCAGAGGCAGATAATCCAGCTTTTCTGGGAAATTTTACTCCACAGGGTATCTTGGCACTGAAAACCTATTCAAATTTCCTGTTACACTGTAGGACAGGGAAGGTAATTTTCGAGAGCATGAGAGAGTTTGGGTGACCTGCCCAGAGTCACATAGTTACTAAATGGTAGAGCCAGGATCTGAACTATAGTACCAGCATTCATTCTTCTAAGGTTGTGGGGGAACCAGTGGGATAAACTAGTAGGATATGCTCTTTTAATGGATCTGGAAAATCACCTGCACCTACTACTTTTACCAACAGTGATTTATACAGCACAAGTTAGATAAGTTTGGTGGTGCTATCTGTAATCCAAATAAAATAAATGTATTTGCTAATACTCCTTTTTTTTCTTTTTTTCAGGTTTGAAGATGCCTCATTTGGATTGGACCAATTCCAAATTCTGTTTTCTTGCTTTTTAATACTGATATGCTTTTATGCTTTATGGACATAAATCAGAAGTTATATTGATGTTACCACAAATATCATCTTCTTTATAATTCTACCTAGGGCGCTACGTCTCCACATTTGACCTGTCTTGGCAGGTAGCTGTAGTGGGGGCTCTGGCAGCCTAGAGGTGGGAAAGACAGAATTTCAGGTTTAACATCAACATCTCGGTCAAATCTGAACTCTTCAGTCTCTTCTGCATACAAATCTGGATAATAAGATAGTATGCATGTTTAGCGTAAACCTCCAATTTGTAATTTTTCTTAGAATTTTGGAAAAATTTTGAAAGATAATTTTCAGAATTATGGAAATTTATTACAGTGGATAAAACATTTTGCCATATAAAATCCATATTTACCTCTTACATCTGTTAGAGAGAGACTTGGTTGTGCCTATTTTGTTTGTTTCACTAATTAAAACAATGGTAAAACACTGTGTTCAGCTTCTCAATGGAACAACAGCTGACTTCTCAACGTCAGTGGGATCCATAACATAGCAGAAAGTAATCATGAATGTAGTAAAACAACTGCCTACCTACAGTTCCATACACAACAAAAATATCTTTTAAAAAATTACAGCAAAGTAAACGTCATTAGATAAAAAGTCAGATTTCAGTACCCTTTAGATCCTCACTAAAGGAGATTCTAAATGATGCACTTCAGGCAGAGAGAAGGCCTAAAATGTGAGAAGAAAGGAAGAGCAAAAGAAATGTATCAGTTCTATGTAAAAAGAAATCAAAAAATAAGCACATAAACTGAATATTTAATATCTAACTAATAGAGGGCACAGTAGCTTATGGAGTGCTAGTAATGTTTTATTGCTTGACATGGATGGTGGTTACAAGAGATTCTGCTTTGTAATTTTTTGTTAAATGTACATATATTCTGCACATTTTAAAGGAATGTTATATTTCACATTAAAAATCATAAAATTAATGTGGTTTATTACAGTAACAGATTAAAGGAGATGACTTATATGCTTATTTCAAAGATTCAGAATAAGTGTTCAATTAAATTTCAACACTCAATGAGTTTATGATAAAAAACTCATAGCTGGAGGAAAAATAGGCTAATTTACTTGGACTTATAAGGGTTTTCTTAACACACATAAACAGACACATGCACACATTAATAGAGAGATATCGGTATTTTACAGGTAAAATCAGAGATAAGATAAGGAGGCCCAGTGCTACTTCTGAGTGATATTATACTTCTGAGTGATATTATACTATACAGCAGCAAATTAAGACAAGGAAAAAAAGTAAAATGAATAAGGATTTGAAGAGAAGAAACAAAATTATATTATTTTGATGTTATATATAGATTAACTATATAGAAATGTCAATAAGGTATAAAAGATGAATTATTAGGATTAATAGAATTTAACAAATTTGCTGGACAGAAAAATCAACATAAAAGTTAAATGCATTTATACTGGTAACAAAATGTAAATTAAAAATATTTATAGTAGCAATATACATAGTACTTAAGTATATATAAATATATATGCTATATATGTTCAAATAATAGTATTTAAATTTAAATACACATACATTTAAATGTATACAGTTTTTAAATATAAATGCATACACCAATGTAAAGCTAACAAAAGATGTTAATGGAAGCTCTTAATGGAAAAATTGTAGGAATTGTTTTATTGGAGGAAATTAATGAAGACAAAAAAAATGGGGAGAGAGTATGTTTATGGATAGGAAGATTAAATATCCTAAAGATATCACTTCTTCCTAACTTGATATATAGATTTAATGTAATTATTAACAAAATTTTAATAGTTTTTCATGAAACTTGACAAACTGATCCTAAAATATGGAAGAGAGTTAATGGAGGAAGAAAGACAAAGACACACCTGAAGAAGAATAAAGTGAGAGATTTATAATTAAAACAGGATGGAATTGGCCCAGGGATGGACAAAGACCAGTGGAATAGAAAAGAGCCCAGAAACAAACTCATGCATCTATGGAAACTTGACATACAATACATTCCAGATCAATGGTAAAAGGAAGGACTTCTGAGAAAAAAACAAACACGGTGCTGAGACAAATGGTTATCAATATGTGGGGGGAAAATAGGTCCCTACCTCACACTATGCACAAATGTAAGTTCCAACGGAAAAGGATTTAGATGCAAGATTCAAAAATTTTAAACATAGGAAAAAAATATAAAACCATTTTTATGACCTCAACATAGAAGTCACAAATTACATGCATATAGCAAGAGTGATTGATCTCATTAAAATTTAGAACTACATTAAGAGACCCCACGAAAAAAGTAAAACGTCAAGCCACAGATTGAATATATTCACCATACCTATAACAAAGATTGGTATCTAGAATATATCAAACACTACAAACCACTAAGAAAAAGGCAACACCCCAAGAGAAAAATAGGCAAAAGACTTGAACAGTCATTTTACAAAAAACTCCACACCATATATATATGGTGTTTAACATTAATGCAAATTAAAACCCATCATTCCATCAGATAGGCAAAAGTTTTAAAAATCTGGATATACTAAGTGTTGGCAAAGACATACCCCAATGAGAACTTATTACATTGCTGTTGAGAGCATAAACTGATAAAACAACTTTGGAAAACTAGAGTATTATGTAGTAAAATTAAAGATGCACATGCCCTATGCCCCAGCAATTCTACTACTAACATAGAGGAACTCTTGCACACGGGCTGCAATAGATGTATAAAATGTGTATGCATATGGCTGATTCACTTTGTTGTACAACAGAAAGTAACACAGTATTGTGAAGTAATTACACTCCAATAAAGATCTATTTAAAAGAAGAAACTTTATTCCAACACTGTTTCTAACAGCAAACAATGGAAACAATCTAAAGTTGGATAAAGATACATTCAGACAATGGAATGCTATGCAGGGGTGAAACTGAACGAATTGTTGTTATAAAAATTAACATGGATGAATCACAAAAAATGTTGAGTGAAGAAAAACCCAGCAAGTCCCCCCAAAATATATACAGTGATTCCATTTTATACAAAACTCAACAGTAGCCAAAACTAAATAGCGTTATTTGGGTATATATTTATATGGAGTAAGATAAAGAAAAACGGAATGGTAGAAAATTTCAGAATGGTAGTTAACTCCGAGGCTGGCAAGGTAAGGGAATAGAATGGGGATGGGCACACACATTCAACAGAAGGGGCACACATTTAAAGATATTGGAGATACCTGAGTTCTTGCCTGGATGGTGGGAACAAGAGTATGTGTTTTGTTACTATTGTTGTTATCAATTAAATCATACATATTCACTCATTTGTATGTAGGGGGAGACTAAGGCTAGAACAGTGCTGTAATACCACAAAATAATAATTTAACTCACACATGGCTGCACATTGTATAAGTGCAGAGGCTCTGCAGTCACACTGCTTGGGTTCAAATCCTGACACTACCACTTACTGCCCAAGTACATCTGAATTAGAATTCCTAATCTCTCTGTGTTCCCTCATCTGTAAAATGGAAATAATAACAGTACTTACCTATAAAATTGATAAGATTAACTAGATAACACTTGATTGTTAACATTTATATTTAAGAAAAAACAACTATAAGGAAATAATCCTAAAAGTAAACAAGATCACTTTGAGTAATAGATTTATAAGTGACAAATTTCCTTTTTTCCTCTATTACTCAATGTTCTACAATGATATTCTGTAGTATATAAAGGTAAGTTTTTCAACAAATGGTGCTGGAAAAATGGAATATCCACATGCAAAAGAATGACGTTGGGTCTGTTAGTCATACCATACACAAAAAACAATCAAAATACATCAAAGACCTAAATGTGAGAGCTAAAACTATAAAACTCTTGTAAAAAAATCTTCATGATCTCAGATTAGGCAATGGTTTCTTAGACGTGACACCAAAAGCACAAGTGACCTGAAAAAGGTAAAAACTGACTTTTAAAAACTTTTGAGTTTCACAGGACACCATCAAGAAGGTGAAAAGACAACCCATAGGAGAAAATATTTACAAATCATATACCTCAGAAAGGTCTAGAATAAAGAACTCTTAGAACTCAACAATTAAAAACAAATAACTCAATTACAAAGTAAACAGGATTTAAGTAGACATTTCTACAAAGTCATATATAAATGGCCAATAAGCACTTGAAAACATGTTCAACACATGAGTCATTAGGAAAATGCAAGTCAGGGCTTCCCTGATGGCCCACTGGTTAAGAATCCGCCTGCCAACGCAGGGGCCACAGGTTTGATCCCTGGTCCAGGAAGATTCCCACATGCCATGGAGCAACGAAACCCGTGCGCCACAACTACTGAAGCCCACGCGCCCTAGAGCCCATGAGACACAACTACTGAGCCCATGCGCCGCAATACTGAAGTCCTCCTGCCCAGAGCCCATGCTCCGCAACAAAAGAAGCCACCGCTATGAGAAGCCTGCGCATTGCCACGCTGCAACTAGATAAAAGCCCGCGAGCAGCAACGAGACCCAACACAGCCAAGAAATAAATAAAATTTAAACAAACAAAAAAACAAAATACATCCTCTTTAAGAAAAAAAAAAAAGAAGAAGAAGAAGAGGGCTTCCCTGGTGGCGCCAGTGGTTGAGAGTCCGCCTACTGATGCAGGGGACACGGGTTCGTGCCCCGGTCTAGGAAAAGCCCA
>NW_020175161.1:0-1808 GCF_003031525.2 Neophocaena asiaeorientalis asiaeorientalis | reverse complement strand
GCAACAGGAGAGGCCACAACAGGGAGGGGCCCCCCTACCGCAAAAAAAAAAAAAAAAATCCCAGCCCCTCCCCTGCTCCCCTGTTAAAGGGCCAGCATCCCCAACCACTGCATCCTGCTAGAAATGACAGAACACTAATTCATGAGAAAGAAAACCCTACAAAGGGCAAGAGAATTAAAGTGCATTTTTAACCATCCATGGTTGTGAGTACAGTTTGTTGGGATCAGTATTGGGGAGCAGATATTTAAAAAGAGGATCCCTGTTTTCCACACCCTTAATACAAACTGTGTGAAGTTATGGTCTCTCAATCCTTAAGCTCTGCTCCATTAAATTGGATAGGAAATCCCTGGGTGGATCTTGAGGCAATTACTGAGCAGCCAAGTTCTCAGTGCTTGAGGGCAGGGTGCTTGAGGACCCCTAAGGTCCACCTGGTGATGCTTGCCCTTCACTGGGTCCCGTGAGCTTGAGTTGGCTACCCACTCATGGGTACTACACTCAGAATGTAGAAGCCAGATGTTCAAGTTAAAAACACTTTTGCATGAGTTACACAGATAATCCCATATCTTCTTAGCTGCTGTAAATGGAAAACTGGTTCAGAAGCTCAGGAGTAAAAAGAAAAAGAAACAACAACAAAAACAAGCACTTCGGGACTGCTGGTGGCAAAACCTGAGACCCATCTGCGCCTCATCTAGCCCCTCAGCGATTCTGGGTTCTGTGCCCACATCCTGTGTTCAGCTGAAACACACAGGCTTTACAGAACTTCTGAATAAAACTAAAAGTGAAGCTAATTCTCTACGTTAAAAATGCAAGTTAGAGCTCTTTTTTCATGGTTATAAGATTATTAATAATCTCTACTGTGACAGTTTATTGCATTTCAGCCCCCTTTATAAAATGTTAAATAGATTGGAGAAAGTTCTGCTTTTCTGCTTACTTTCAAATAGATGGATTAGCATAAAACCTGAATGGCTGACACCATTACCATGACCACTAAATAGTTCATGGACCAGAGGGCAGTTTCATAGTGTGTAGGATGAGTTATAATAGAAAAAACGAAACATCCCCAATACAGGATTGGATAAAAATATGGAATATTCATATAATGAAATGCAATGAAAGTATGAAAAAACTATGTACATCTTTTATTATAGAAAGAGATATATTGTCCATGACACATCATTAAATTAAAAAGCTGTTGCAAAGAAATATGGGCAGAATGATTACATCTTTCCAAACATATATATCCATGCTTATATCTGTATATGAATAGACAAAGTCTGGGAATAAACATCAATTCATTAGCAGTGGATATTTTTAGATGGAGGGTTAACAGGTGATTTAAATTTTTATCTTTATTCTTACCTACATTGTGTGAACATTTCACAATGGATATTAATTTTATAATTGGAAAAATATTAAGCTTAGTGGAAAAGTTTTTTAAAATATCAAACAAAAAATGCTCAAAAGAAAACAAGGAAAAAACAAAACCAAAACCCCAGCTCAACTGGCACCAGCATCATGGTCTAAAGGTTAAGTCCACATTCTTATTCTTGGCTCCAAAGTCGTTCCTAGCCTCTTTGACCCCTCCACGTGGAACAGGTTGCTTTCCTGGAATCATAATCTATTAAAGGTATATAAACCAGAGTCCGTGAATTCTTTGAAGAAAGAGTTTTCCCCAGACCAGCCCAGTGCCCAGCACCTAGCAAGGTGATAGTAAAAGTTTGTAGAACCTGAATGATTGCTGTGAACGCTGAGGCCTGATGGATAGGTTGGGGCCAGGCTAAGAAGAAAGAAGCCAAAGCATTGGGACA
>NW_020175160.1:586-844 GCF_003031525.2 Neophocaena asiaeorientalis asiaeorientalis | reverse complement strand
CTCATATCAGACAAAATAGACTTTAAAATAAAGACTCTCAGAAGAGACAAAGAAGGACACTACATAATGATCAATGGATTGATCCAAGAAGAAGATACAAGAATTGTAAATATTTATGCACCCAACATAGGAGCACGTCAATACATAAGGCAAATAATAAGAGCCATGAAAGGGGAAATCGACAGTAACACATTCATAGTAGGGGACTTTAACACCCCACTTTCACCAATGGACAGATCATCCAAAATGAAAATAAGG
>NW_020175160.1:227-537 GCF_003031525.2 Neophocaena asiaeorientalis asiaeorientalis | reverse complement strand
TTTATAGGACATTCCATCTAAAAACAACAGAATACACATTTTTCTCAAGTGCTCATGGAACATTCTCCAGGATAGATCATATCTTGGGTCACAAGTCAAGCCTTGGTAAATTTAAGAAACTTGAAATTTTTTCATGTATCTTTTGTGACAACAATGCTATGAGACTAGATATCAATTACAGGAAAAGATCTGTAAAAAATACAAACACATGGAGACTAAACAATACACTACTTAATAACGAAGTGATCACTGAAGAAATCAAAGAGGAAATTAAAAAATACCTAGAAACAAATGACAATGGAGACACAAC
>NW_020175160.1:0-157 GCF_003031525.2 Neophocaena asiaeorientalis asiaeorientalis | reverse complement strand
AATACAATCCTACCTTAAGAAACAGGAAACATCTCGAATAAACAACCTAACCTTGCACCTAAAGCAATTAGAGAAAGAAGAATAAAAAACCCAAAGTTAGCAGAAGGAAAGAAATAATAAACACCAGATCAGAAATAAATGAAAAAGAAATGAAGGA
>NW_020175159.1:372-462 GCF_003031525.2 Neophocaena asiaeorientalis asiaeorientalis | reverse complement strand
TTGCATTTCTCTAATAATTAGTGATGTTGAGCAGCTTTCATATGCTTCTTGACCATCTGTATGTCTTCTTGGGAGAAATGTCTATTTAGG
>NW_020175159.1:0-161 GCF_003031525.2 Neophocaena asiaeorientalis asiaeorientalis | reverse complement strand
AACTACTAGAGGTAATCAATGAATTTGGTAAAGTTGCAGGATACAAAATAAATGCACAGAAATCTCTTGCATTCCTATACACGAATGATGAAAAGTCCGAAAGAGAAATTAAGGAAACACCCCCATCTACCATTGCAACAAAAAGAATAAAATACCTAGGA
>NW_020175158.1:746-1100 GCF_003031525.2 Neophocaena asiaeorientalis asiaeorientalis | reverse complement strand
CGTCTCAAGCTCACAACACTTCGGAGGCGGAAGCCTTATCTAGAACGCAGAAGCACCATCATCCAGAGCATCCCTGGCTTCTGGGTCAAAGTTGTATCCTTAATTTTGTATTTGAGAGACCACGTTGTGGCCGGGCTAGTGCAAGGGGTACCTAACATAGCGGGCCGTTCGGGTACCAAAATGTATCCGTTGGATTGTGCATTGTGGGCACACTCAGGGAAAAGTGATCCTGAAATTGTGGGGGCATGCTGATTTTCTGCCTAGCAGGAAATAAGACTAGGGCTTTAGTTGCAGAGGTCCAAAAAGGTATTGTCATTAGTACCAGGGCCTCTTGAGACAAAAGAGTTGTCTTGT
>NW_020175158.1:0-230 GCF_003031525.2 Neophocaena asiaeorientalis asiaeorientalis | reverse complement strand
AGTGATTACCGCAAGATCATGTTGTTTTTCCGGAAGAACCCCTATTTCCAGAATGAGGTGGTTGTTAAGGAGTATGTCATTCACGTCACTGGTAAGAGACAGCTCCCTGGATCGTGGGGGAGGGCAGATGGGGTGAGGTGAACTTGAAACGTGATTTAAGCTCTTGTCCCACGCTCCTTTTCCCACGCCCCTTTTCCCACAGGATATAGGGCATCTCATCTCGCTCCAAT
>NW_020175157.1:304-735 GCF_003031525.2 Neophocaena asiaeorientalis asiaeorientalis | reverse complement strand
CTTCGGGTAAGGTTTATGGTTAGGGTTAGGTTTAGGGTTAGCGTTAGGTCATGGGAACAGTTTAGGGGACAGGTTAGGTTATGACAACGGTTTAGGGTGAGCGTACGTTTTAGGGTATGGGTTACTGTTAGTGTACGGGTTAGGATTAGGGGACGGGTTAACCTAAAGCTCAGGGTAAGGGCTAGGGTTAGGATTAGGGTTAGGGTTAGTGTTAGAGGACGGGGACATTTTAGGGGACAGGTTAGTGTACGACAAGGGTTTAGGTTACGTGTACGTGTTAGGGTACAGGTTAGTGTTAGTGTACGGATTAGGTTTAAGGCAGGGGTTAGGGTTAGGCTGCGGGTAAGGGTTAGGGTTAGGGTTGGGGTTAGGGTTAGCGGACGGGGACGGTTTAGAAGATAGGTTAGTGTACGACAACGGTTTCGGGTGAG
>NW_020175157.1:0-261 GCF_003031525.2 Neophocaena asiaeorientalis asiaeorientalis | reverse complement strand
GGTTTAGGGAACGGGTTAGGCTAAGGCTTCGGGTAAGTGTTAGGGTTAGGGTTAGGGTTAGGGTTAGGGGAAGCGGACGGTTTAGGGGACAGTTTAGGGTACAACATCGGTTTAGGGTGAGCGTACGTGTTAGGGTACGGGTTAGTGTTAGTGTACGGGTTAGGATTAGGGAATGTGTGAGGGTAAGGCTTCGGGAAAGGTTTAGGGTTAGGGTTTGGGATAGGGTTAGTGTCAGGGGATGGGGACGGTTTAGGGGACACG
>NW_020175156.1:0-1097 GCF_003031525.2 Neophocaena asiaeorientalis asiaeorientalis | reverse complement strand
GGAGGCACAGAAAGAGTAAGGGAAACCCAGCCATGAGCTAAGGAGTAGAGTAGAGGCAAATAAATGGAAATTCAGAGACTATTCCTTGCGGTATCAGGGTAACCTGAGTAACTGGTGGTAACCTCAGGCCCACAGGTAAGCCAAACTTCTTTCTATTACGTCCACTACACCCGTACCTTTCCACCTAATCCTTATCTCACTAAAAGTTCCCAAATTGAGGTCTTTGCATCTCTTTTCCTATACCTGCCTCCCATTTCACATTTCTGGCCTACAAGGGAATCACTGAAAATCCACAGAAGTACCCAAAGGAATCAGAAAGGAACAAAACATAAACTAACTGTGTGAATTATCCCCAACGTAGATCGCAGAGCATGTAGAATTCAGAGTACGCTAAAGACAAAAGTTTTAGTTTTAGTTTAGCATTGCTTCCATGCTTGGCTGGTATCTTCGACCTCCACCACCTCTGTTCATGCTCTTCAGCGAGGCTCCATCCATCTACATATGTACCCATCACCAATCCATCCATCCCAAGCAGCAATGGATCATGGCATCCTTCGTAAGTACCTGCCCCTCCCTTCGTTTAGAATGTGAGGGATGCTGTGGAAGCACAAAGTCACACACAAGGCTCCAGTACTCTTGGTTTAATCCCCATAAGGAACAAAAGCTCCGACCGTCAAGACAACAAAAAACAGTTTGACCGGAAGATGTCTAATTCATGGACGACTTGGAAGCCACAGATACGTCATTCCTGCCCTCAGAATTCAGAGGAGACAGAGAGAGAACACTGAGGGCTGTTGAGGGGAGGAAGGAGAACTTGGCCATCTGTGTCATAATGACATCCACCGCAGGGATCCCTGACAATGTCTTTGCAGGGAGAACACCGGGAGAAGGGAGGATCAGAACGGAAGGACAGCACGTAAGCAGTACGTAAGCAGCACACTGCGTAGAGCAGCAGCCAATGCTGCGAGTGCTAGTTGTCCCCAGGAGGCCAGTCTTCAACGTCTCAGCCCCTGTCCGTGGTGGAGAGAGCATGTAGCCTCTGCAGCCACCTGCACTCTTTGACACCATGGAAAGCTGGGGGGCGCGTCCAGTTTCCA
>NW_020175155.1:196-432 GCF_003031525.2 Neophocaena asiaeorientalis asiaeorientalis | reverse complement strand
ACCCCTCTTTCACCAATGAACAGATCATCCAAAATGAAAATGAATAAACACAAGCTTTAAATAATACATTAAACAAGATGGACTTAATTGATATTTATAGGACATTCCATCCAAAAACAACAGAATACAATTTATCTCAAGTGCTCGTGGAATATTCTCCAGGATAGATCATATCCTGGGTCACAAAAAAAGCCTTGGCAAATTTACGAAAACTGAAATCGTATCAAGTATCTTTT
>NW_020175155.1:0-164 GCF_003031525.2 Neophocaena asiaeorientalis asiaeorientalis | reverse complement strand
TTACAGGAAAAGATCTGTAAAAAATACAAACACATGGACGCTAAACAATACACTACTTAATAACCAAGACATCACTGAAGAAATCAAAGAGGAAATAAGAAAAATAGCTAGAAACAAATGACAATGAAGACCCAAAACCTATGGGATGCAGAAAAAGCAGTTCT
>NW_020175154.1:0-2483 GCF_003031525.2 Neophocaena asiaeorientalis asiaeorientalis | reverse complement strand
AATTAAATAAATGGATTTTTAAAAAAAGATAATTATAGATACTGATAAGCACTTTTTTCCTAGTTCCCTTTAGGTTCCTGTTGAAACCAGTAATGTCACCATCACTGAGACATCCAGCCACCCTGTGCTGGGGCCAAGTGCTTCTCCATAGTTGAAACCTTGCTCTTTAGGAGCCCCATAAATGCTACACTCTGGCTGGCAATAAAAGTTAGAGATGATATTCACAGTTAGGAAAGTTATGTCTTATTTCCGAAAAATTAAAAAAATTGGAACAATAAAATCTGTCTCATAGCATTTATAATATTTGAATTAGATAATGAATCTGAAATGCATACTACAGTGCCTGACATATAGTAAGCCCAATAAGTACCAACTTTCTTTTTTCTAGTAAATCCTTCCTTTCCTTCAATGTCCAGGTCTGTGTTCTGTTACTGCTTGTTGTTTTCTCCACATCAGTTCAATGATGGGAGCGTCTAAGAAATTTACTTAATCACTTATTTTCCTGGAGACAGTCATTATTTTTCCCTCTCTTCTTAGGTCATATTATCCTAGCCATACTGATTCACTCAGGATGCTAAAAGGACAGAGATGAGGTTTTATTTTCATTTCCCTAATGAATAATAATAATAACATTCCCTGATGAATAATGATAATTTTTGTATATTTATTAGCTTTTGAATATAATATTTCTGAATTGGATCTCCAAGATTTTGCCATTCTTTTTAACTGTTTCCTTATTGATTTATATGAGCTTTTAATATATATTGCATTTGAGTGTTTATCAGAAATATGCATTGCAAATACAGTTTACCATACTGTGCCTTGACATTCCCCCCTAGCAGTGATTTTTTTTTTTTTTGCCGTACGCAGGCCTCTCACTTTTGTGGCCTCTCCCATTCCGGAGCAACAGGCTCCGGACACACAGGCTCAGCAGCCATGGCTCATGGGCGCAGCCGCTCCGCAGCATGTGGGATCTTCCCAGACTGGGGCACGAACCCGTGTCCCCTGCATCGGCAGGCGGACTCTCAACCACTGCACCACCAGGGAAGCCCACTAGCAGTGATTTTTAACAAAGACAATTTAAAAATATACTTTCATGTTCATAAGAAGCCAGTTTCAAAGTTTTATTTATTTCTTTTAACACTTTAAAAATGTTTTCACTTGGTGACTTCTGATGTGAAATCAGGCATCATTCTTTATGATATTTCCCAGAATACAATATATCGATTTTCCCTGGGTATTGGCAAGATTATTTCCACTTAAATAGACCCCTGGATTTGCCTTCAATGCCTTGCAAATTTCTGCCAAAACCACAGTAGTAGACTTGCAGAATTCCTTATTCATCTTTATGGTTTTCCACATAGCATTGCTCCTGAATAAGAAACTTGTTTTTTAGGAAGTCAGGTAGAGCAGTGAGTGAAGGTACTTGCTATGAGCAAATAGGTTATGGAATGGGTAATGGAAAAAGTAGTTATAAATACCACCTACAATCTTGTGGTCATTTGCAGAAACAAGCGCTATAATACTTATGACAATTTCTCTTTCATTTGAAATGAATATGGTTATGTATACATTAACCATTTTTAAATCTCTCCCCTACTTGTCTGCCTGTGGTAACATATGAAGTGCAAGTAGAAGTTTATCTTATATCTCATTGTATCTCAGTGGTTAAGATGCAGGATTCAATGGGACAGTGTGAATGAGGTATAAGAGGAAAGAACACCACCCCAAAATGGATAAATTAACTTGGTGTACTCTCTTCGGGAGAGGGTTAGCTTGCTTTTGGTTGAATGGGGAATAACTGCATCTTATTGACAGGAAGCATAGTTTTGCTGTTGTGTTTATTTGAAAGTTGTGTTGTTAAAAGAGGTATAGATGGGTGACTAGTTGACATAGAGGGTACTGTAGTAGCTTTGTAGTGTCTCAACTATCTGGAAATCTGTGTCCCAGAATTTGCTTCCCTGCATTGTTCTGGGTTAGGGTTGGCCACAAAAAAGACTTGCACAAGGTTTAGAAGGTAGTTATCATGAAGTAGCCACATTTTTTATGCTCTGCTGGTTGGTGCAGGGCTCCAGGAAGTGGGCAGCTCACACATGTGGCTGCTGATGAACTAGCTCATCTTATTGTTGACTCACAACTCCTCTACCGCCCACCCGATCTCCTCCTCATCTTCTCTTTGTCTTGGACCAAGTATGCATGTAGCATGAGGGCAAATGACACCCACTTCTCCTTGAGGTCACCCACCATTGTGAGACTGAAGGAGGTGAGAGACAGACAAGTTTTAGTGTGTCTTTATGGGTACCATTGTCCTCATGGGTTCTAGTATCTGTACATGTCACAGTCTGTCCATGCTTTTTTCCACATCAACTTTCCTTCCCAAATGACACTCTAACTGACTAACAGTGAATTCATGCTCAACACCAGATGCAAAGATAACAGCTCTGTATAGACCCCTCCACCAGCTCTAGCTATTGCCTGAGTTC
>NW_020175153.1:26376-26852 GCF_003031525.2 Neophocaena asiaeorientalis asiaeorientalis | reverse complement strand
AACTGTTGTCGTACCCTAACCTGTCCACTAAACCGTCCCCGACACCTAACCTTAACCCTAACCCTAACACTAACCCGAAAACTTACCCGAAGCCTTACCCTAACCCGTCCCCTAATCCTAACCCGTAGGCTAACAATAAACCGTACTCTAACACGTACGCTCCCCCTAAACCGTTGTCGTACCCTAACCTGTCCATTAAACCGTCCCCGACACCTAACCTTAACCCTAACCCTAACGCTAACACTGACCCGAAGCCTTACCCTAACCCGTCCCCTAATCCTAACCCGTAGGCTAACAATAAACCGTACTCTAACACGTACGCTCACCCTAAACCGTTGTCGTACCTTAAAATGTCCCCTAAACCGACCCCTAACCCTAACCCTAACCCTAAACCTTACCGTAAGCCTTAACCTAACCCGTCCCCTAATCCTAAACCGTACGCTAACACTAACCAGTACCCTAACACGTACGCTCAC
>NW_020175153.1:25935-26192 GCF_003031525.2 Neophocaena asiaeorientalis asiaeorientalis | reverse complement strand
CTAACACGTACGCTCACCCTAAACCGTTGTCGTACCCTAACCTGTCCCCTAAACCGTCCCTGTCCCCTAACGCTAAACCTAACCCTAAACCTAACACTAACCCTTACCCGAAACCTTACACTAACACGTCCCCGAATCCTAGCCTTTACGCTAACAATAACCCGTACCCTAACACGTACGCTCAACCTAAACCATTGTCGAACCCTAACCTGTCCCCGAAACCGTCCCCGTCCCCGTCCCCTAACTCTAACCCGAAC
>NW_020175153.1:265-883 GCF_003031525.2 Neophocaena asiaeorientalis asiaeorientalis | reverse complement strand
TCGTACCCTAACGTGTCCCCTAAACCGTCCCTGTCCCATAACCCTAACCCTAACCCTAACAATTACCCGAAGCCTTACCCTAACCCGATTACTTATCCTAACCCGTACGCTAAAACTAACCCATACCCTAACACGTACGATTCCCCTAAAACATTGTCGTACCCTAACCTGTCCCCTAACCGTCCCCGTCCCCTAAGCCTAAGCCTAACCCTATCCCTAACCCTAACCCTAACCCTAACACTAACACTTACCAGAAGCCTTACCCTAACCCGTCTCCTAAACCTAACCCGTACGCTAACACTATACCCTTACCCGAAGCCTTACAGTAAACCGTTTCCTAAACCTAACCCGTACGGTAACACTAACCCGTGCCCTAACACATACGCTCTCCCTAAACCGTTGTCGTAACCTAACCTGTCACCTAAACCGTCCCCGTTCCCGTCCCCTAACCCTATCCCAACCCAAACTCTTACCCGAAGCCTTACCGTAACCCGTCCCCTAATCCTAACTTGTACGCTAACACTAACCCATACCCTAACACGTACGCTCACCCTAAACTATTGTCGTACGCTAACCTGTCCCCTAAACCGTCCCCGTCCCCTAACCCTAACCCTAACC
>NW_020175153.1:0-190 GCF_003031525.2 Neophocaena asiaeorientalis asiaeorientalis | reverse complement strand
CTAACCCGTCTCCTAATCCTAACCCGTACGCTAACACTAACCCGTACCCTAACACGTACGCTCACCCTAAACCGTTGTCTTACCCTAACCTGTCCCCTAAGCCGTCCCCGTCACCTAACCCTAACCGTAAACCTAACCCTAGCCCTAAGCCTTACCAGAAGCCTTACCCTAACCCCTCCCCTAATCCTAA
>NW_020175152.1:0-871 GCF_003031525.2 Neophocaena asiaeorientalis asiaeorientalis | reverse complement strand
TGCAAGGGTGTTCTCTTTGCTCCACATGCTAACCAACATTCTTTTTTTCTAGATTTTTTGATGATGGTCATTCTGACTGTTGTGAGATGATATCTAATTGTAGTTTTGATATGCATTTTTCTAATGATTAGTGATGTTGAGCATTCTTTCATGTGTTTCTTGGCATTCTGTATATCTCCTTTGGATGTAATTCTCTTTAGATCTTCTGCTCATTTTTGGATTGGATTTATTATTTTTCTGTTATTGAGCTGCATGTTTTTCCTGTAAATTTTGTATATTAATGCTTTGTCAGTTTCTTCATTTACAAATGATTTCTCCCCTTTTGCATGTTGTCTTTTGGTCTTGTTTATGGTTTCCTTTGCTGTGCCAAACTTTTAACTTTCACTAAGTCCAATTTGGCGTTTTGTTTGTCTTTATTTCCATTTCTCTCAGAGGTGGTCCAAAAAGAAACTTGCTGTGATTTATGTCATAGAGCGTTCCGCTTATGTTTTCCTCTAACAGTTTGATAGTGTCTGGCTTATCATTGAGGTTTTTAATGCATTTTGAGCTCATTGTTGTGTATGGCGTAAGGGAGTGTTCTAATTTCATACTTTTACCTGTACTTGTCAAGGTTCCACAGCATTGCATATTGAAGAGGCTCTCTTTTCTCCACTGTATATTCTTGCCTCGTTTGTGAAACACAAAGTGACCATATGTGCGTGTGTTGATCTCCAGGCTTTCTATCCTGTTTCACTGATGTATATTTCAGTTTATGTGTCAGTACCATACTCTCTTGATTACTGTAGCTTTGTAGAACAGTGTGAAGGTAGGGAGCCTGATTCCTCCAGCTCCATTCTCAAGTTTGCTGAGTCTATTCGGGATATTTTGTGGT
>NW_020175151.1:1365-3010 GCF_003031525.2 Neophocaena asiaeorientalis asiaeorientalis | reverse complement strand
GAATGTCCATCTCCTCCCATCTTCCTGGAGAATAACTCTTTCTTAAATACTTAGCCCCATTGTTGACTCTTTAAGATTGAATGTATTAGCTTCTTAAAAACAGGAAAATGCAGTGCTTTTTTTTTTTTTTCGACAATGTATCACCAGAAAACTATTCTAACACCTGAAATTCTGGACCTAAATTGTATGTGAGGACAGAAAAGGACAATTTTTAGACAGGTCTAATATCCAGTTGTACCTTTCAGTCACTTAGAGAGAAGGCTTAGACCCCTGAAGCCCAAAGTCACAGGTTTTTTAGGATTATGGTGGTATATACCTCCAGTTTATAGAAAAAAAATGCGTTGTAGAAAATCCAAGTTAAATTAGGACTAAAATCCAAGTTAAATCTAGAACTAAAGTTTTACTGCCCCAAATACTTGTAAACTCTAGGTTACTGCTCTGTTGTCCATTTCATCAGTTGCAGAATATTCAAGTTAGTCTTTCAGTGCTAACAAGAACATAAAAATGCATTATGTCTAAAAGCAGAACGTGATTGCCAAGCCAGATCTGCGCATTACCTGAGAGTTTCGGGGGCCACCCAAGCGGCATCTACTTGTTTGCTACTGACCTTCAGTTAGACTTGCTCAAGAATTGTTACAATGTAATAACATACACCCTTATGTACTCTTAAGTTTATTGAAAACACACAGCAAATTTGCACACACACACACATACACACCAGCACGCACCTACTCTAGAGCCTAGAATTTTAAGAGTCAGAACTTTTTATTTGCTTCTGGAAGGTTGACCCTGTATTTCCTCAGCATGCTAATTAGAAACTCTATAAACAATTCAAAACCAGCTTCTTAAAATTCTGTTTTACAAAAATTGATATTAAATATTGTCCTCAGAGAGTTCTCCTCTGACTTTTCAAATTGTTTTTTTCTCCCTTCATGGGATAAACAGTTAGGGTTTCTTTTTGTTTGTTTTTTATCTCTCATTGTAAAAAATTCTATCTTAAAAGCTGATTTATTATTTGTTCCTTAGCATGGATGACATGGGAACAAACATGATATTTCATCAGTCTTATTTTTATTTAAGTTGAAAGGTTATATATTTCTACTGTCTACTGCAATACTGCTAAATATTTTTATAGTGCTTGTAAATCTTATGACATTATTTTTTTAGTTTGTATTTAAGGCATTTACTCAAAAGGGACCATGTGCCTCAGTTCATGTCACTCTATCATCAGTGTGTATGGTCACTCTATTTCCTAATACTTTTAAGATTGGTTTTGACCCCGATGTTCCTCTGCCAGATTTATTTCCTTTATTTCCCCCTATATAGCACCATTTGGGCCATTTAATAAGTAATTTCCCAACTCACCTTTCATAGTTATTTTAAACATATGTATATATTTGAAATACCAAATTGTTTTGTATTTTCTAATTTTTGCAAAAGTAGTATCGACTAAAAATCACATCCTATTATTTTTTCTACACAAAATTATTGTTTTAAAATTTGTGTTGCTTCATAGAAATTATTGCTTCTGGCCACTGTCTAATATTCCACCATATGTTAATACCATGTTTTGCTTATCCATTACCCTGGTGATACATACTTAGGCTATTTTCAACACTTTATGTCCACCATAAAGCATTAATAC
>NW_020175151.1:0-1309 GCF_003031525.2 Neophocaena asiaeorientalis asiaeorientalis | reverse complement strand
ATGTCCCCTTGAGTAACAGTGCAGAGTAACAGTGCAGCCGTGGAATGGCTGAGGTAGAAGTCATATATATGCCTTATTTCACAGATTCCTCCCCAGAATAGCTGTACCATTTTCCCCTCACCAGCAATACTTGGAATTTCTCTCTTGCCATATCCTTTGTCACCACATGCTGTTAATCTGCATTTTTAAAAAGTAATCAATTTATTTATTTTTGGCTGCATTGGGTCTTCGTTGCTACACTCAGGCTCTCTCTAGTTGCAGCGAGAGGGGTCTACTCTTCGTTGCGGTGCGCAGGCTTCTCATTGCAGTGGCTTCTCGTTGCGGAGCACGGGCTCTAGAGCGCAGGCTCAGTAGTTGTGGTGCGCAGGCGTAGTTGCTCCACAGCATAATTTGCATTTTAACTTCTGGAAATATGGCATGTGTGGATTCATATGAAGTAAGGTGTTTTAATTCTGCATTGCTCTGATTCTAGAAAAGTTAGGTCTTCATATACTTTCTTGCTATTCATGTTTTCCATTCTATGAATTGCCTATCATGACCTTCGCTCATTTTTCTACTGAGTATTCTGTGTCTTTCGAGATGTAGAAGTTTTTGTATTCAGATTTTGAGTCCTTTATTGGGTTTTAGATAATGTATATGTCTTCTACCCATCAACTGTTTTTCAGTCTGACTTTGGTATCCTTTATTGTACATAAAATTCTAATTTTTTATTAAAGTCTAATTGATTTACAATATTATGTTAATTTCAGGTGTACAACATGGTGTTTCAATATTTTTATAGATTATGCTCCATTGAAAGTTATTATAAAATATTGGTTATATTCCCCATGCCCTACAATATATCCTTGTATCTCATTTATTTTATACATAGTTGTCTGCACTTCCTAATTCCCAGTCTGTATCTTGCCCCTCTCGCTTCCCTCTCCCCACTGGTAACCACTAGATTGTTTTCTTTATCTGTGAATCTGTTTGTTTTGTTGTATTCATTCGTCTTATTTTTTAGATTCTACTTATAAGTGATATCATTACAGTATTTGTCTTTGTCTGACTTATTTCACTAAGCATAATACCCTCCAGGTCCATTATGTTGTTGCAAATGGCAAAATTTAATCATTTTTTATGGCTGAGCAGTGTTCCATTGTGTATATATGGCACGTATTCTTTATTCATTCATCTGTTGATGGACACTTAGGTTGCTTCCATATCTTGGCTATTGTAAACAATGCTGTTATAAACACTGGATGTGGGTGCATGCATCTTTTCAAATCAGTGTTTCTGTTTTCTTCAGATATATACCCAGGAGTGGAAT
>NW_020175150.1:0-2792 GCF_003031525.2 Neophocaena asiaeorientalis asiaeorientalis | reverse complement strand
TGGGGGTACTCTGTGTTCCAGCCGGGAACAGGGTGCCCACGTGAGCCTCCTAAGTGTCCAGAAAACTCTATTGCCGTAAAAGATATGCAGAGCAGAATCTACGGCCGCATGGAAAATGCTGGACACCTCCGCTTCTGCAGGGCAAGTCAGGGCTTTACCTCCATGCATGTGCTCACGCTGAGTGTCCCGTTAGCGACACAGCATTCAAAGATGCTGACTTTCTCCTCGAGCAGGGTGACTTCGGGTACAAGGTCCCCGAAGTATGCAAAACAGAGCTTTTTCTCTTCGCAGCTCACACAAGGGCGACCAACGATATTTCCTGGGCGCTTGGGACTCACCTCAAATCTGCTCCTGAAGCTGTTTGAGGGCTCTGGAAAGGTAGCTTTCCTCAAGGAACGCGCAGTGGGTTGCCCGTCACTCGGCACGCACGGAGGGCGTCCGAGGGGAAGACCACTGGGCCTCGAGGTTGCTCAGCCGGTCCACAGGGGTCTGGAGGTACTCAGTGACATTGGAGGAAAGTGGATGCAAACCAGAGGGGCCTAGGAGTCTTCAAAAGGGTACTTCTCTGAAAGTAAAGGTGAAGAGCTTTTACTTTGACATGCAAAGTCATTTTCTTCCCAGAAGCATTCCTACAGGTTTTCCAGGCATGTCAAGAGCAGGGAATGTCAGGTAGCTTCAAGGCAGCATGAATGCACCCTTCCAAATTGGAAAGCGAGGCTAGTTCAAACGGGACCCCGTTTCCATTCGCAAACTCAGCATACATTGCTCTTCTTTGTAACAAGTCAAAAGAAACACATGTTACCTTGCGTGTGCTTCCCTGAATTTGCTTCTCGAAGCAGGGGGTTTTGCATCAAGTCAACTGCCTCAACCAGGGAACGCCCTAGTTACACCTCTTGGGCCTGTGGCTATTCAAAAGCCTGCAGTGCCACAGGAAGAACAGGACTGAAATTGCAGTAAGAACGCAAGGCGACTTTCTTTTGCAGGCACGGTGACTTCAGACAGGAGGTCCTAGATGGAATGCGAGGCCGAGGTTTCTCTCAGTGCAGCTCACACTAGGCCAAGGCGTAAGACCTCAAGGCCTGTGAATTTCCATGTGGAAATTCCCTTTTGAAAGACAATTTCTTTCCAATCCTTTGGTATTACAGTGTCAAGTAATAGATCAGCTATACAGTAATTTTAACATTAACCTGGTATTTTACTCGTATACAGGGGAAACCAAGCAATAGATTGATTTCATCTAAAAATGAAAGAAAAAAAAAGCCAACAGGAATTATATAAGAGGGGAAAAAAAGGCAAAAGGAAGAAGAAAAACGTGCTGACAATGTGTATATGTGACCTGTATTTTTCTATCCTTGGGTTAGCTGCTGACTACCTGGCAGTGCTCAGAGGCCAGTTGGGGTATTCTGCCTCGGACCATCTGGATAGATCATTAGAGAAAACAATTTCAGTTGGTTACAGAGTCTTTGAAAAACCTTGAGATTGGAATCAATAAAGTATATCTGAAAGGCTGTCCCAGGAAAATCATTTTCTGTGTCTCTGGTTAGCAGTTTACCTTATTCAAGCCAGGACTGCAGCATTTCCCTCATTGGATTTCCTCACAAAAATACTGCAGGGAAGAATTCTGTACATGTGATTTTGCATGTGGAAAGGTATAATGGTAGCCTCAACGCTGACAACTGGATTGCTGGATTGAAAGATATGTGCATTTTAACTATGAGAGATATTACCATACTGGCCTACACAATATACTGTCAACTTTTTCCACTTTACCTCCAACTCACATTTAATTTCTAGTATTTCAATTATATGTGCATTTTAACTATGAGAGATGTTACCATACTGGCCTACACAATATACTGTCAACTTTTTCCACTTTACCTCCAACTCACATTTAATTTCTAGTATTTCAATACACACTGACTTGATTTAGAGCACAAGAATATTTCAAATTTTACCAAGAAACTAAATTGCTCTTATTTTTCTTAAAACATGGAGCCATTTCTTTTTGTATTTTGTAAATAGATATTTATTGGAGTTATAATTGCTTCACAATACAGTGTTAGTTTCTGTTGCACAACAAAGCAAATCAGCAATATGCATACACATATCTCCATATCCTCTTCCTCTTGAGCTTCGCTCCCATCCTCCCTATCCCACCCCTGTATGTCATCACAAAGCACTGAGCCAATCTCCTTGCGCTATGCTGCCGCTTCCCACCAGCCAACTATTTTACATTCAGTAGTGTATATATGTCGATGCTACTCTCACTTCACCCCAGCGTCACCCTCCCACCCCATGTCATCAAGTCCATTCTTCTACGTCTTTATTCCTGCCCTGAAACTAAGTGCATCGTACCATTTTTTTTTTACATTCCATATATATGCGTTTGCATAAGGTATTTATTTTTCTCTTGACTTCACTCTGTATGACAGACTCTAGGTCAATCCACCTCACTACAAATAACTCAATTTCATTTCATTTTATGGCTCAGTAATATTCCATTGTATATATGTGCCACATCTTTTTTATCCATTCATCTGTCAGTGGACATTTAGGTTGGTTCCATGTCCTGGCTGTTGTAAATAGTGCTGCAAGGAACATTGTGGTGCATGTCTCTTTCTGAATTATGGTTTTCTCAGGGTATATGACCAGTAGTGAGATTGCTGGGTCATATGGTAGTTCTACTTTTAGTTTTTTAAGGAAGCTCCATACTATTTTCCATAGTGGTTGTATCAATTTACATGCCCACTGACAGTGTAAGAGGGTTCCCTTTTCACCACACCCTTTCCAGC
>NW_020175149.1:0-489 GCF_003031525.2 Neophocaena asiaeorientalis asiaeorientalis | reverse complement strand
TAGATATTTTCTACTGTAACATGTAATTCCTTTAATGATTTAGAACCACATTGCTTGAGTAATGGCTGCACTAGGGCTTATGTAATACATCTCAGAATCTCTTCAGATTTTTACTAGGTTCATTCCAGATAGAAACAGAAACTGTACTGTTATAGAGCTGTATCCCTTCCCCTCTTTTTTGTTTTTATTACTATATATGTTACATACTTAACATATTATAATAATTACTTCTCACAAGCTTATTTTTTCAAAGAGCTTAGAGAAGAAAGTTGAGCAAATAAATATTTTTGAGTTTGTCGGGTTCATCTATTTACCATTTCTGGTTCTCTTCCTTTCTTCCTGCGGATTCAGCTTATGATCTACTGTCATTTTTATTCTAACACAGCTTTGTTCTCACTGCGTTCGTTGTGCCATATCATCAAAATATGGTATTTTTTTGTTATATAGGGAACAATCCAAATATAGTCATATTGTTTAGGCACTTACTTT
>NW_020175148.1:0-686 GCF_003031525.2 Neophocaena asiaeorientalis asiaeorientalis | reverse complement strand
TTCCAACATTCGTCCTAAGGTTCTATCCGTCCCTTTTTTTTCTTTTCTCAATAATTATTTTTAATTCAATAACTTTATTATACTTCATTTTATTTTACTGTATCTTCTTTCTTTCTGTCTTTTTTCCTTCCTTCCCTCCTTCCTTCCTTCCTCCCTCCCTCCCTCCTTTCTTTCCTTCTTGCCCTCTTTCCTTCTTTGCTTCTTTCTTCCGTCCTTCCTTCCTTCCTGCCTGCCTTTCTTTCTTTCTTTCTTTCTTTCTTCCTACTTCTACTAATTCTCTCTACTTTTTCTCCCTTTTATTCTGAGCTGTGTGGATGAAAGGCTCTTGGTGCTCCAGCCAGGAGTCAGGGCTCTGCCTCTGAGGTGGGAGAGCCAAATTCAGGACACTGGTCAACAAGAGACCTCCCAGCTACACATAATATTAAACGGCGGAAATCTCCCAGAGACCTCCATCTTAACACCAGCACCCAGCTTCACTCAACTAGCTACAGTGCTGGACAACCTATGCCAAACAACTAGCAAAACAGGAACACAACCCCACCCATTAGCAGAGAGGCTGCCTAAAATCATAATAAGGCCACACACACCCCAAAACACACCACCAGATGTGAACCTGCCCACAAGAGAGACAAGATCATCCTCATACACCACAACACAGGTACTAGTCCCCTCCACCAGGAAGCCTA
>NW_020175147.1:0-1116 GCF_003031525.2 Neophocaena asiaeorientalis asiaeorientalis | reverse complement strand
ACAGACCCAAATTCAACCCAGGCCCTGTCCACAGGACCCAGACTCTAATTAGAAAAGCTGACACCAGTTCATGGGCACCAAACTTAGTACATGCATCCCCAGAAAATACTCCAGAGGACCCCAGACACACCTCAGGGACCCCAAACTGACATTGGCCAGTCCTAATCCATCTCAATGACACAGACTTCCACAGACAACATATTAAAAGCCTAGAAACACCTCAGTTGATCCAAAGTCAACTCAGAACATTCAGGCTCACCTTTGGAAATCCCAGGCCCAAGCTAGAGAGGCAGATTCAGTTTGAATAGTCCCAAAATCCACCTCAGAATTGCCAGAACCACCTCAGCAGACTGCAGATCAATTTCAAAGGAACTTGGCTCAGCTCTGGAGACCCAGACACACTTCAGACAAACCAAATGCATCCAGGGGTATCACAGAATAATCTCAGGTGACCCATGTTCATTGCCAGACATACACCTCATATGAGTTAGGTTAACCTCAGGCATCTCCAGACAACAGCAGTGTCCTCAGATACTCAAAAGAACACGCAGAGCCACCTACAGGTCCAAGACGTGTTTCAGAGTATGTTTGTTTCATACAAACATACCACACAGGCAGGCCTACACACAGTCCTGGGAACCCACAACAGGTAGCCTAGAATCACCTCAGATACGCAAACCTCTTTAAGGGCAATAACATCCACTTCATGAATTCAGACTCACCTCAAGCACCCCAGGCAATATACTTGGGAACTCAAAATATACCATAGGGGTCTAAGCCCCAACTCAGGGTAAAATACAGGGGGCCCACAACCTACCTAATCGGACTGAACCATCCTCAAGGAACCTCACTCAGGTCAGGGGAAACAGACTCGACTCAGGGACCACAGAATCACGTCAAGCACCCAAACTCTCCTCTGGGGTTCCCATATTCAACTCACACATGCCCAGACATCCACTCAAGAGGCCCAGACCCACCCAAGCGATCCAAGACCTACATAATGGAATCCAGATCCTCTAGCATGGCCCCAAATATCCACCAACATTACCCCAAAGTATCTGGACTCAGGTCCCACAGGACCCAGGCTCAAATCAGGAGGTCACCTCATGGACACCA
>NW_020175146.1:0-899 GCF_003031525.2 Neophocaena asiaeorientalis asiaeorientalis | reverse complement strand
CTCCCACCCGTCTCTGGGGTCCGCGCTTTTAGCCGCGGCTCTCGCTCGTCTCTGGGGTCCATGCTTTTAAGCGCGGCTTGCACCCGTCTCTGGAGTTCCTTTAAGCAGCGCTCTTAATCCCCTCTCCTCACGCACCAGGAATCAAAGAGGGAAGAAAAAGTCTCTTGCCTTTTCGGCAGCTCCAGACCTTTTCCCGGAGGCTGTCCCGGCCAGCAGTGGTGCACTAACCCCTTCAGGCTGTGTTCATGCAGCCAACCTGCGCTCTGACCAAAGCTCGAGCCTCAGCTTGCAGCCCCGTCCGCCCCGGCGGGTAAGCAGACAAGCCTCTCGGGCTGGTGAGTGCCGGTCAGCACCGATCCTCTGTGTGGGAATCTCCCCGCCTTGCCCTCTGCACCCCTGTTGCTGTGCTCTCCTCCGCGGCCCCAAAGCTCCCCGCTCCACCACCCGCAGTCTCCGCCCGTGATGTGGCTTCCTAGTGTGTGGAAACCTTTCCTCCTTCACAGCTCCCTCCCACTGGTGCAGGTCCCGTTCTTATTCTTTTGTCTCTGTTTTTTCTTTTGCCCTACTCAGGTACGTGGGGAATTTCTTGCCATTTGGGAGGTCCGAGGTCTTCTGCCACCATTCAGTAGGTGTTCTGTAGGAGTTGTTGCACGTGTAGATGTATTTCTGGTGTATCTGTGGGGAGGAAGGTGATCTCCGCGGCTTACTCTTCCGCCATCTTCCCCTCCGGCCCCTTTTTGTGTGTTCTTTTGGGTTGACAAAGGCTAGCTAAGGAAGTGATATCCTTTATCACCAAAGAGTTGAGAATGCCAGCTTCTGGCACACCTGCTTATTTTATATTTAAGAACTATGGTCCAAGTGGTTGTAGATATTTAGAAAGATGGCAAAATTATACTAAT
>NW_020175145.1:972-1107 GCF_003031525.2 Neophocaena asiaeorientalis asiaeorientalis | reverse complement strand
AATCCTAACCCGTACGCTAACACTAAACCGTACGCTAACATGTATGCTCACTCTAAACCGTTGTCTTACCCTAACCTGTCCTCTAAACCTTCCCCATCCCCTAAACCAAACCCTAACCCTAACCCTAACCCTAAC
>NW_020175145.1:0-207 GCF_003031525.2 Neophocaena asiaeorientalis asiaeorientalis | reverse complement strand
AACCCTAACCCTAACACTTACCCGAAGCCTTACCCTATCCCGTCCCGTAATCCTAACCCGTACGCTAACACTAAACGGTACCCTAACACGTACGTTCACCCTAAACCATTGTCGTACCCTAAACTGTCCCATAAACCGTCCCGGTCCCCGTCCTCTAACCCTAACTCTAACCATAATCCTAACCCTAACACTTACCCGAAGCCTTAC
>NW_020175144.1:252-444 GCF_003031525.2 Neophocaena asiaeorientalis asiaeorientalis | reverse complement strand
GATCCCTTCTAGAGTATTTTTAATTTTATTTATTGTGTTGTGCATCATTGATTTTTCCTCTTTAGTTCTTCTACGTCCTTGTTAAATGTTTCCTGCATTTTCTTTATTCTATTTCCAAGATTTTGGATCATCTTTACTATCATTATTCTGAATTCTTTTTCAGGTAGACTGCCTATTTCCTCTTCATTTGTT
>NW_020175144.1:0-240 GCF_003031525.2 Neophocaena asiaeorientalis asiaeorientalis | reverse complement strand
TGTCTTGCTAGTTGTTTGGCATAGGATGTCCAACACTGTAGCTTGCTGGTCGTTGAGTGAAGCTGGGTGCTGGTGTTGAGGTGGAGATCTCTGGGCGATTTTTGCCGTTTGATATTATGTGGAGCTGGGAGGTCTCTTGTGGACCAGTGTCCTGATGTTGGCCCTCCCACCTCAGAGGCCAAGCACTGACTCCTGGCTATAGAACCAAGAGCCTTTCATCCACACGGCTCAGAATAAAAG
>NW_020175143.1:0-4071 GCF_003031525.2 Neophocaena asiaeorientalis asiaeorientalis | reverse complement strand
CCACAACTGCTGAGCCTGCGCTCTAGAGCTCACAAGCCACAAGTACGGAGCCCACGCACCTAGAGCCCATGCTCTGCAACAAGAGAAGCCACCACAATGAGAAGCCCGTGCACCGCAACGAAGAGTGGTCCCTGCTTGCGCAAAGTGCAGCAACAAAGACCACAGGCAGCCAAAAATACATAAATAAATAAAAATTTTTTCTCATAGTGTGTCTGCACTAACCACTACGAGCAGTTTTATGTGTATTCATCCAGATTTTTTCCTAGGATATGCTCACCTGCATTTACAATATTTTTTGACATTAATAAGATCATAACAAGTACCAATTTGGCTGTTTATAATTCTTATTCCATGAATGCCATGTTCTTGTCATTTGTACAATTCTCTATTGGATTGTTTGTCTTTTATGTACTGATTTCTAAGAGTCCCGTCCAGCCGGTCTCCTCCATGCACCTGGCCAGCCCGGGCCAAGCCTGCAGCCTGAAGTCCCTGCAGTCTGTGTCCCTGGAGCCTTCGAGCCCCTGGCGGCCCGGCCCCACGCCGTCCCCAGCGGGCCCAGCAGCAGCCCCACGCTTCCCTCCTAAGGCGGGCAGGCACTGCCCGCTCTCCATCCCTGGCCTCATCCCCGCAGGGCTGGGCCCCGACTCACGCACGCGTGCACACGAAGACACATGCAGACTCGAGCTACGTGTGGGAGACCAGAGGGCTGGCCGGGCCTGGCCCACAGGTGCCCGACTCCCTTCCAGACCTCGATGACAGGGACCTGCGCTCAGCAGGCTGTGGTCTCAGTGAGGAGGAAGCCTGAGGCACAGGCGAAATCAGTAGTGTGGGTGGTGCCTTAACCATATCTCCTCCAGCACCCTTACTGTGCATTTCCCATCGCGCATGGATGCGGAGATCGCCCACCAGTTGCTGAGTGTATACTTTCTAGTCCCAGAGCCCATTCAGAAGGAGCTCAATGTGGAGGGCCGCGTCCTGGTCATGTGGGTTCTAGAGGGGTCAAGGGAGGGGCTGGTGGCAGGTGGCCAGAGCCAGGCTCAGGCCAGGTGGAGCTGTAAGCGAGGGTTAAGCCTAAAGAAGAAGTGTGCTGCTCTGGGACTGTCGTTGTGGGGGGACATGGAGGGACGTGTGCCTCCTCAAACTTGAATTTTATTTTTCCCTCCCTTTTAGCCGATTGACTGCTGAAGACTTTGGCCAACTCCGAAGTTCCATCATGTTCTGTGTGGACCAGCTTTGCTCGGTGGTTCACATCTTGCTGGACATTTTTACCCAGTTTCTCGTTTAGCGTCAGCAGGCCCCACGGCGCTAACCCTAACTTATATGTCGTGTCCTTGGCGTCCTTCCCTAAGGCATTGCTTTCTTCAGTGGTCACCACTTGTTGCGGCCTTGTCTTTTGCCTGTACTGGCCCTTGGGCGCTCAGGGTCCACGTATTTTATTTGGTGATTAAATGGTAACTGCAGAAAATACAACTGAGCTGCTGTTCTGTGTCTGAGTTTAGTTTTAGCTTCTGCACCTCCTAATATTCTTGCATTTGTGCTCAGGTTGGAGGGGAGGTCTGGAATGCAGCTATTCAAGTAGCACGCCTAATTGAAGACAATGTCAGAAGTGGAACAAAAAGAAAATTGTGTCCTGCCATTCAGTGTTAATTTTGCAATATTTTCTTAGTTCTATAGTTACATTTTTATATTAACGTATAACGCCAGAATACTAAGTAAGAGATTGTGGCTTACCGACCGTGTTTCAGGTCTGCAAAGAAGAGTGCTGGGGCAGTTGGTTAAGTGTTTGGAGTGAGGTGATAAGCTCCCTCTAAGACAGCTTGTATTCTGCAACCTTGCTAAACTCACCAGTTGATAGTAAAAGCTGTTTTTATAAATCCCATGGGCCTTTTTACATATACAGTCATTTTGTCTGTAAATAAAGGCACATTTATTTCTTCCTTCCCAATCGATGCATTTTAACTGATTTCTGTCATAACGGTTTGGATGTTCCTGCTTCTTTGCATGCCCGGTAAGTTTAGATTGGGTGCTAGGCATTATAAGATTTCCCTTGGGTGCTGGATGTGTTTCTATTCCTGAACTTATTCTTAAGCTTTGTTCTGGGATCCTATTAAGTGACTTGGAAACACTTTGAACCTCTTGAGTCTTAGTTTTTTTGATTGTTTGTTTGTTTGTTTTGCGTTACGCGGTCCTCTCACTGTTGTGGCCTTTCCCGTTGCGGAGCACACGCTCTGGACGCGCAGGCTCAGTGGCCATGGCTCACAGGGCAGCCGCTCCCCGGCATGTATGATCTTCCCATACCGGGTCCCGAACCCGTGTCCCCTGCATCGGCAGGCGGACTCTCAACCACTGCACCACCAGGGAAGCCCCTGAGTCTTAGTTTTATAAGAGTTGCTTTTTGGGACCAGAGCAGGTCTCACTGTAGGATTAATACATTTTAACATCTTTTCTGAAGTATAATTGCTTTACAATAGTGTGTTAGTTTCTGCTTCATAACCAAGTGAATCATTTATACATATACATATGTTCCCATATCTCTTCCCTCTTGTGTCCCCCTCCCTCCCACCCTCCCTATCCCACCCCTCTAGGTGGTCACAATGCACTGAGCTGATCTCCCTGTGCTATGCGGCTGCTTCCCACTAGGTATCTGTTATACGTTTGGTAGTGTATATATGTGCATGCCACTCTCTCACTTTGTCACAGCTTATCCTTCCCCCTCCCCATATCCTCAAGTCTATTCTCTAGTAAGTCTGTGTCTTTATTCCCGTCTTACCCCTAGGTTCTTCATGACCTGTTTCTTTTTTCTTAGATTCCATATATATGTGTTAGCATACCATATTTGTTTTTCTCTTTCTGACTTACTTCACTCTGTATGACAGAGTCTAGGTCCATCCGCCTCACTACAAATAACTCAGTTTCGTTTCTTTTTATGGCTGAGTAATATTCCATTGTATATATGTGCCACAACATTTTAGATTAATTTAATTAACTGAAATCTTCTGTGTTTGAGAAGGCTATAGTTAGAAACAAAGACTCATACACTATCAGAGTGGTGGTAAAATCTATCTGGACACTTGATTGGCATTTCCTCTTAAATATTAAGATATGCATATCCTTTGACCCACCTTTGGGAATCTATCACAGAAAAACTCTTGTGTATGTGAACAAGGCAGCATTGACCACAGTGTTAATTACAGCATTGTTTGTCATTGTGAAAATTTGGTGGAATGTACATCAACCGGGGAAACGTTCAGTAAATCACAGCAAGTCCGTCCTGGTGGAGTAACATATGGAAGTCAGAGCAAAGTAGATAGCTGGGAACTAATATGGAAAGAGATGAAAGCAAATTGCAGAATTCTGGGTATGGCATATTCCTGTTTTTGAATACATTCTGACCATATGACCATGTGGGGAAAGGCAGAGTCACCACCTGGAAGGAGCCACCCTGCTTTCCATGTCATCACTGGGCATTAGGGAAGAAAGCTTTCACTATTTAGATTTTAGATTTCCATGTTCTTTAAGTATTTTCCTAAGGAATTATTAGGTTTGAAATGTTTTTCCTTTGGAAAACAATAGTCTGCTCCATTCTTTTCCCTTTAAAAGCACTTACTTAACAAACTTAAATTCAGCAAAGTTCTGTGTGGGAGGATTAGGCAGAGGACACCCCCCTGAAGTGGCTGTGGAAGCCCAGAGTCAGGGGATGGGAGCTGATGGGAGGGCCAGTAACAGGGCACATGTTCTATTACGAGAAGAATGTTTCGTAGTCTTGGTTTTTTTAAAAAAAAAAAAACATTAGAAATGGATTTTCAATTTGATGAAAAGTCTGCACCACTGTAGAGGACATCTATGGGTTTTGTCACCCAGCATCCGTGTCCCTTCTCTTGGTACTGGTATCCTCATGTCACCCTCGAAAATCTCCCCTTTCTTTTTCTCTCGGCCATTATGCTTCTGATAGAGTTGACGTCACCTCTGATTCCAAGGGTGGGCATGTGGCTCAGGCCCGGCCAATCGGAGCACTGCTTTCTTCCGGCCTCGGTGATCCCATCCAACCAGTGACACTTTTGGGGCTGCAGG
>NW_020175142.1:412-868 GCF_003031525.2 Neophocaena asiaeorientalis asiaeorientalis | reverse complement strand
ACAGATTCCCATCAGAAAGTCCAGATTCATTTCCCAAGTTCTACACATGAAAACTCAGACCAAATTCAGGTACACAAACTCAGATACAGCATTCACTGACATCACTTGGGGTGTATAAATATACCAGAAAAGGGCCCAAACATACTTCAGTAAGGCTGAAACATGCCTCCGGGGACCCAGACATACATCATGGACCATACAACCAACAGGAGAGTGCTGATAATTGTCATTACACCCAGACCCGGCTAAGGTACCCAAGACAACATTACCAGGGTTTTACACTCTCGTAGAAAGAACCAGGCCAGCCACAGTGGAACCACTCCCATGTTAGGACACCCAACTCTGTTCAGTCATCCCCAGCTAAAACCCAAGGAGCCATGGACACTATAGGAAACTCAGAACTTCTCAGGAACTCAGATTCAGCTAAGAGATTTCAGACAACATGCCAGGTGGATA
>NW_020175142.1:0-243 GCF_003031525.2 Neophocaena asiaeorientalis asiaeorientalis | reverse complement strand
TTAGACTCACAAGGGACCTAAATTTATCTTAGATTACACACAGCTGAGAGGGGGAAGAATCACCAGGTAGTCCCAGACTATACTGGGTCCAGACTCAAACGAAGGAGCCAAAACCACAAACAGTGGATGCCAGATCAACCTATGGATATATTGACTCAACTCAGCCATCTGCAAAGGATAAACCAATGGCTCCAACCTCAAAATAGGATCCTCAGACCCAAGTGTGGGATCCAATCTCACTCT
>NW_020175141.1:0-315 GCF_003031525.2 Neophocaena asiaeorientalis asiaeorientalis | reverse complement strand
TTGCTGTGGCTAGGACTTCCAAAACTATGTTAAATAATAGTAGTGAGAGTGGACATCCTTTGAAGAATCCTTGCATCCCTGGGATAAATCCCACTTAATCATAGTGTATGATCCTTTAAATGTGCTGTTGGATTCTGTTTGCCAGTATTTGATTGACGATTTTTGCATCTGTATTCATCAGTGATATTGGTCTGTAATTTTCTTTTTATTTTAGTATCTTTGTCAGGTTTTGGTATCAGGGTGATGGTGGACTTATAGAATAGGTTTGGGAGTATTCCTTCCTCTGCAACTTTTGGGAAGAGTTTGAGAAGGATG
>NW_020175140.1:0-615 GCF_003031525.2 Neophocaena asiaeorientalis asiaeorientalis | reverse complement strand
GTGTGAAGGGAGAGATGCAGTGTGGGTCTGAGTGTATGTGTTGAGATTGGTTTGTGTGTATGTGGAAACTAGGTTGTGTCTGTGTTTTTGTGTATGTGTGTAGATATGGGGTGTGTGTATAGGGAGTGATGTGTGTGTGTGTTTGCATGTGTGTATGGAAGGGGAGACAGGTTTGTGTATGTCTGGAGTGACAATGTGTGTTTGTAGGGAGAGCTGGGGTGTGTTTCTGAAGGGAGACCTGGGGATGTTTGTGTGGAGGGAGAGATAGGTAGGTGTGTGTGTGTGTGTGAGTGTGTGTGTGTGTGTGTGTAGAGTTGGATATGTGTGGTTTTTAAGGGTGGGATGCGGGTGTTTGTTTGTGTGTGTGTGTATACAGGGAGACACGAGTGTGTGTGGGGGGCTGAGAGACAGGTGTGTGTGTGTGGAGGGAGATATGGGTATGTGTGTGTGAGTGTGTGTGTAGAGATGGGAGTGTGTGTGGTAGGAGAAGAGGGGGAGAAGGTACAGAGAGTGATGGAGGGACAAACGGGTGTTGTGGAAGGCGAGGCTTGTGTGTGTGAGTGCGTGTGTGTACGTAGAGACTGGGGGATGTGGAGGGAGAGACAGGAGTATATG
>NW_020175139.1:0-951 GCF_003031525.2 Neophocaena asiaeorientalis asiaeorientalis | reverse complement strand
TTCTGCCTATGTTTTCCTCTAAGAGTTTGATAGTGTCTGGTATATCATTGAGGTCTTTATCCATTTTGAGCTCATTGTTGTTTATGGTGTAAGGGAGTGTTCTAATTTCGTACTTTTAGCTGTACCTGTCCAGTTTCCACAGCATCCCATATTGAAAAGGCTCTCTTTTCTCCACTGTATATTCTTGTATCCTTTGTCAAACACAAAGTGACCATATGTGCGTGTGTTTATCTCTAGGCTTTCTATCCTGTGCCACTGATGTATATTTCAGGTTTTGTTCCAGTAGCATACTCTATTGATTACTGTAGCTTTGAAGTATTGTCTGCAGTCATGTAACCTGATTCCTCCATCTCCATTTTTCATTCTCAAGATTGCTATGGCTATTCGGGGTCTTTTGTGTTTCCATGGAAATTGTGACATTTTTTAGTTCTAGTCTGTTTAAAATGCTAGTGGTAGTGTGATAGGGATTGCATTGAATGTTTAGATTCTTTTGGCTGTAGAGTCATTTTCAAAATATTGATTCTTCCATTCCAAGGACATGGTGTATTTCTGCATCTATTTGTATCATCTGTAATTACATTCATCAGTGTCTTATAATTTTCTTCAAACAGGTTTTTGTCTCCCTTTTAGGTTTATTCCTAAATATGCTGCTCTCTTTTGTGCAGTGGTAAATGGGACGATTTTCTTAATTTCACTTTCAAATTTTTCATCATTATAAGAGTGCCAGAGATTTCTGTGCATTAATTTTGTATCCGGCTACCATCCCAAATTCATTGAATAACTCTCGTAGATTTCTAGTAGCATCTTTAGGATTATCTATGTATAGTATCATGTCCTCTGCAAACAGTGACAGCTTTATATCTTCTTTTCTGATTTGTATTACTTTTCTTTCTTTTCCTTCTCTGATTTTTGTGACTGCAACTTCCAAATCTATGTTGAATAATAGTGCTA
>NW_020175138.1:555-720 GCF_003031525.2 Neophocaena asiaeorientalis asiaeorientalis | reverse complement strand
CGCTGCTTAAAGGAGCGCCAGAGACGGGCGCGAGCCGTGGCAAAAAGCCCAGGCCCCAGAGACGGACATGAGACGCTAAGGCTGCTGCTGCCACCGCCACCAAGAAGCCTGTGTGCGAGCACAGGGCACTATCCACACCCCCCTTCCGGGGAGCCTGTGCAGCCC
>NW_020175138.1:206-481 GCF_003031525.2 Neophocaena asiaeorientalis asiaeorientalis | reverse complement strand
CTGCCGCAGGCTCGCCCCGCACTCTGTGCCCCTCCCTGCCCCCGGCCTGAGTGAGCCAGAGCCCCCGAAGCAGCTGCTCCTTTAACCCTGTCCTTTCTGAGCGAAAAACAGACGCGCTCCGGCAACCTACATGCAGAGGCGGGGCCATATCCAAAGGTGAGCCCCTGGGAGCTGTGAGAACAAAGAAGAGAAAGGGGAATCGCTCCCAGCAGCCTCAGAAACAGCAGATTAAAGCTCCACAATCAACCTGATGTACCCTGCATCTGTGGAATACA
>NW_020175138.1:0-166 GCF_003031525.2 Neophocaena asiaeorientalis asiaeorientalis | reverse complement strand
GATTTTTGATTTTTCCCCTTTTCCTCTTTTTGTGAGTGTGTATGTGTATGCTTCTGTGTGAGATTTTGTCTGTATAGCTTTGATTCCACCATTTGTCCCAGGGTTCTATCCGTCCATTTTTTTGCTTTTTGTTTTCTCTTAATAATTATTTTTTTATTTTAATAAC
>NW_020175137.1:0-415 GCF_003031525.2 Neophocaena asiaeorientalis asiaeorientalis | reverse complement strand
CAAAATAGACTTTAAAATAAACACTATTAGAAGAGACAAAGTAGGACACTACATAATGATAAAGGGACCGATCCAAGAAGAAGATATAACAATTGTAAATATTTATGCACCCAACATAGGAGCACCTCAATACATAAGGCAAATACTAACAGCCATAAAAGGGGAAATCGACAGTAACACATTCATACTAGGGAACTTTAATACCCCACTTTCACCAATGGACAGAACATCCAAAATGAAAATAAGTAAGGAAACACAAGCTTTAAATGATACATTAAAGAAGATGGATTCAATTGATATTTATAGGACATTCCATCCAAAAACAACAGAATACACATTTTTCTCTAGTGATCATGGAACATTCTCCAGGATAAATCATATTTTGGGTCACAAATCAAGTCTTGGTAAATTTAAG
>NW_020175136.1:0-723 GCF_003031525.2 Neophocaena asiaeorientalis asiaeorientalis | reverse complement strand
ATTGATTTTAGGTCTGTATGTTCTATCCATTATTGAAAATGCTCTGTGACACTTCAAAAATTTGTATCAGGGATTTCTCATTGACTCCATGCTGGCCCACAGTGAAGCTCAAAATAGTATTTCCTGCAGGCATTCTTTTTCTTTAAGCTACAATGCAAAGAGACAGAATGACAGTCCCCCCTTTTGTTTCTGTTCTATTTTTTTTTAATATTTATTTATTTGGCTGCTCCAGGTCTCAGTTGTGGCATGCGGGATCTTCGTTGCCACATGTGGGATCTAGTTCCCTGATCAGCGTTCAAACCCAGTCCCCCTGCATTGGGAATGTGGAGTCTTTTTTTTTTTTTAATCCGAGTATATTTGCTTTACAGTGTTGTGTTAGTTTCTGTTGTACAGCAAAGTGAATCAGCTATACATATACATATATCCCCCCTTTATTGGATTTCCTTCCCATTTAGGTCACCACAGAGCCCTGAGTAGAGTTCCTTGTGCCATACATCAGTAGGATCTCATTAGTTATCTATTTTATATATAGTATCAAGAGTGTATATATGTCAATCCCAGTCTCCCAATTCATCCCACACCCCCTTTCCCCCTTGGTATCCATGCGTTTTTTTCTCTTCATCTGTGCCTGTATTTCTGCTTTGTAAATAAGATCGTCTCTACCAATTTTTTCAGATTCCAAATATATGTGTTAATATACGATATTCGTTTTTCTCTTTCTGA
>NW_020175135.1:0-739 GCF_003031525.2 Neophocaena asiaeorientalis asiaeorientalis | reverse complement strand
TCTAGCTCTTACTGGCCTTTTGAATCTTACTGGTGCGGGGCGGAGGGGCAGGGGCTGACAGTCCATCTTCGCCCCAACGAGACTGTCAATTGAGAAACTGGCTGAGAGTAACTCGATGCCCTCTGCACTGATACGTGAATGCATGATGAAGGGGCCTCACTCCCTTTCACTCGGCCCCTTAGAAGGGGAGTCACCCCCTTTCCTCCCACAGTGAATGGTCTTCAATACCCTCTTCCCATCACCTTCACCCTGGGCCACAACTTGGCATTTCCCCGGGGGGGAGCGCAGTTCTCCCTCTTGGCCCTGCAATGCTCCCATGACAGCCCTGTACCCACTGGCAACATCTGCCCTCTTTTCACAGAGGATCCCGTCGTTAAGAAATTCCTTGCCTGGGACAAAAGGCTGGAAGTATCTGACAAGGTAAATCACCCGCTGAGATGGATTCCAGCTCCAGCGCCTGTCCTGGGTGGGCGCACGGGGTGCTTTCTACACCCACGTTTCCACTCCCCTCCCAACCTGATGCCTTGTCAACACTTCCCTCCAGGGGCCTCGAGGTCCCCTCTGGGATCTGAGCCCCAGGTGTGCCCCTTTGGTGGTTGCTGCCTAAGTCCCCTCTCCTCTCAGCTCCTGGGGACTCGCCTTGGGTCCGGTTCATCAAATACAATCCAGTGCCAGTGGCCCTAAGTCCACACCCTCAAACCCACAGCCTCCCATCCTTGGAGCGTTCCAAACTCTGACC
>NW_020175134.1:0-721 GCF_003031525.2 Neophocaena asiaeorientalis asiaeorientalis | reverse complement strand
GTTTTGAATTGGCAGCACATTTTGAATTTTGTCAGCATCCCTTCTGTCCAACCTTTGGTGGCCCCTGACCTCAACGTTTCAGGCCACGACCCACGAGTCTGAGGGAAGATGCCCTTGGCACCTCAGTGCCCCAGCCACCGTTTCCAATTTCAACGTCCTCAGAACTAGGGAGACCTCCACTGCAGGTTTCCTTTGCTGGGGCTCGATCTTGTCCTTGATGTTGGCCACATAGAACTTCAGTACCTTCCCTGTTATCTTCAAGCAGATTTTCTTAAACATAGTTTGTTTGCTTTTTCTACTTTACTCACTGGAAGATTTTGTCTAAGTTAGCCCACCGTGACTGGAAACAGATAATTTTCTTTGTTTTCTCATATAAGTGTTGCCGTTTTATGGGGTCCTGCTACATATACAGATGAATTTAGGAATCAGTTGCCAAGTGTCCTATTGAGACTTCCTGTCAAAAAATGTGTCATTTTCAGCAGTGGATGGGGAAATAAGCAGATTTTCCAGTTGCTTTTTCTTTTCTTGTCAGAAATCATCATTTGCAAAATTTAAGATACATTCAAAAGAAGAGACACTGATAAGGGAAAAAAGTAAACATTTTAAATGTTTTTTAAGTGTCTTTTCTAAATTTCTTTCAGGGATTCAGACATAAAAGCATTGTACCGTCAGTATTGTTTGTTGATACCCTAAGTAAACTCAGCTGCTGGAGATCACAGTG
>NW_020175133.1:0-720 GCF_003031525.2 Neophocaena asiaeorientalis asiaeorientalis | reverse complement strand
ATGTGTGTACAGTTAGTGGTTTGCAACTTCTCCCCAGCAAGCACTCCTTTTGCGCTTTCCCCGCAAGAATCATATTTTCAAAAATTCTGTATGTTAATTTTTTTCAATAATCAAAGATAATTGTAACAGCTGATAGCTTTGAGCTAACTTCTTTGCCTCTTTGGATTTATATAGTTCCAGCCAAATATAAGCAGAAATTTCAGATAGACTAGAGAAGAGAGAAGATCATGAATGAGAAGTGAGAACAAGTACATGTAGGAATGAGACATAGGGAGCTTGTTAGGAGAACTGGACAAAAGAAATTAAAGAAGAATAAATAAAACATTGAGGCTTTGAAATATAGGTAAATAAAGTTAAATTTAACCAGACAGGATAATGCAGAAGCTGGAAAATTTCTGAGCAGGAGCCCTTGGGCTTGGGCAGATTAATCGGCTAGAACAAAGAGCATGAAAGGAGGAAGTGAGAGACTGGCAATTGTAATTCACCTTCCAGGAGGGAAATTGGTGGCTGGGAGGCATAGAAAGGGGTAGAGACTAACTTTTCACTGTACTCCTTTTGATTCTTCTAAATTTTATACAATGTACATGTATGAACTAATGTCATCTATAGATACACATATGTAATATATATAATGTATAAGTAACATAGAGAAGCACACATGTATGTACGACTATCATTGCTGACCCAAAATACCATATAATAAAACTACACATCTACTTT
>NW_020175132.1:0-490 GCF_003031525.2 Neophocaena asiaeorientalis asiaeorientalis | reverse complement strand
TCCCTGGCGGTCCAGTGGTTAAGACTCCGCGCTTCCACAGCAGGGGACGTGGGTTCGATCCCTGGCCCGGGAACTAAGATCCCACATGCTGCACGGCGGGGCAGAAAAAAAAAAAAAAAAGGATCTAACCTTTCCTTCCATGGACAGCCCCATGGCCAAGTCCAGCCCAGGCCCAGTGCTGTGGAGACAGCTCCCTGGGACTTGTGGTCATGATAGTGGAGTGATATGTGGTCAGCCTGATTATCTACCAACAGGGCTGGGCATCTCACACCGTCTTAGGACTTTGTACCCAGGAGAAGATCAGGCCCTCAGGACCAAAGGCTGTCCTCCTGACATGCAGACCAGAGCTGTTTGAAAAGTGGACTCTACTTTACAATGTGGCCCAGGAAGCACACCTGTTCCTGAGGAAGCTAATCCAGATGGCCAGCCTCTACCCCTTCCTCTGCCTGCAGGGGAGAGCTTGGCTCTACCATTGTTCTCCAAGCTTTTT
>NW_020175131.1:0-750 GCF_003031525.2 Neophocaena asiaeorientalis asiaeorientalis | reverse complement strand
TCAGCTAAGGTTTACTCAGAGACACCGCCGCACCAGCTTTCCAACGAGGGCACTCCTTGGGGTGGGGGGAGCTGCTGGCTGCTTGAGAGAAAACTGCCCACCTCTGACTAGCTTGAGACTTGTTCATCGGTGAAGCAAGTGTCCTAGGCTTTTCATCTGTGTACCTGGCGGGTTCTTAATTAGCAGCGTGGATGGCGACATCAAAGGTCCTGAATCAAGACTGAAATACTTACCCCACACACGTACAGGTGTAAGAACCTGGGGAGGCCGTGTGCAGCCGGCACCCTTAGGGATGGGCTTCTGACTTGACCCCCAATATTCTGGTGTGCATCCACTGCTTTAGGGTTTCTGGGGGCCCAGTGCTGACTCTAAGGGTTCTGCAATCCAGCCTCTGTCTGCCTTTAGTGAGATCCCACTTCCAGGATCCTACAGAGCAGGGTCTGTGTGACTGTTTTGTGGCTTCTCTAACAAATGACCACAAGCTGGGTGGTTTAAAACAACAGGAATTCATCCTCCCCCAGTCCTGGAGACCAGACACCTGAGATCAAGATGTCTCAGGACTGAGGTCCCTCCAGGGGCTCAAGGGGAGGATATTTCCTGCCTTTTCCAGCTTCTGGGGGCTCCAGGCGTCCCCAGGCTTGTGGCTGCATCCTTCTCGTCTCTGCCTCCGTCTTCACGTGGCTTCTCTGTGTCTGGGTCTCTCCTCTTTTGTCTCTTATAAGGACGCTGTCATTGGCTTTAGGGCCACTC
>NW_020175130.1:342-488 GCF_003031525.2 Neophocaena asiaeorientalis asiaeorientalis | reverse complement strand
AACCCTAACCCTAAAACTTACCTGAAGCCTTACCCTAACCCTTCCCGTCATCCTAACGTGTACGCTAACACTAACACATACCCTAACACGTACGCTCACCCTAAACCGTATGTCGTACCCTAACCTGTCCCTTAAACTATCCCCAT
>NW_020175130.1:0-120 GCF_003031525.2 Neophocaena asiaeorientalis asiaeorientalis | reverse complement strand
CCTAATCCTAACCCGTACGCTAACACTAACCCATACCCTAACACGAACGCTCATCCTTAACGGTTGTCGTTCCCTAACTTGTCCCCTAAAGGGTCCCCGTCCCCTAACCCTAACCCTAAC
>NW_020175129.1:26404-26577 GCF_003031525.2 Neophocaena asiaeorientalis asiaeorientalis | reverse complement strand
CATCTCGAATAAACAACCTAACCTTGCACCTAAATCAATTATAGAAAGAAGAACAAAAAAACCCCAAAGTTAGCAGGACAGAAATCATAAAGATCAGATCAGAAATAAATGAAAAAGAAATGAAGGAAACGATAGCAAAGATCAATAAAACTAAAAGCTGGTTCTTTGAGAAG
>NW_020175129.1:25352-26306 GCF_003031525.2 Neophocaena asiaeorientalis asiaeorientalis | reverse complement strand
AAGGAGAAGTAACAACTGACACTGCAGAAATACAAAAGATCATGAGAGATTACTACAAGCAACTCTATGCTAATAAAATGGACAACCTGGAAGAAATGGACAAATTCTTAGAAATGCACAACCTTCTGAGACTGAATCAGGAAGAAATAGAAAATATGAACAGACCAATCACAAGCACTGAAATTGAAACTGTGATTAAAAACCTTCCAACAAACAAAAGCCCAGGACCAGATGGCTCACAGGCGAATTCTATCAAACATTTAGAGAAGAGCTAACACCTATCCTTCTCAAACTCTTCCAAAATATAGCAGAGGGAGGAACACTCCCAAACTCATTCTACAAGGCCACCATCACCCTGATACCAAAACCAGACAAGGATGTCACAAAGAAAGCAAACTACAGGGCAATATCACTGATGAGCATAGATGCAAAAATCCTCAACAAAATACTAACAAACAGAATCCAACAGCACATTAAATGGATCATACTCCATGATCAAGTGGGGTTTATTCCAGAAATCAAGGATTTCTTCAATATACGCAAATCTATCAATGTGATAAACCATATTAACAAATTGAAGGAGAAAAACCATATGATCATCTCAATAGATGCAGAGAAAGCTTTCGACAAAATTCAACACCCATTTATGATAAAAACCCTCCAGAAAGTAGGCATAGAGGGAACTTTCCTAAACATAATAAAGGCCATATATGACAAGCCCACAGCAAACATCATCCTCAATGGTGAAAAACTGAAAGCATTTCCACTAAGATCAGGAACAAGACAAGGTTGCCCACTCTCACCACTCTTATTCAACATAGTTTTGGAAGTTTTAGCCACAGCAATCAGAGAAGAAAAGGAAATAAAAGGAATCCAAATCGGAAAAGAAGAAGTAAAGCTGTCACTGTTTGCAGATGACATGATACTATACATAGAGAATCCTAAAGATGCTAC
>NW_020175129.1:223-865 GCF_003031525.2 Neophocaena asiaeorientalis asiaeorientalis | reverse complement strand
CCATACAGGATAAATCCAAGAAGAAATACGCCAAGACACATATTAATCAAACTATCAAAAATTAAATACAAAGAAAACATATTAAAAGCAGCAAGGGAAAAACAACAAATAACACACAAGGGAATCCCCATAAGGTTAACAGCTAATCTTTCAGCAGAAACTCTGCAAGGCAGAAGGGACTGGCAGGACATATTTACAGTGATGAAGGAGAAAAACCTGAAACCAAGATTACTCTACCCAGCAAGGATCTCATTCAGATATGATGGGGAAAATAAATTGAGAGAGTTCAGCACCACCAAACCAGCTCTACAACAACTGCTAAAGGAGCTTCTCTAGGCAAGAAACAAACACAAGGAAAAGACCTACAATAACGAACCCAAAACAATTATGAAAATGGGAATAGGAACATACATATGGATAATTACCTTAAATGTAAATGGACTAAATGCTCCCACCAAAAGACACAGACTGGTTGAATGGATACAAAAACAAGACCCATATATTTGCTGTCTACAAGAGACTCACTTCAGACCTAGAGACACATACAAACTGAAAGTAAGGGGATGGAAAAAGATATTTCATGCAAATGGAAACCAAAAGAAAGCTGGAGTAGCAATTCTCATATCAGACAAAATAGACTTT
>NW_020175129.1:0-170 GCF_003031525.2 Neophocaena asiaeorientalis asiaeorientalis | reverse complement strand
GATATAACAATTGTAAATATTTATGCACCCAACATAGGAGCACCTCAGTACATAAGGCAAATACTAACAGCCATAAAAGGGGAAATGGACAGTAACATATTCATAGTAAGGGACTTTAACACCCCACTCTCACCAATGAACAGATCATCCAAAATGAAAATAAATAAGGA
>NW_020175128.1:25765-26557 GCF_003031525.2 Neophocaena asiaeorientalis asiaeorientalis | reverse complement strand
TGTGAGTGCGGCACTCCCGGCACTTTTCTCACATCCCACAGAGGGCGCAGAACCAACCTGTGTGACCCTGGGGGCACAGGTGCACCCTGCCCACAGACTTTGCTCTGTGACAAGCAGACAGGCGCTTTGTCTCCTGTTAGGGCCTAGGTTTCTGGACCCTGAGGCATTGTGCACACTGAAAGGAGCTGGGTTTTCTCAGGAAACAGTGGTGAGGAGACTCCACAAGAGGAAAAAATGAGCAAGTGTGGAGAATCTTCCTGTGCAGCTGACTGCTGGGTGGGTGGGGTGCATCTTCAGGGGACTCAGGAGAGGAAGGGTTCAATGCGGAATACTGAGCGCTTCTAGTTAGTTTTATGTGCAGTGTAGATGGTGACCAGTGTCGTTCTTTGGAGACTGGTGTCTACTTTTCCTGGCACTGTCTGTTGATGGCTTTAGGTAGAATAAACATTATTTTTTTTACACCTTTATTGGAGTATAATTGCTTTACAATGGTGTGTTAGTTTCTGCTTTATAACAAGGTGAATCAGTTATACATATAAATATGTTCCCATATCTCTTCCCTCTTGCCTCTCCCTCCCTCCCACCCTCCCAATCCCACCCCTCCAGGTGGTCACAAAGCACCGAGCTGATCTCCCTGTGCTATGCGGCTGCTTCCCACTAGCTATCTATTTTACGCTTGGTAGTATATATATGTCCATGCCACTCTCTCACTTTGTCACAGCTTACCCTTCCCCCTCCCCATATCCTCAAGTCCATTCTCTAGTAGGTCTGTGTCTTTATTCCTGTCTTACC
>NW_020175128.1:0-1673 GCF_003031525.2 Neophocaena asiaeorientalis asiaeorientalis | reverse complement strand
GCAGCTGAGGGCAGTTGTGTGTCCTCAGGCAGCGCCGGGTTGTGGCTGCTGACGGGCGCTCGGTCTCCTCAAGGACTCGCTGGGGTTTCGGCTTCAGGACAACGTGGGGCTGCGTCCTCGCTGACGGGAGCTGGGTTTCCTGAGGACGCAGGCGACGCCGGAGGAACAGGTGAGGAGACGGTGAGGAACAGTGGGGAGAAACTTCCTGGGGGCGACTGACGGCTGCCGGGGTCCGTCCTTGTGCGACCCAGGAAGGGCTTGGTGTGCAAAGCTGGGGTTTTGGTCAGGCTGGTGTGCGGTGGAGCTGCGTGGGTTATGGGGTGTGCAGTCTCCCCCGTACCGTTTACCGTGGGGCTGCCCTTCCTCTCGGTGTGTCCTTGGCCCCCTTGTCATAACTTAATGGCCCCCTCCCCCGCCACAGTGCGGGGTGGGTTCTGGGCTCTCCGTCCCGTCCCTCTGGTCTGTGGGCCTGTTTTGAGCCAGTTCCACACTGTTTTGGGGACTGTAGCTTCGTGATGAAGTGTGAAGTCAGGGAGGGAGATGCGTGCGGCCCGTTCTCGTTTCTCGGGGTCGCCTTGGCTCTTCGGGGTCCTTTGTGGCTCCACAAACATCTTAGGCGGATTTGCTTCATTTCTGTGAAAAACACCATTGGAGTTTCAGGATGGCCTGCCTTCCCTGTGTGCACCGCTTTGGGTAGAATGGACATTTTAGCAACAGTAATTCTTGCATTCCATGAGCAAGGGGAGTCTTTCCACCGACTTGTGTCTTCTTCAGTGTCTTCATGAGTGTCTTAAAGTTTTCAGGTCTTGCACATCCTCGGTGAAATTTATTCCTTGGTATTTTGTTCTTTTTGATACTGTTGTAAATAGGGTTTTTTTTTCTCCTTCTGTTGGTTCATTATTAGTGTTTAGAAATGCAGTTGAGCTGTGTGTACTGATTTTGTGTCTTTACTGAATTCATTTATTATTTCTAACAGTTTTTTTTTGGTGGAATGATGTGGAAAATTGAACTCCCAAAATCCGGCTGTTTCTACCACATCCAAGTCATCCACAACAGGGAAGAAAGGGAAGTCCTTTATATTGGGAAGTCCTAGGACCCTTCCAGGTCTCCCCGCCTGCCCACCCGTGGTCGGTGTCCTCAGTCCACCTGTGCAGACAGGTGAGGATCCCCTCCAGAGGCTCCCAAACGCTTCACCCCTACATCCTCCCCAGGGTCGGCCCATGTCCTGTCGGGATGTTCCACCCTCAGCAAGCCCCCAAGTACATGGCAAGGGCAGGCATCAGGCCTGCTGCGTGCACTGCTGTGCGTCCTGCTCTATACACAGGTATGACACTGCCCAGGGTGCAGGAAAGGCAGCCTTACCTCGGGACGTGGGGAGAGGGGCTGCCCACTGGGTGGATGTCAGCTCTCGGCTCCCCAGGCAAGGGCAGCAGGGTTCTCGCTCCTTGGACCCTCCCCTGTTGTCCCTCCATTGGCCTCGCTCTTGTGAGCAGAGCAGGACAGTGTGGTCTGTGGTTACAGGCTGAGACACACAGACACAGGCTGACCTGCGTTTACCCAGCTGACCCCACAGAATGGGCACTGCACCAGGGCCTGTGCGTTGTGGGTTCGCCTGCCCACAGAGAGGCCGGTCCTCTGTCCTGGCTCCATAGGTCACCTTGAGTCTGACGGGA
>NW_020175127.1:0-907 GCF_003031525.2 Neophocaena asiaeorientalis asiaeorientalis | reverse complement strand
ATTCCAAGTCATTCATGGCACAGCATGAGACAATGGGACAGATAGAGTCCAAGAAGTGCCATTTAACAGATACTTCAGATCTAACATAATGACAAGACTTAGTCAGCAATGCATAAATATTTGTGCTGTGAACCTAAATGTCTTAACAATTCAGGTGCAGATTTGGCCAAATATTACTGAATTTTTTTAAACCAAATCACTTGCTTTAATATAATCACCATAAAAAAGTTTTAAATTTTTTTTGGCAAATGATCTACTTCAAGATGAAGAATTGAAGATAAAGATGCTTTTGTTGCTTTTGATGAATGACACTTTTAGATATGTTCTCCGAGCCAGAGAGATAGCATTTTCCTTAGAGTGAGATTTCCACTTGTAACTCCCCTGCCCCGCTGCCACGGCCCCTGCCTTCTCCTGCCCTTACCGATAATCTCACTAAGGTTTTCGTAGCTGGGGGCCACCTCACGTTGAGATCTGAGGTTTCTGTGGGGTTCCCACAGGGACCTGCATCACTGTGGTCTCTCAGAGCACAGAAATACACCGCTGAGTCCCCAAGCTGCAAGGCTGTGATGGTAAGGCTGATGGAACTGGCCGTTTTCTGGAAGTTCAGAAACTACCGACCCTCTGTTGTATTCACTCATTGTAAGACTCCTGATGAATAAGGAAAATCATTTCCCCACTTGCTGTTTGTTTGTACCAGAATAAATAATAACTGTAACTACTAGCTTCATATACACAATCCAAGGTTACATCCTCCTTCTCCAGCATAGAAATTTCTGGCTGGTTTTTATTTTTTTTTTCAATTCTTTTTTTTTTTTTTAAGAAGATGTTGGGGATAGGAGTTTAGTAATTAATGTATTTATTTTTGTTGTTTTGGGTCTTCGTTTCTGTGCGAGGGCTTTCTCTAGTT
>NW_020175126.1:1202-2437 GCF_003031525.2 Neophocaena asiaeorientalis asiaeorientalis | reverse complement strand
AAGGAAAATAATTTGTGTGACCTGAACTACCCTCTTCTTCATGGAATACAACGCTTACTTGAAAGAATGAATGACACTGGAAGATCTATATAACTTAGTGAAGCAACGTATTAGTTTTTTTAAAATCTTACCTTATTACAAGAGACATTCAATGTGCAAAATAGGGTTATGGAGTTTAACGTAACAGAATAGAAAATAGTTAATAATATTGTTTCAGGTCCACTTCGAAAATAACCTTTGAGAAACTACCACTTGTGTAGTTTTCGTTTTGTATCAAAGACTAACATCCATGACTGTCTGAAAAGGTTTTTGAAAATACTACTCCTACATATGTGTGGGCCTTTTTATCATAGACTTCCATCAAAATAACGGATTCATTGAAGAAGCAAACATGAATATCCAGGGGTCTTCTAATGAGACAGACAAGAAAGAGAGAGACTTGCAAAAATATAAATATCTGAAAAGCTCTACTTTTCCCACTACCATGTTTATTTTGAGAAGTCGTTATTTTTCATATTAAATCATGGGTTATTAATATTATTCTAGGTAAATTAATTTTAAAATTTTATACTCTATTATTTATACTTTGGAAAGTACCGATAGAAGTATCCACATAAAATTATCTGTGGGGTCGTCACTAGTTTGTAAGACTGTATAAATATTCTGACCACAATGCTGTGAAAATCGCTGACTACACAGTCCCTGGGCCAGGACTCAGGGAGACACTGTGACAAAGAGCTCTCGGTGCAGGAGCGGAGGGATCAGGCAAAGTCCCAGGTCCCGGGACACGCAGGCTCTCAGGCTCTCAGGGTGTCAGGCGGTCTCTGGGGCGGGGACGCTCCGTGGTGGGGATTCCCAGTCTCCCGGAGTTTCACTTTCTCTCTCACAACCTGTGTCGGGCCCTCCTGCCTGGACACTCGTGACGCGTCCCCACTTCTCACTCCCATTGCGTGTCCGGTTTCTGAAGAGCCAATCACCGTCCTCGCGGTTCCCGGTTATAAAGTCTCCACCGAGCAGCCTCACGCAGTTTCTCCTCAGACGCCGAGGACACAGGTCATGGCGCTGCGAACCCTCCTCCTGCTCCTCTCCGGGGCCCTGGCCCTGACCGAGACCTGGGCGGGTGAGTGCGGGGTCGGGAGGGAACGGCCTCTGCGGGGAGGAGCGAGGAGACCCCGGGGGTCGGGGGTCAGGACTCCCAGGGAAGGAGCCACGCCGCCGCCCCCGGTCCAGACCCG
>NW_020175126.1:0-1052 GCF_003031525.2 Neophocaena asiaeorientalis asiaeorientalis | reverse complement strand
CTCCCCGCCCCCAGGCTCCCACTCCCTGAGGTATTTCTACACCGGGATGTCCCGGCCCGGCCGCGGGGAGCCCCGCTTCATCTCCGTCGGCTACGTGGACGACACGCAGTTCGTGCGGTTTGACAGCGATGCCCCGAATCCGAGGAAGGAGCCGCGGGCGCCGTGGATGGAGCAGGAGGGGCCGGAGTACTGGGATCGGGAGACGCAGATCTCCAAGGACACCGCACAGCTTTACCGAGAGGACCTGAACACCCTGCGCGGCTACTACAACCAGAGCGAGGCCGGTGAGCGACGCGGGCCCGGGTCCGGGTCACGACCCTCATCCCCAAGGACGGGCCGGCGTCGCCCCGAGTCTCCGGGTCCGAGGGCAACCCCAACATTGCGGGACCCGCCCGGCCCCCCGACTCGGGAGGAAACGGCGGGACTTCACCCGGTTTCATTTTCGGTTTGGGTTTAATCGCTGCGGCTGGGCGGGACGGGGTCAGGGTCTCACACCATCCAGGAGATGTACGGCTGCGACGTGGGGCCGGACGGTCGCCTCCTCCGCGGGTACAGACAGTACGCCTACGACGGCGCCGATTACATCGCCCTGAACGAGGACCTGAGCTCCTGGACCGCGGCCGACGCGGCGGCTCAGATCACCAAGGGCAAGTGGGAGAGGGCCGGTGTTGCGGAGCTCCACAGAGCCTACCTGGAGGGCACCTGCGTGGAGTGGCTCCTCAGATACCTGGAGACCGGGAAGGACACGCTGCAGCGCGCAGGTACGAGGGGCCGCGGGGCCTCCCTGGTGTCCCCTCGGGCTGGAGCTGGCTTCCCACAAGGGGAGGAAATGGGGTCCCTGTGGGAACACTGCCCCAACTTCTTCTCGGGAGAGGGAGGAATCCGCCCAGGTTTTCGTATTCTGTACGAGACGGTGACTGGCCGGTGGCCTCACTTCTCTGAAAGACAGTGAAGGAATCCAGTCTCTTTGGGGAAGAAGCAGGAAACCAGCCCTGAAATAACTGACCAGCAGTGCCCTTTGACCCTGACCCCCATCTTGTGAACCATGACTT
>NW_020175125.1:0-2312 GCF_003031525.2 Neophocaena asiaeorientalis asiaeorientalis | reverse complement strand
GACTCCACCTTCTGCTCTGTAATCATGGGGACCCCGCCCACATTCAGTCTGTTCACAACCCCACAGAAGGAGGCACTCACTTTCATAGAATTCATACCTGAGGTTGTTCTGTTTCCTCCTTTCTGCACACTTCGTTAGGCAATATAAAAATATTTTACGAATGATGCTTGTACACAAAGAGCTTACTACCTAACAGTCATAGGAATATCTCTCTCATTAGACTTAAGCTTTAGGAAGATATCAAATTTTTTTTACGAATAAGCATTCACCGAACTATGGTTGAAAAAATGAATGGCTGATAATATTTATACCCATATATACAGGCAAATTTATAGCCAATGATTAGAATTTGTATGGAATCTAATTTCATCTCCCTATAAGGAAAAATGAACAATTAGAGGTTTTTCAAAACAAAACAGATTGCCTTCAGGTGTAAAATATTCCTCATTACAGGAACTAGTCAAAGAAAAGTGGAATGTCCATTTTCCAGTGATTTGCAGAAACGATTACAAAACAGTATGATTTTTGCACCAAACTTAGAATTTTAAGTTTTAAATGAGGGAAGATACCGTGAAAGAACTGAACAACCAAAAAGCTTGTAAAATTCAACACAGATTAAAAAAAAAATCACTTCCAAATTCATGGAAATTGGATTTTGAATTTTACTTGACGCATGTGTAGGAATTTAAGTGAGGAAAATGGTAGGAGAACACATTGCAAGCAGGATAAACTTATTAAGAGCAAAGATCAAGAAACAATAAGCAAGAAGAGTTTCGGAAATTAAAAGTTTTTAATATTACTGAAAGGGACAATTTTTATTGGATGGTACTGTGAGATAATATGAAATGTTAGCTTGAGGCGGTAGTTCATCCAAGAGGGCCACACACAGCTCAGAACTGGGTTTCTTTTCAGATAAAAATACAACATGTCATGAGATTACCTGTCTTTAGCATAAGCAACATTAAGGAATATCTTGAAATTGTTTTTTAGAATGAGCTATTAATCTAAATTTAAACTGGTAGAGAATATCAAACATTTACTTTTACAAGCACACTTCTAAATGTATAGAAAAACTGGATTTCCATAATGATTGATTCAATGAACAAATAAATTTCGTTTTCCCTGAGCAATTCTACCACCAACTGATCGCCATATTGCAGGAAAGGGAAAATCTAAACACTTTCCCAATGTGTTGCAATTTTATGATCACTTTGCAGCATGAGTTTTGTTTAGACACAGGGGGAGACTAATAGCTTCTCTGCATTCATTAACCTCCCGTAAAGGACAAACTTTTAAATCAAATGATACAGACCAAACAAATAAAAATAACTACATTCTGCTTTGCTTTGTACTTTGTTCTCTTCCTCATCTGGCTGCAAAAACCCTTCCATGATTTTCACTGAAAATAACTGCTGAATTCATGTGAGATTTTGCCTCAGTACTTGTACTGGTATAGTTTAGATATGTTCCCATCTACTTCCCTGCTCTTCAGGGTACTGAGTTGCCACAAGGATAAGCCAGGCAGATAGTCCTTCAACATTAAGGCTAATCTCTAATTTACCCCCACTGTGCCTTTTATCATCACAAACATGTTTGTTGTCTAATTTGGTTCATTCTTAGAAGAGCATGGTTTGATGTACTTAAAAAAGGATATTCCTTCAGACAGCAATATACTAAATTTTTAGGGGTCTTATAGCTCCATTTGTCTATTAAATGGTGCAGGGTTGAGAATCAAGTAAGCACATAAAAAATAGACAACAACACCGTAGTACAACTAAAATTGTTATTCCACCCTTTGGTGATTTAGTTTATATCCACATCGTTCAGAAAGAGAGAGACTTTCTTCAAAAGTAGAAACTGAGAAGCGTGAGGAAGAGAAATTATTTTATTGAATAAAAGACTTTCTGTAACACTCAGTGATGGATGAAGTGAGAGATGTGGTAACTTCCAGTCAAAGTTAGTACATTTTACTTTCATGAAATGTCTATGATCCATCCCAGAAAAGCAACCCATAGATTTAGAATAGTCCCACTCACCATTGTTTCATCAAGGAAACGTTTTCTTGGTGCTGAATGTTGGGTAATGCTATATACTATATACAACTGAATGTTGGGTAATGCTATATTTGGGGTCTTGAATGGTGGAAGAGACCAAGAACAATTTAAGTGAAAGGGAGGGGAAATAAGAATAGACCATGGACAGAGAAGATCTGTCCAAAAGAGACTATTCAATATTTGCTTTAATCTGTCATTAACATTGAAATTTGAAAGGGTTACTAGAATAGGCTCACAGACTCTCAAAACTAGAAACAA
>NW_020175124.1:588-755 GCF_003031525.2 Neophocaena asiaeorientalis asiaeorientalis | reverse complement strand
CCTTACCCTAACCCGTGCCCTAAACCTAACCCGTTCGCTAAAACTAACCCGTACCCAAACACGTACGCTTACCCTAAAACATTGTCGTACCATAACCTGTTCCCTAAACCGTCCCCATCCCCTAACCCTAACCCTAACCCTAACCCTTACCCGAAGACTTACCCTAA
>NW_020175124.1:0-164 GCF_003031525.2 Neophocaena asiaeorientalis asiaeorientalis | reverse complement strand
CCCTAACACTAACCCTAACCCTAACCCAAACCCTTACCCGAAGCCTTACCCTAACACATTCCCTAATCCTAAACCGTACGGTAACACTAACCCATGCCCTAACAGGTACGCTCACCCGAAACCGTTCTCATAACCTAACCTGTCCCCTAAACCGTTCCCATCCC
>NW_020175123.1:671355-693045 GCF_003031525.2 Neophocaena asiaeorientalis asiaeorientalis | reverse complement strand
TATGTAGCCTTTTCCGATTGGCTTCTTTCACTTAGTAATATTCATTTAAGGTGCTTCCATGTACTTTCATGACTTGATAGCTCATTTCCCTTTAGTGCCAAGTGATATTCCATTGTCTAGATGTACCCCAGTTAATTTATCCATTCAGCAACTAAAAGACATCTCTGTTGCTATTTATCACTTCCTTAGTGAACCCTTTTAGCTTTAATCCACTCAGTTATCTTCACCAACCATGGTTTACCCTGATCACCGTACCACTGCACAGGCATACCCACTCCTGGACAATTCACAGCCATCATCCCCCTCAAAGTCAGCTCAAAGGGTCCTCTAATTAAACTCCCTCTCTGGTTGGTTGGTAACTGAATTAGTTAGGGTTCAGGCTAAGAGTCTGTAACAAATATACCAGGAAAAAAGAACAAAAAACAAACAAAAAATAGTGGCAGCAATGCAATAGAAGGTCATCTCTCCCAGGTAACAGCTCAGAAGTAGGCAGTCTGGATGAGGGTGGCTTTGCATGTTTAATAAGTTGCTTCCATCTCTCCAGGAAATGTTTCCGCTTCTCACCTTCTTGCAACAGCAGGCTCTTGGCAAGGTGCCAACGCAGTGCACGTTCAGTAATTTAAAGTGCAAACTTGTATGTGGTATATATCACCTTCACTCACATTGCATTAACCAGGTCTCATGGTTGCACTGACTGTAAGGAAGACTAGGGAACAGAGGCTTCCTTGAATGACCAGAGAGAGCTGCTTAAACTCAGTCACAGGTGAAAAGGAGAATGGATGTTGGAGAACATCCCACAGTTGACCAGGGCTACCCTCAGAATTATTTACTTGGGAGTTTGTTGCTTTAATTTTTTTTTCCTTTTTATAACAGTACATTTTGCTTTTCAGAAAGCAAACAACTTTATTTTGAATAATAACTTGCCATTGATTCCATTAAGAGTTTAGTAATAAGTTCATATGTTTAAAATTTAGAGCCCTTGATCTATCAATAATGTCAACATTTGTTTTTCAGTGTGAAGTTTCTGTGCTTTAGAATTAAGGTCCCACAGTTCTTCTAAGAAGAGAATTGGTAATAGACAGTGAACCTTCAGAATCTGTGAATATAGTTTAAAAATACACAAATTACAAAGTGATACACTGAAAATTCTCATATTACTTCTAGCTTACTGATGAGACTTAAAATCTTTACATTTTCACACAGGTTCACTGTTAGTGCAGGAAAGTAGCAGAAGTTGCTGCTTAAAGGGACAAAATAGGTTCCCTGCAACCTACTGCTCCCCAGTGTATCTACCCAGGGTTACACTCGCCCAAACGATGAAGAGGGAAGAATGCTACAAGGGACTAGCACTTACTTACACTTGCAACTCCAACGCCCGTTTCCATGATTTTTATAAGCTTTAAACATTAGATGGTTATTAAATGCTTAAGTAAATACTTGTAGTATCTAATCAACCCAGAAGGGTGTCTTTGAAGTTAATTTTACTTCTGTAGTTTCTTTGAAGTTTTATTTTGTCTCTAAACAAAATTCTCTAAATTAAATCTCTGCATTAATAGGATAAATGGTAAAAGTGAAATTGCATCGTTAATATGCTTAGAAAACTGTCAGCCTGGATGTATTCATTTCTCAATTACTTCCTTCTCTGTGCTGTTTAAAATTGGCTTTTCCTTCTGTTCTGATTTTTATCAGGAAATATTTTGGTATTGCCATAAATGGAAAGAGAACTTTTACCTTTAGAATCTTTAAAATTTGCTCAGAGGGTAACTGGTAACTTTCTCATCACTCCTGAATCATTTTGCACCTAAAACTGAACTTTGTGCATCTTTCCGATTGGCTGATCATAAGCATTCTTTCAATTCCAGCTTCCATTTATTTGATATCACAGCACACACGGTTCATTATTCCCCAGAAGTACTAAACTGTGAATTGCCTCATGGCTGCTCAACAAACTGTGTCAAGCAATAAAATTCTGCGTTACTGGATTGGGTAAAAGCCTCCTTCCTTGGCATTCTTTTCATAGTCTTTATCACAGTCAGAATCCAATTGTAACCTGACTTCTCTCTTCTATTACATGTGAGGAAGCAAATTCAGAATACTGACACAAATTTTAACCCATAACACCAAGGTCTCCTGCTATGATCTCTCTCCCCTTATCCCTCACATTTTATGTCTGAAAATAAGGGCTGGTAGGTGGCAGAATCCTCATTAAACAAAAAGTGATACGGACCTCTTCCCTCAAGATAAATTCAGACCCCAAATTACTTGTCACTGTTTTGCCAGATTGACTCGTTCTTTTAAGTCCAGGGCCCAAATCTAGGACATCTAATAAGAACTCAGGCATATACACAAAAAATCAGCACATTGCTGCCCACTACCAAATTGAAGCTGTGAATCATGGATCAGCCCACATTATCTATCCTCTTTTCAGATTCTGAGTATATATTTGAAATACCCTAAGAGCCCTTGGCTTTCCCATGTTTTGTGGTAGGCTGAGTGTAAAGTCAATCTAGCTTAATATAATCTTGGTTATTGCTTTTTGATAATCTGTCTCGGACGTTACATTCAGTCATTCACTATTAGAAGTTTTCTCTACTACTGGTCTGTTCTTTGTATTTATGTTTCCAAATGGTGATGATGACCATCATCATCACCATCACCATCATCATCATACATAAAACATGTGACACTAAAGCCAAATTCATATTATTTATTTCTAAACAGTTTCCTGTTAAGTGAGTAGTCAAAAAATAAAATCCCCAAATCTGTTTATTCAGTTTGAGACTCTACGGACTAAATGACAGCTCATTGATCCCGTTTGCTTTTCTTTGGGCTCCACCTGAACTCTCCTTAGCTCTCCACAATTAAAGTCCCCGCCCCACAAACACATTTAAACATATACACACACCGAAGCCACAGGGTGTGCAGAAGACAGCTCAGTTTGAACCTTACTGCCTTAATCCGACCTGTATGGAAAAAAATTGGAAAACTATATGCATGGGGAAAAGACAAATACAAATACACATGCTTCTAAAAATAAAGTAGAATTTGAAGAGGTATTTATATAAAAATAATTGAGAAAAAAATTTCATAATACTTTTTTTTTTTTTTTTTTGTGGTACGCGGGCCTCTCACTGTTGTGGTCTCTCCCGTTGCGGAGCACAGGCTCGGCGGCCATGGCTTACGGGCCCAGCCGCTCCGCGGCATGTGGGATCTTCCCAGACCGGGGCACGAGCCCGTGTCCCCTGCATCGGCAGGCGGATTCTCAACCCCTGCGCCACCAGGGAAGCCCCATAATACATTTTGTAAATTAGGATTAAAAGGAACTTTTGAACCTCATAAAGGAAATCGACTAAAAATATAGCAAAATACTTAATGGTGTAGTTAAGTATTGCCTTGAAGTCAGTAATGAGACAGAGATTCCTAATATTACAACCTCACACTGAAAGTTTCCTAGTATGGTAAGACAAGAAAGAGAATAAAAGGCATGAAGATTGGAAATCAAGGAATAAAGCTTTCATTATTTGAAGAAAATATGATTGTCTACATAAAACAAGAGGATTTATACATTATGAGAACTAAAAAGTAGAAAAGTGGTTGGATACGAAATCAATATACAAAAATCAATTGTGTTTGTACCCTTTAGTATAAAGAACACATTTCTATATATCTCCTCAGGTAACTTTAGTCCTGCTTGCACACAATGATTGGGGCTTGGATGCTTAACTTGCAAAGAGATGGGGACTTCCAGGGCCGGAGGAAAAAGTAGCAGCAGCTAGGGGAATTTATTTTGGGGTGGGAAAGGCTATCTGGAGTGGGAGTTACTGGGACTAGTGTTCAGTATGGGTAGGAATGCACCAAGGAAAGGATGTGGATGGGTGGGACCAGGGTAGTCTTGACTGGAGAGATACGTAATAAAGAGATGGAGGCTAGGGCAAACACAGAATTAACAAGTGGCTTCCGGGAAGGAGGTGAGTGTATTGACTTGCTAGGCAACACCTGTGAAGAAATTCACTGAGTAGTTCCCTGAAGGGAAATGTTACATGTTTATAAGTAATGGAAGGTGGGAATTCATGGTGTTTATGCTAATTGAGGATGAAAAGTTAGGACCCTGGATAGGATAGAATGAGTGCCTTGGTCTCTCAGCACATTTGGTTAAAATAAGTTCCACTTTTCATTGGTCAGGAATGAGTCTTCAGTTTGGCCTGGTAAGGCTCTGGGGATTGGAGGAAAGTAGTCTCACAGTTCACGGTGCTTTAACAGTTCCAGCTGGTTAGACGAGTTGCAGTAAAGCAGCGTTCAGTTTCTGTATCTCCTGGGCAAGTGCTTTAGTCAATGGAACATTTTCCTTTTACAGAAGTCACGTGGGGTGACTGGATCTAGATTAGAAGCCATTTTAAAGGGTCTGTTAACCTGTAGACAACAGGAAGCCACTGAAGTACTCCAAGAAGAGAATGGCACAGACAGACTTCTGCCTTGGGGGATAGGGGCACACAGCAGAGGGTCCTGATGGGAATCACAGAGAGGAGTTGATTGTCTATGACTCTTCCAAAGAGAAATTAATTTAGTTTTCTGAACAGACACTAACGCACAGAAAATGAGGAAGACACAGTCCCTGCCTTCCCAAGGAGCGTTAACATTTTGAACGTCTGGATGAGCTTGGTATAAAGAGGCCAGGCTGTTTTTAATCTGTGCTGGCTGGTGCTGCCTGAGCTTTACCAGGGCTCGAAGGAGGCTCTGCTGGGAATGGCAATTAACAGTCTAGGCACAAGCTAGGAGCCAATGCATGCAAATGAAAAACAAACAAACCTGAAGGTGGGATGGAGAGAAGGAGGTGCAGGAGGGAGGGCCAGAGAGCAGATGAAACAGTGAACCCGCCCATGCGATGAATTCGTCTCTGCTCTCGTTTCTAAACTGTACAGGCTTGGCTGAGCGTGCACCTCACTTGTTAATCTCCTTTTTGCATCCCTGTTTTTGTGACTGTCAGAACGCCATATTATGCAAATTGGGTTTAAGCAATTAAGGCAATAATGTTTCCCTTGAAGAGTTTGACAAGGTGGTGGGAGCCTGGACCGAATTATATAGACAGCAGCGTGGATGCTTATTTACCTACAAATAGAAGAGGAACAAGAAAAGGGAAAACACTGCAGCACCAGTCTTACCTGAGCTGTGCTGCTGACTTCCTTGCTTTTCCTTGGTTGCTTCACAGGGGAACAAAGGGTCACCCCACGGCATTAGCGGGTGGTAAATTTAGAACAGATGGACATTTCTCACAAGATATAACCTGTTGAATTCACCGCTGCAGAAGGCCACGGAATCAAGTCTTCTGGCAGACTTTAAAGGGGACTGGGTGATTTCATGACAAATAACACTTGAAGCCAATGGGGTTCTGTCACCTGTTTGGGGTCATGAGCTGATTGTCTTGCAGCTACAGAGAAACAAGGCCGGAAGGCTGGACTCTGTCTTCAATAAACCACATTGGACAGTAAATGAGAGTCACAATTATTTTCCTCTGAAAACTCCACTGTCATTTGGGAACCAGATATGATGCATCAGACTCTTAACTGGGGATAAGACATTCCACATTTCTGTACTTAGAGGAACAATACCCAGATGATGCTGTGCTCAGCCTGAGCATGTGGCTGAAAAACCCCCTCTTACAGCTTGCCGGAACTAGTTTTTAGAATATCCTTGACTGAAGTTCCTGTATATAACTGTGAATATTTCCCTTCTCCCAGTAGTGTGGTTGAGGCTTCCCAAAACGTCAGAGTATCAGTAGAAAACTGTCCTCACTCTCATAATAAATGCCTGGCATTTAATAAGTGTTAAACCTCTCATTAGTTGATCAACAAGTAGTTAGAAAATACCTGCTATGCCTTTAGCTGTGTGTGTGTGTGTGTGAGAGAGAGAGAGAGAGACTATGAACAACAGTAAACATATAAGGTGTCTTTCTCCTCATTCTTGATGATTCTGTTACCATATCCCTCACTCCTCGTTCCTTAGACACACTTTTTCAGTTTCCCTCACATGGACATCTTTATGATGTTTTCCAAAATTCCTCGTTCCAAAAATATAATCCCTGTCACCCAACATCAACATCCGTACTCTCACTTTCCCTTAATTTTCTAAATTTGTCTGAGTATAGTCAGTGGTTGCAGGAACCACTTCCTCCCTTCCATACATTCCTCAAAGGATGGAATTCTGATCTCTGCTCCCTTAAATAATTTTCTTTAAACAAAACCAAGCATCCAGTTAAATATTTCTTGCCTAGGTTAACCACATCCTCTCCTGATCTCACTCTACTATTGGCTCTATAGCCATTTCACACTATTGGCCTTCTTGAAACTTTGACTTGCCTTCAACTCATCTTTCTGATACTTCTCTTTCTCACTGTTTTTCATTGTATTCATTCTTTCACTCATCCTTTCATTCACTTATTCTAGTAGGCTTGCATTAGATTTCTACTCTATGCTAAGAATTGTGATATGTTCTGGCACTACAAAATTGTGAAGACACAGTCCCAGCTTTAAGGAAACTGTATGTCAATGGAGATAAAATAAGGCAAATGAATCAGCATAATATAGCAAGTTAAGGGTGATGATAGTGCAAATGGGGTATGATTGGAGGCAGAGGGAAAGCACAGATAACCAGTGGGACTGAGCATCAGGAAAGGCATCTTGAAAGAAGTGACAACTGGGTTGAGTTTAAAATATGTAAGAACAAGTTAACCATGTATCTCGTAAAAGTAGATGCTGGGCTTCCCTGGCGGTGCAGTGGTTGGGAATCCGCCTGCCGATGCAGGGGACATGGGTTTGAGCCCTGGTCTGGGAAGATCCCACATGCCACCGAGCAGCTAAGCCCACGGGCCACAACTACTTTTATTCTAGTAGGCTTGCATTAGATTTCTACTCTATGCTAAGAATTGTGATATGTTCTGGCACTACAAAATTGTGAAGACACAGTCCCAGCTTTAAGGAAACTGTATGTCAATGGAGATAAAATAAGGCAAATGAATCAGCATAATATAGCAAGTTAAGGGTGATGATAGTGCAAATGGGGTATGATTGGAGGCAGAGGGAAAGCACAGATAACCAGTGGGACTGAGCATCAGGAAAGGCATCTTGAAAGAAGTGACAACTGGGTTGAGTTTAAAATATGTAAGAACAAGTTAACCATGTATCTCGTAAAAGTAGATGCTGGGCTTCCCTGGCGGTGCAGTGGTTGGGAATCCGCCTGCCGATGCAGGGGACATGGGTTTGAGCCCTGGTCTGGGAAGATCCCACATGCCACCGAGCAGCTAAGCCCGCGGGCCACAACTACTTAGCCTGCACTCTAGAGCCCGTGACCCACAACTACTGAAGCCCACGTGCCTAGAGTCCGTGCTCCGTGACAAGAGAAGCCACCGCAGTGAGAAGCCCACCCACTGCAATGAAGAGCAGCCCCCACTCTCTGCAACTAGGGAAAGCCCGCACGCAGCAACGAAGACCCAACGCAGTCAAAAATAAATAACTAAAATAAATAAATTAAAAAAAGAAAAAATGTAGATGCTGCTGAAGCTTTCCTGCTCAGCCTTCTTCCCACTCAGCGCCAGACTTCCTACAGCTTTAACCCTGGAAAAACACTGATGACTCACTAGCATACATCTCAACAGTAATTTCTAATGAGCTTTGATTTTCTAATAGAAACTCCCACCCAGATTTCTAGGTTCTTGGTGGAAACTTCTCTAAATTTCCTTCTCTAAACAGCACATCTAAACATTACCCCTGCCCATATATCTGCCTTTTGGCTAGAGTGCCCAATCTAAGTTAATAATACTCTTTCATTCAGGCATGAAAACTTGCAACTGTGGAGGCATTTTGAGGTTCTCATTCTTCTGCTTTAAACTACACAACACATTGGTCACCAGCTTTTGGAGCTTCTCCCTCCCAAAAGAACATCAAATCTATTTTTTCCTTTTTAGCCCTACAGCCACAATTGTCATCATATCTCATTATGAACAGTGATGTCTTCCCATCTGATCTCCCTGAATTTAGTCTCATGGAAATGCTTACAAAGGAAAGTCCATGTGTTTTGTTTTTTAACGTTTTACTCCCCACTCTTACCTTTTCAACATCATCTTTTCTCATTCTTTCATTCCTGTGCTTCCATACCAGATGGCTTCTGCTTACCTGCATAAGTCATTTTTGTCTGTATCTCCAAGGCATTTCTCACAGTGTTCCTTCTTGTGTAATAACCTGACTGCTTTTTCTGACTGGTGAAATTTAACTTATTCTTCATGCCCTATTTTAAATGCCATCTTCCTGTAATTCTTTAGGAAGAACTAATTACTTTCTAGGCAGTTAGATAGGTGAGTAAATAGATATAAAAATAGAAATATACTTCTATCTTTATCCATCTGTATATATTAAAACAATAGCATCCATCATTTTATAATAAAGCTGGCCAAGCATGTGTCTGCCCACTAGACTGCATCTACTTGAAAAAAAGGCCTGGGTCTTGTACTAGTGCTCAGGAGATGCCCATATGCCCATCTGGCATGAGTGTATGGTTCCCCTGGCTCTCAGTTTCTGAGTGCTCTGAAGAACCAGAGGTTCTTACTATTAAGAATAATCTGAAATAGTTGGTTTAATATTGGAATAGAGGACTTAAGATTGTACTGAGAAGAGAACAATCCAAATGATTTGGTTAGAAAATCTGCTGCCCTGTCTAGAAAGTGAAATAGAGAAGGCTTTGAAGAGTTGGCACAGCGCTTTAAGCAATCTTTAACTTAATACGCTGAGTCTGTAGAGTTGTAGCTTATCCGATCTAGCTGAGTAAGGTGAGTATGTATACTTCATACTAGTTTGTAAACCATGATTGCCTGGCACTGTAATTTTAAAAAATGTTGTTGTCTGCAACTTGAAGCAGCTGGCTCTATGTGAACATTGGAGGTGAAACATTTGGAAGGAGGAGTGACAAGGACAAAGTTATAAATTCCATGCCTAGAGTCTGCATTCATGCGGTCCATTTGTATCTCTCCCAAAGCCATCCTGATCTTTCCAGGATGGCAAAGGCAAACAGAGACAAGGGTAGCATCAGGGGTGGGTGATGGAACCCAGATTGTGTGTGTGTGTGTGTGTGTGTGTGTGTGTATGTATGAGAGAGAGGGAGAGAGAGAGAGAGAGGGAGAGAGAGAGATCTGTCAGAAACTGCTGCTTAAAAGCACTTGTTATTTGGAAGAGAGAAATTTTGAATAGCCTCTAGTCTCCCTTTAATTTCAAGGACCTCTTAGGAGGTGCCAACAGCTGGCCCCCAGGTTAAGAGAGTAACAGAATGACAGACAATGACAATGAAAAACCTAGGCAATGGAAGGCTTTTGGGAGGTAATCAAAGTTAGCAAGGATATAGCCAGAATGGGTGTGGAAGCCCGAGAAGGTGAGATCTTGAATGAGGGAGCACCTGGAGAGAAGGTGACTAAAGGAGAAGACTGCTAGGAAGAAGGAATGAAAGAAGGGAGAGGAAGAAAGATACACTTCAACCCCTTTAAAATTTTACCCGAGGCAGGCACTGGCTTTGTATTTTGACTACATAAGTCAGATTCTAAAAAGGAAAGATTCCTTCTATTTTTTTGTTCCTAAATTCTCTTTGTGACCCAATATAATTTTCATAGAAAATTGAAATTTTATCCTGGAAACAATATCGGAAATAAAAATCCCTGAAAATGAACAGGATGGCTTAGGTAGTATATTGGGGAGAAATAAAACCAATGCTCTTACTAATTATGATCTACTTGAGACAGTACTCAAATATTTCCATCTGCCCACTGGTAAATTTGCATGAAATTAATGGGTTTAGTAGAATTATTGTCAATTCAATTCATGTCAACAAATACTTATGGATAGTTGGACACTAAATTAGATTCTGTGGATAAGGAGATGGATAAGACAACGTCATAATCAAATATTTACAGAGGACTTACTAGAGCCAGAAGTTATTCTAGTTGCTATGATAAGATGGAACCTAACACCACCGTAACTATGGGTGGAACTTTTCTCCTCGAGTACCTACTAGTAGCAAAAGTGTTTAGAGTTATAGTTAGATTGTATATATTGGCTATTTAATTTAACTATATTTGTGTTAAATTAATTAATACTAACATGACCAAATGATTTCATTAGAAATATTAACATAGATTTTAATACGAGAAAGTCTGAAAAAAAGATGGTTGAATCAGTGAAGGCATAACCAGGGAAACATAAATCCCTCAAATCATTTGAATAAAGGAAATTAAATCCAAAAAAATTGTTACACAGGTGACAGAATTGTGAGAAGCCAATCAGAGGACGTTGAGGTAACCCAGAGATTAGCACCAACTACAGAGACAGTGGGAAGGATTAGGGTTACCAGGGCCAAGGGATTGATCTCTGGAGGAGAGGTAGTTACAGCCAAAGATGGGGACCAAGACAGAGACAAAGGGTGAGAGACAACCTGACCTCTCCCATGCCCCTATCCTCTCATTTTCTGCCAGTGCTTCTCACTGAATGGATGAACTCAGCTGATAGGGGAGCCTGGGCAACACGGCCTGTACCAGTCATTCCACAGTCACTCAGAAGAGAAGAGGAAGAGTGAGGAATGGCTTGTATAGTACTTAACATATAACTGAGGCATTTTAAAATTTTAAGAATTTATTTGAGCAAAAATTGATTTGAATTGGGCAGCGCTAAACCAGACGTGGTCAGAAGCACTCTGTCTAATGGAGCTGGAGAAAAACTTATATAGAGAAAAGGCGGAAGTAAAGTAAGGAGATTATTGATTGGCTCTACCTTGAAGCCTGGTGCTGCTTGTGATTGGTTGTCCTTAGGTTTCAGTCTTCTAACCTTGAGATTTACAGGCTTAGATTTTGATTTGTTACCAAACCAAACTCGAACGCCTTGGCATTAGAGCCATCTCAGTCTAATGGCTTCCTTGTTTAATTAATTTAACAGAGTAACAGAGCCAAAGACCAGCAGAGAAGTGTATATTCCCCCAAATCTACTTTAATGCCAAGAACATTGATTGTCTCTAATACTCTTTATAAGCCCCTTTTTATATTGCACCAAATCTGAACCTTAAACAATGATTCGTTGAGCATAAGGCAAGGTGGAGGGATGGCTGGGAGAGGCCACTTAAGAATGCCCCACATCAGCACAGCAGTTTGATTCCTTAAGAGTGTGGTGCTTGAGAACCACAGAAGTTGAAAAAGAAAATAGCTTTCCTCTGCATGTCTCTTCAACTGTCAGCATTGTTCCTAGACTGCTTTCTGCATTTCTCTCTTGGTTTCACATGGTGACCATGTGCATTTGGCCATCTTCAGCTTGATATACCCTGATTTAGGCAGTGAGATGTTGTATCCATTTCCTAAGGGCTAAGCTGTCATCACTTCTCATCCCTTATCTCTCTCACTTCCACCACTTCTTCCTAGTGTGATGTGTTTCTTTATGCTGACATCTTTCTAGTAGGAGGGGGCTTGCTTTAAGTGGTAAGCTATAGGAAGGGCCAGTTCCAGTTGCAACCTGAATGCAGCTATAAAAGGTTTTCAGCTTTCTGTCTGAAAACTCAGTGTGGCTTAGCTATTAAAGGAAATGCTGTGCACCACTAAAAGAGTGGGTGTGGGATGAACTGGGGTCAGCAAAGAGAAGATTATGTAGCTGGTGATAGTATGACATGTAATTCATGCCTAGAGTATTACAGTTATTATCTTGTTGTTTTAGCCATGGTTTTAATGTTTTGCTTTCATGGTTTTGTATTCTTCCTTTCACCATAATGGCTGGATGGTGTGGACTGAAGAGTGGAAAGATTTCGGTATATTTTCCTACATTCTGGTGGCCAGGCTTTCAAGTCTTCTCCAGCTTGTTTTTAATATGAATTCGAGCTAGTTCCAATCCCCAAATGAAGTATGTTGTTGCAAAAGGGAACACCGTTATCTAGCACAGAATCTACCTTGTAATAAGCATTCTTTTTGTAAATATAAAATCTTTTTACAAGGTTCATCAAGTCTTTCAGATAAGAAGAATTTCATTTAAATCTTAAAAATCATCACATTACAAGACAAATGATACCCTGCTTTTCCGAGGCAATTAATGATTCCAAGCTTTATGCCTCTTGTGACAAATAACACCATAGATGGAAACTTTGAGGAAGAGATTGAGTTCAAAGCCTCCAGTTACCCGAACAACAGAGGAAACACTGAGACAATCAAGGATCACTTCACCTTTTATGGGAGATAGGAGATTGCCTTATAGTTCCCAGTCAACCTAGAACAAATCAAATGATTGCAAGCTCAGAACTCTTATTTTGTAAAATGTGAAAATAGTGCCTGTAGCTCATGATTTTAATGAGGACTTAGTGAGTTCATGTGTATGAAAGTGCTTTAAAAACACTAAAGCATAAAAATAAAAAATTTTAACATCACCTTCGTCCTCATTTCTAGTTGCACAAGAAAGTAATTATCTACCATAGGGTTCTTCTGTCACAGCGCATTGCTTGGTATATCACGACAACAGTTATCTAATTAACTGGTAGTGGAAACACCTCTGGTACTAGTATAAGCCTATTACATTTACCAGGTAAAAGAAATTAGACTAGCAATTAGTCTCTAGCTTGGACAGCTTTGTTCATCAGCCAGCCTTTCAGAGCTGAAAAGGTTCTTAGTGATCATCTATTCCAGTATCTTAATTGCTTCATAAGAAAACTCCTTGTAAGCCAGAGGAGAATGACATAGCACTAACCATTACCAAAGTTGTAGCAGACATGCGGGGTGGGCAGAAACTCTATTTACCCACATTTGCTGACTCATGTACTTACTTCTCCTCATTAATTTCCCGTCTTTCCAGGGGTCACTTATTGACAATATTTTCCCATGCATTCATATTTTCCAACTCCTTCTAACTTCATTCCCCTAGCATATTGAGAAATAAAGGGAACGAGAGTGAAACTGGAAAAGAAAAAGACTCAGGTGGAGAGGAGGAAATGAAGGAAAGGTCACTGAAGAAGCTGGAAAAATTTAGGGAGCACTGGAATTCAAAAAGGTGATGAGGATGGTTGGGCAGAGAGGCAGATGATTAAAATGAAGCAGATTGAATGCTAGGGTTTAGAATAGATGTCTGATCATAGAGAAGAGACTTGTGGTTGCTAAGGGGGAGTGGGCTGGGGGAGGGATGGGTTGGGAGTTTGGGGTTAGCAGATGCAAACTATTATACTTAGAATGGATAAACAACGAGGTCCTACTGTATAGCACAGGGAACTATATTCAATATTGTGTGATAAACCATAATGGAAAAGAATATGAAAAAGAATATATATATGTGTGTGTGTGTGTATCTATATATATGTATGTGTGTGTGTATATATACACACACACACAGACATAACTGAATCACTTTGCTGTACAGTAGAAATTAACACAACATTGTAAATCAACTATATTTCAATAAAATAAATTTTAAAAACAGATGTCTGATATTTCCTCCTATACCTGTTCTTGTTGCATTTCCTTCCAACTCGCAGTTACTCCTATGTTCCCATCACAGCAAAAAGGTGGTTCTCAAGCCACCTCTCACAGATAGGAACAATCAGAAAGGCTCTATTAAAGCCTTTGTTTGGCTCATGAATTATTATATTAATATTTAGTATAATGTCATGTGTTCTCATGGATCTAATACTCATCAAGTCACAGAAGCCATGCTAATGTTTTTGTTACAAAAAAAAAACCTTGCTGTAATAGAATATTAAAAAAAGTTGTTTTTTAAGTTTATGTCTGTTATCTCATTTTTCCTCATGGTAATTTGGAAATTTAAACAGATATTTTTGACTCTGCTTTACAGATTAAAAAGTTAAGGCCTGTGGCCATTAAGTACCTGGATATCACACATCAAGTACACAATGTATAAGTAAGTGATGGAGGAATTAAATCTGATTCTAGAACCAAACAATCAGGATATGGTTGACTAGCATCCAGAGCTGTTCTTTGGACATTTTTAACATCTACCATTCTTTCTAAAAACTTCCACATTTTAGAACACGTGGCCATAGATGCCCCTGATAAGCCCTGAAATACGTCATTGGCTAACTGCAGAAATATCATGCAGGAATTTTGGGACAGTGAGACAGCAAAGAAAGACAAATTCAGAGCAGAGCAGCTAAACCAAGAAACCAGACCACAGAGGAATGAGTTTCATTTCTCAAGCTAAGCTGCCAGTTCACCCCTGGGACTTGGTGAGGCTTGTTAGGATCCAAAAGTTGAGCGGAATCCCTGGTGCAGACACATTTAGGAATTCCAAAAAATGTGAGGTCGTAACAATTCTATTCAGTAACTATTTCATTCACTTCAGGCATTCACAGACTTCCTGAAACCTGTTTATAGACTGTTTCTCAGTGTGTGCCCATTGGAACATGTCATCAGAATCTACTAGGGTGCTGGCTTATTAAAACGCAGATTCGTGGAGATTGGTTCAAGATGGCAGAGTAGAAGGACAGACGCTCACTCCCTCTTACAACAGCACTGGAATAATAACTAACTGCTGAACAGTCATCGACAGGAAGACACTGGAACTCACCAGAAAAGATACCCCACATCCAAAGACAAAGGAGAAGCCACAATGAGATGGTAGGTGGGGTGCAGTCACAATAAAATCAAATTCCATAACCACTGGGTGGGTGATTCACCAGCTGGAGAACACTTATATCACAGAAGTCCACCCACTGGATTGAAGGTTCTGAGCCCCACGTCAGGCTTCCCAACCTGGGGGTCTGGCAAAGGGAGGAGGAATTCCCAGAGAATCAGACTTTCAAGGCTAGAGGGATTTGATTGCAGGACTTCGACAGGACTGGGAGAAACAGAGACTCCACTCTTGGAGGGCACACACAAAGTAGCATGCACATCAGGACCCAGGGGAAAGGAGCAGTGACCCCATAGGAGACTGAACCAGGCCTACCTGCTAGAGTTGGATGGTCTCTTGCAGAGGTCGGCGACAGCTGTGGCTCACTGTGGGGACAAGGACGTGGGCAGCAGAAGTTCTGGGAAGTAGACCATGGCATAAGCCCTCCCAGAGTCTGCCATTAGCCCCACCAAGGAGCCCATGGGCTCTGGTGCTGGGTTGCATCAGGCCAAAAAACCAACAGGGAGGGAACTAAGCCCCACGCATCAGCAGACAAACAGATTCAAGTTTTACAGAGCTCTGACTGCTAGGGCAACACCCAGCTCTACCCACCACCAGTCCCTCCCATCAGGAAGCTTGCACAAGCCTCTTAGATAGCCTCATCCACCAGAGGGCAGACAGCAGAAACAAGAAGAACTACAGTCCTGCAGCCTGTGGAATGAAAACCACATTCACAGAAAAACAGACAAAATGAAAAGGCAGAGGACTATGTACCAGATGAAGGAACAAGATAAAACCCCAGAAAAATAACTAAATGAAGTGGAGATAGGCAACCTTCCAGAAAAAGAATTCAGAATAATAATAGTGAAGATGATCCAGGACCTTGGAAAAAGAATGGAGGCAAACATCGAGAAGATGAAAGAAATGTTTAACAAAGACCTAGAAGAATTAAAGAACAAACACCTAGAAGAATTAAAGAAAAAACAAACAGAGATGAACAATACAATAACTGAAATGAAAAATACACTAGAAGGAATCAATAGCAGAATAACTGAGGCAGAAGAACGGGTAAGTGACCTGGCAGACAGAACGGTAGAATTCACTGCCACAGAACAGAATAAAGAAAAAGGAATGAAAAGAAAGGAAGACAGCCTAAGAGACCTCCGGGACAACATTAAACACACCAACATACGCATTATAGGGGTCCCAGAAGGAGAAGAGAGAGAGAAATGACCTGAGAAAATATTTGAAGAGGTTATAGTTGAAAACTTCCATAACATGGGAAAGGAAATAGCCACGCAAGTACAGGAAGTATAGAGAGTCCCAGGCAGGATAAACCCAAGGAGAAACATGCCAAGGCATGTAGTAGTCAAACTGACAAAAATTAAAGACAAAGAAAGATTATTAAAAGCAACAAGGGAAAAATGGCAAATAACATACAAGGGAACTCCCATAATGTTAACAGCTGATTTCTCAGCAGAAACTCTCCAAGCCAAAAGGGAGTGGCAAGATATATTTAAAGTGATGAAAAGTAAGAACCTACAACCAAGATTACTCTGCTGGCAAGGATCTCATTCAGATTCTATGGAGATATAAAAAGCTTTACAGACAAGAAAAGCTAAGAGAATTCAGCACCACCAAACCAGCTCTACAACAAATGCTAACAGAACTTCTCTAAGTGGGAAACACAAGAGAGGAAAAGGACATACAAAAACAAACCAAAAACAATTAAGAAAATGGTAATAGGAACATACATATCGAGACTTACCTTAAATGTGAATGGATTAAATGCTCCAATCAAAAGACACAGGCTCACTGAATGGATACAAAAACAGGAGCCATATATATGCTGTCTACAAGAGACCCAATTCAGACCTAGGGACACATACAGACTGAAAGTGAGGGGATGGAAAAAGGTATTCCATGCAAATGGAAATCAAAAGAAAGCTGGAGTAGCAATACTCCTATCAGATAAAATAGATTTTAAAATAAAGAATGTTACACGAGATAAGGAAGGAAACTACATAATGATCAAGAGATCAATCCAAGTAGAATATATAACAATTATAAATATTTATACACCCAACATAGGAGCACCTCAGTACATCAGGCAAATGCTAACAGCTATAAAAGAGGAAATCCACAGTATCACAATAATAGTGGGGGAGTTTAACACCTTAGTTACACCAAAGGACCAATCATCCAGACAGAAAACTGATATGGAAACACAAGTTTTAAATGACACAATAGACCAGATAGATTTAATTGATATTTATAGGACATTCCATCTGAAAAGAGCAGATTACACTTTCTTCTCAAGTGCACATGGAACATTATCCGGGATAGATCACATCTTGGGTCACACATTAAGCCTAGGTAAATTTAAGAAAATTGAAACCATATCAAGCATCTTTTCCAACCACAATGCCATGAGATTAGAAATCAATTACTGAGAAAAAAAACGTAAAAAACACAAACACATGGAGGCTAAACAGTATGTTACTAAATAACCAAGAGATCACTGAAGAAATTAGAGGAAAGCAACAAATACCTAGAGAGAAATGGCAACGAATACACGATGATCCAAAACCTCTGGGATGCAACAAAAGCAGTTCTAAGAGGGAAGTTTATAGCAATACAATCCTACCTCACGAAACAAGAAAAATCTCAAACAATATATCCTTACACCTAAAGGAACTAGAGAAAGAAGAACAAACAAAACACAAAGTGAGTAGAAAGAAAGAAATCATAAAGATCAGATCAGAAATAAATGAGATAGAAACAAAGAAACAATAGCAAAGATCAATAAAACTAAAAGCTGGTTCTTTGAGGAGACAAACAAAATTAATAAACCTTTAGCCAGACTTATCAAGACTAAGAGGGAGAGGACTCAAATCAATAAAACTAGAAATGAAAAAGGAGAAGTCATAACGGACACCGCAGAAATACAAAGCATCCTAAGAAACTACTACAAGAAACTCTATGCCAGTAAAATGGACAATCTGGGAGAAGTGGACAAATTCTCAGAAAGGTATAACCTTCCAAGACTGCCAGGAAGAAATAGAAAATATGAACAGACCGATCACAAGCAGTGAAATTGAAACTGTGATTAAAAATCTTCCAACAAGCAAAAGTTCAGGACCAGATGCCTTCACAGGTGAATTCTATCAAACATTTAGAGACACCCGTCCTTTTCAAACTCTTCCAAAAAACTGCAGAGGAAGGAACACTCCTACACTCATTCTACAAGGCCACCATCACCCTGATACCAAAACCAGACAAAGATACTACCAAAAAAGAAAATACAGACCAATATCACTGATGAATATAGATGCAAAAATCCTCAACAAGATACTAGCAAACAGAATCCAACAACACATTAAAAGGATCATACACCATGATCAAGTGGGATTTATCCCAGTGATGCAAAGATTCTTCAATATACTCAAATCAATCAATGTGATACACCATATTAACAAATTGAAGAATAAAACCATATGATCATCCCAATACATGCAGAAAAAGCTTTTGACAAAATTGAACACCAATTTATGATAAAAACTCTCCAGAAAGTGGGCACAGAGGGAACCTACCTCAGCATAATGAAGGCTGTATATGAGAAACCCACAGCAAACATCATTCTCCATGGTGAAAAACTGAAAGCATTTCCTCTAAGGTCAGGAACAAGACAAGGATGTCCTCTCTCGCCACTGTTATTCAACATAGTTTTGGAAGTCCTAGCCACAGCAATCAGAGAAGAAAAAGAAATAAAAGGAATACAAATTGGAGAAGAAGTAAATTTGCCACTGTTTGCAGATGACATGATGCTACACTTAGAGAATCCTAAAGATGCCACCAGAAAACTGCTAGAGCTAATCAATGAATTTGGTAAAGTTGCAGGATACAAAATTAATGCACAGAAATCTTTGCATTCCTATACACTGACGATGAAAAATCTGAAAGAGAAATTAAGGAAACACTCCCATTTACCATTGCAACAAAAAGAATAAAATACCTAAGAATAAGCCTACCTAGGGAGACAAAAGTTTATAGTTTTCTGTATGCAGAAAACTGTAAGACACTGATGAAAGAAATTAAAAATGATACAAACAGATGGAGAGATATACCATGTTTTTGGATTGGAAGAATCAATATTGTGAAAATGACTATACTACCCAAAGCAATCTACAGATTCAATGCAATCCCTATCAAATTACCACTGGCATTTTTTACAGAACTAGATCAAAAAATCTTAAAATTTGTATGGAGACCCAAAAGACCCTGAATAGCCAAAGCACTCTTGAGTGGAAAAAACGGAGTTGGAGGAATCAGACTCCCTGACTTCAGGCTATACTACAAAGCTACAGTAATCAAGATACTATGGTACTGGCACAAAAGCAGAAATATAGATCAATAGAACAGGATAGAAAACCCAGAGATAAACCCACACACCTATGGTCAACTAGTCTATGACAAAGGAGGCAAGAATATACAGTGGAGAAAAGACAGTCTCTTCAATAAGTGGTGCTGGGAAAACTGGAAAGCTACATGTAAAAGAATGAAATTAGAATATTTCCTAACACCATACACAAAAATAAACTCAAAATGTATTAAAGACCTGAATGTAAGACCAGACACTATAAAATTCTTGGAGGAAAACATAGGAAGAACACTGTTTGACATAAATCACAGCAAGATCCTTTTTTTTTTTTTTTTTTTTTTTGCCGTACGCGGGCCTCTCGCTGCTGTGACCTCTCCCGTTGTAGAGCACAGGCTCCAGATGCCGCAGGCTCAGCGGCCATGGCTCACGGGCCCAGCCGCTCTGTGGCATGTGGGATCCTCCTGGACCGGGGCACGAAACCACACCCCCTGCATTGGCATGCGGACTCTCAACCACTGCACCTCCAGGGAAGCCCACAAGATCCTTTTTGACCAACCTGCTAGAGTAATGGAAATAAAACCAAAGATAAACAAGTGGGACCTAATGAAACTTAAAAGCTTTTTCACAGCAAAGGAAACTATAAAGAAGACGAAAAGACGGCCCTCATAATGGGAAAAATTATTTGCAAATGAATCAGTGGACAAAGGATTAATCTCCAAAATATGTAAACAGCTCAATATCAAAAAGCAAACAATCCAATCAAAAAATGGGCGGAAGAACTAAATAGGCATTTCTCCAAAGTGGACATACAGATGGCCAACAAACACATGAAAAAATGCTCAACATCACTAATTATTAGAGAAATGCAAATCAAAACTACAATGAGGTATCACCTCACACCGGTTAGAATGGGCATCATCAGAAAATCCACAAACAACAAACGGTGGAGAGGGTGTGGAGAAAAGGGGACACGCTTGCATGGTTGGTGGGAATGTAAATTGATACAGCCACTATGGAGAACAGTATGGAGGTTCCTTAAAAACCTAAAACTAGAACTACCATGTGACCCAGCAGTCCCACTACTGGACATATACTCAGAGAAAACCATAATTCAAAAAGACACATGCACCCCAATGTTCATGGCAGCACTGTTTACAATAGCCAGGTCATGGAAGCAACCTAAATGCCCTTCGACGGACCAATGGATAAAGAAGATGTAGTACATATTTACAATGGAATATTACTCAGCCATAAAAAGGAACGAAATAGGGTCATTTGTAGAGATGTGGATGGACCTAGAGACTGTCATACAGAGTGAAGTAAGTCAGAAAGAGAAAAACAAATATCGTATATTAATGCATATATGTGGAATATTAATGCATACAGATGAACCAGTTTGCAAGGTAGAAACAGAGACACAGATGTAGAGAACAAATGTATGGACACCAAGATGGGAAAGCAGGGGGTGGGGGGGTGACGGTGGGCGATGAATTGGGAAGATTGGTTTAGATATGTATATATTCCACGATATGTATAAAATAGATAACTAATAAGAACCAACTGTATTAAAAATGAATACATTTTTAAAAAGATTTAATTAGAATTTTGGAACATAAATAAATAAAGAAAACACAGATTCCTGATTCTCATCCCAAATCCATCGGAACAGTCACTTTGCATGGAATGTAGGAATTTGCATTTTAAGAAGTCCTACAGCTGATTCTTATGCAGTCTAAAGTTTGAGAATGTATGTTTTAGGTGTCCATGGAGCCCAGATAAATCCATGCATCTTAGAAAAATAAATTTGAGGCTTCCTAACAAACTCAGCTATTCCTGCTCCAACCTTAAGCAGTGTTGCCAGATATCCCATATTGAAGCTAGGATGAACACTGCTCCAGGAAAGCCAGTGGTTCTTGATTCTTGTGTTCCACTGAAAGTATAGGAGAAAGGATCTCATTTAACAGGAGCCTCAGAAGGCATCTAGTGGCTTCCCCATTTCCTAGTGCCTTCCCCATTTCCTAGTGCCATCTGAAAGAGTATTCTAAGCTGTTAAGTTCTGTTTACAAAATGTTGTGATCCCATTTATGCCAAAACCCCATCCATAATAACAGAAAATATTACCTACCTTGTAGCTTTCCACTGTCCGTGACACATGCACTTTTCACTGTAACCCTCTGGTTTCGAAATCTGAAGCCAGTGTAGTAAAAAAAAGTGAATGAGCCAGTCCTGTTTATTCCCATTAAAATGCAGGTACATACTGTTTGTTTATCTCCCTCTGGGAACAAGCTGGGAAGCTGCTAGTGTTGGGGAAAATAATAATAAAAAAAAGTCTTAAGTGTTGACTTCACAATTTCAGGGCTTGATAAGTCCTTCTGAGTGTAGCACTCTTTCACTTTTCTCAGCAGGGTATAAGTACTTATAACTTGAAGGTTTTATCTCTGGGCTGCCTCTAATAAAAAAGGGGGAAAAAGAAGGTAAATCTGTCACTCACTGGAAATATACATGTTTAATTGAGTATCACATATAATTGTTTTAATCTCTTGTGTAACAATTGCACAGTCTAGGAATTTGGGTTGGGGGTAGGGAGATCATCTAGCTGATTTATGAAGATTTATAAAGTGGGGCTTTCTTAATGCACTGTGTGTGTGTGTGTGTGTGTGTGTGTGTGTGTGTGTGTGTGTGTGTGTGTGTGTGTGT